>NC_030680.2:148848044-149195544 GCF_000004195.4 Xenopus tropicalis
CATTCATTCCTCATTCTCACTGGGTTTATAGTTATGTGTAACTGTCACTGTGTCTGTCCCTTTCCCTTCTCTGCACTGCTGGTTCTGACTCCTGATACAACTCCCCAATACCCATTCATCCCTCATTCTCACTGGGTTTATAGTTATGTGTAACTGTCACTGTGTCTGTCCCTTTCCCTTCCCTGCACTGCTGGTTCTGACTCCTGATACAACTCCCCAATATCCATTCATCCCTCATTCTCACTGGGTTTATAGTTATGTGTAACTGTCACTGTGTCTGTCCCTTTCCCTTCCCTGCACTGCTGGTTCTGACTCCTGATACAACTCCCCAATATCCATTCATTCCTCATTCTCACTGGGTTTATAGTTATGTGTAACTGTCACTGTGTCTGTCCCTTTCCCTTCCCTGCACTGCTGGTTCTGACTCCTGATACAACTCCCCAATATCCATTCATTCCTCATTCTCACTGGGTTTATAGTTATGTGTAACTGTAATTGATATAGTTTGTCCCTTTCTGTTCTTTGGTTCTGACTCTTGAAACAATGTAGCAGAAGGTAGATTATAAGCTGACTGAGGGGGGGAATTGCTGCTACATTGTTTAAAAAGAACAGAAAGAGGGGAAAAATATGTTATGTAAAACACCAACCCCCCCCACCCCGGAATCCCATTGCACTTAGTACCATTCACTCAAAATGCAAATCCCTTGACATGAAACAGCAGCCACTGATACTCAGAGATATATCTATATATTTATAGCAGCAGAGGAACTGGGTAGATATCACAGTATCAGAGATAGGGGGGCTGTGGTTACTGGGGGGGGGGGCTGTGGTTACTGGGGGGGGGCTGTGGTTACTGGGGGGGGGGGCTGTGGTTACTGGGGGGAGGGGTTTATCTCGCTTCCTCTTTGTAAATCTGCTTTTAGGTTAAAGTCAGTGGCACCCAGGGTGCTGCCCCCCCGCCGACTCCCATTGACTCATCAGCCTGTCAGGCATTTCCCATTCATGTCAATGGGAGGCAAGAGGAGATGATGTGTAAGTTCAGCAATAGGCCGACACAGGGTGTATATATGAACCAGGGAGTCGCAGGGGGCACAACACTGGCGCTCATATTGGCTAGCGGTGAGCTGGGACCCCCAGAAATATTCATTGGCAGGGAGGCTCCATATTCATTATAGCAGTTGTGTGCCCCCACTCAGGGTCCCCTCAGTCATTGGCTCATCCTCAATCTGGGCCTTTCCAGAAGCCTCCCCAGCTCCATACTCCATAGCCAGTCGGCCCATAGCCAGTCGGCCCATACTCCATAGCCAGTCGGCCCATACTCCATAGCCAGTCGGCCCATACTCCATAGCCAGTCAGCCCATACTCCATAGCCAGTCGGCCCATACTCCATAGCCAGTCGGCCCATACTCCATAGCCAGTCGGCCCATACTCCATAGCCAGTCGGCCCATACTCCATAGCCAGTCGGCCCATACTCCATAGCCAGTCGGCCCATACTCCATAGCCAGTCGGCCCATACTCCATAGCCAGTCGGCCCATATTCCATAGCCAGTCGGCCCATACTCCATAGCCAGTCGGCCCATATTCCATAGCCAGTCAGCCCATACTCCATAGCCAGTCGGCCCATACTCCATAGCCAGTCAGCCCATATTCCATAGCCAGTCAGCCCATACTCCATAGCCAGTCAGCCCATATTCCATAGCCAGTCAGCCCATACTCCATAGCCAGTCAGCCCATACTCCATAGCCAGTCGGCCCATACGCCATAGCCAGTCGGCCCATACTCCATAGCCAGTCGGCCCATACGCCATAGCCAGTCGGCCCATACTCCATAGCCAGTCGGCCCATACGCCATAGCCAGTCGGCCCATACGCCATAGCCAGTCGGCCCATACTCCATAGCCAGTCGGCCCATACTCCATAGCCAGTCGGCCCATACTCCATAGCCAGTCGGCCCATACTCCATAGCCAGTCGGCCCATACTCCATAGCCAGTCGGCCCATACTCCATAGCCAGTCGGCCCATACTCCATAGCCAGTCGGCCCATATTCCATAGCCAGTCGGCCCATACTCCATAGCCAGTCGGCCCATATTCCATAGCCAGTCGGCCCATACTCCATAGCCAGTCAGCCCATACTCCATAGCCAGTCAGCCCATATTCCATAGCCAGTCAGCCCATACTCCATAGCCAGTCAGCCCATATTCCATAGCCAGTCAGCCCATACTCCATAGCCAGTCGGCCCATACGCCATAGCCAGTCGGCTACGCATAGCCAGTCGGCCATACGCCATAGCCAGTCGGCCCATACGCCATAGCCAGTCGGCCCATACGCCATAGCCAGTCGGCCCATACGCCATAGCCAGTCGGCCCATACGCCATAGCCAGTCGGCCCATACGCCATAGCCAGTCGGCCCATACGCCATAGCCAGTCGGCCCATACGCCATAGCCAGTCGGCCCATACGCCATAGCCAGTCGGCCCATACGCCATAGCCAGTCGGCCCATACGCCATAGCCAGTCGGCCCATACGCCATAGCCAGTCGGCCCATACGCCATAGCCAGTCGGCCCATACTCCATAGCCAGTCGGCCCATACTCCATAGCCAGTCGGCCCATACTCCATAGCCAGTCGGCCCATACTCCATAGCCAGTCGGCCCATACTCCATAGCCAGTCGGCCCATACTCCATAGCCAGTCGGCCCATACTCCTTAGCCAGTCGGCCCATACTCCATAGCCAGTCGGCCCATACTCCATAGCCAGTCGGCCCATACTCCATAGCCAGTCGGCCCATACTCCATAGCCAGTCGGCCCATACTCCTTAGCCAGTCGGCCCATACTCCATAGCCAGTCGGCCCATACTCCTTAGCCAGTCGGCCCATACTCCATAGCCAGTCGGCCCATACACGGCCAGGTCTGGAGACCCCTGCGCTACCTGTTGTGCCGTTATTTTGTTCGCTCTACAACTTCTCACCTGTCATTCAAGCCAAAGCTTGGTTGCTAGGGCCATTGAAGCCTTAGCAACCAAATAACTTTTTTTTTTAATTGCAAACTGCAATTCCTTCACACACTGTACAATGAAATTATAGGATTATATTCCCCTTTTCATTCACATTCTGCTCCTACAATAATTATTTATAAAGGGAAAGTCTGGTGTTTAGATTCCGGGGGGCGGCTGGGAAATGTTACTCAGGTTTTGCTGTATGTCTCTTTCCTCAATCTCCCCTCTTGCCTGCACTGCTGTCTCATTGTGGGGGGGTCTCGGTGCATGTGGGGGGGCTCCCAGACACGGGGCTGTTACCCATCTACACCCATTGCTTCAACTAATGAAGCACCTTAAAAGGCTGTTTATTGGATAAATATGAATGAGCACAGGAGGAATGCTCTGGGCCCACGATAGCCAATCACACGCTTCTATCTACAACACTGGGAATACTTCAGCTTTAGCTGGAAAAGCAGCACGTGATTGGCCCACGGGGCTCGGGGTGACATTATCTGTATTATCTGGATAAACTGCCGACGTATTTACCGAATGGGAACATGGAGAGAAGTAAAAATAGCCGGGATGAGTAGGATGAAGATGAAGATGATATAAAGAATTTCTTAAATTGGACTTCGCTGGAAATAATTGTTTACAAGTAAAACCTCAGATATGGAAGTGGCCGTTTCTCATCGCTACAGATTGGGCCCTGAGAGAGACGTAAACTATCCGCGGGCGAGAGATAAACACAGCGCGGGAGTTACTGAAAGTCCCGTCACCCAGCGGCCGAAGCGGCCAATCAGATGTCAGCAGATCTGCATTCTTTCAGAGTATTAGAGGCATTTATCCGAAGGAATGTTCCGCCGGGGGTTTTACATTATTTGTCACATTCAGCGGAAAATAATGGGTTCCGGCTGTGGGTCCGACACAGTGTTTAGTGTCTCTGGTACAGGTATAGGACCCGTTATCCAGAATGCTTGGGACCAAGGGTATTCTGGATAAGGGGTCTTTCCATAATTTGGATCTCCATACCTTAAGTCTACTAAAAAATCAATAAAACATTAAATAAACCCAATAGGGCTGTTCTGCCCCAATAAGGGGTAATTATATCTTAGTTGGGATCAAGTACAGGTACTGTTTTATTATTACAGAGAAAAGGGAATCATTTAACCATTAAATAAACCCAATAGGGCTGTTCTGCCCCAATAAGGGGTAATTATATCTTAGTTGGGATCAAGTACAGGTACTGTTTTATTATTACAGAGAAAAGGGAATCATTTAACCATTAAATAAACCCAATAGGGCTGTTCTGCCCCCAATAAGGGGTGATTATATCTTAGTTGGGATCAAGTACAGGTACTGTTTTATTATTACAGAGAAAAGGGAATCATTTAACCATGAAATAAACCCAATAGGGCTGTTCTGCCCCAATAAGGGGTAATTATATCTTAGTTGGGATCAAGTACAGGTACTGTTTTATTATTACAGAGAAAAGGGAATCATTTAACCATGAAATAAACCCAATAGGGCTGTTCTGCCCCAATAAGGGGTAATTATATCTTAGTTGGGATCAAGTACAGGTACTGTTTTATTATTACAGAGAAAAGGGAATCATTTAACCATTAAATAAACCCAATAGGGCTGTTCTGCCCCCAATAAGGGGTAATTATATCTTAGTTGGGATCAAGTACAGGTACTGTTTTATTATTACAGAGAAAAAGGGAATCAGTTTTAAAATTCTGAATTATTTGATTAAGATGGAGTCTATGCACCCCGAGAACCTGACATCTAGGGGCCACTCTATGCACCATTAGATGTACTAAATGGTATCTGTCTAATGGGATTTATCATAGAGTGGGGCTCACCGGGATGCTCCCTGGTATCCCAGCAGGCCAGTCCGACCCAGCAGTACAACTATATATATAGCAGACCCCATGGTTGCAGGGGGGCCCGGACCTCGGGGTCTGCTGTACCTTAGTCCCCCCTCCCCGGCCTAACTCCTACCTTAAATATCTTTCATATTAGATTTAACTTTTAATATGAAGTAGAGAGTGATATTCTGGAACAATTTGCAATTGGTCTTCATTTTTTAATTGTGTGTGTTTGTTTGTTTTCTTTAATTATTTTGCTTTATATTCAGCAGCTCTCCGGTTTGCATTTTTAGCTGCTATCTGGTTTCTAGGGTCTAAATTACCTTAGCAACTAAGCAGTGGAGTGAGACATTGGAACATAAATAGGAGAGGGCCTGAATAGAAAGAAAAATATAACAGTAACAATAAAACTGGAGCCTCAGAGAGCAATATTTTGTTGGCTGCCGGGGTCAGTGACCCCCTTATGAAAGCTGCAAAGAGTTGGAAGAAAAAAGGCAAATAATTCAGAAACTATAAAAAATGAAGACCAATTGAAAAGTTGCTAAGAACTGGCCATTCTATAATGTACTAAGAGTTAATAGAATAGTTCCGCTCCCTGTGGCTCTGAGCGGCTGCCTCTGATTCCCGTGGCTCTAGGCAACTGTCTCACCGCCGCGGCCGTTAGTTCCTTGGAAGCAGAAGAAAGCCGCGGCTACCTGGAGAATAAGCAGGCCTGTCATGTGAGCGCCAGCGACTGCGAGACAGGCCCCGGGGGCAGTACGGAGCAGCACAGAGGTAACGTGAGGATAAGGGTCTGATCTGTGGCCCCGGGAAACATGGTGCCAGTACATGCACAGGTTTGGTCTGGAAGTTTCCATAATAGTCCTGCAGTTTACATTATAGTCCCGCAGTTTCCATAATAGTCCTGCAGTTTCTATTATAGTCCTGCAGTTTCCATAATAGTCCTGCAGTTTACATTATAGTCCCGCAGTTTCCATAATAGTCCTGCAGTTTACATTATAGTCCCGCAGTTTCCATAATAGTCCTGCAGTTTACATTATAGTCCCGCAGTTTCCATAATAGTCCCGCAGTTTACATTATAGTCCCGCAGTTTCCATTATAGTCCCGCAGTTTCCATAATTGTCCTGCAGTTTCCATAATAGTCCCGCAGTTTCCATTATAGTCCCGCAGTTTCCATAATAGTCCTGCAGTTTCTATTATAGTCCCGCAGTTTCCATAATAGTCCTGCAGTTTCCATTATAGTCCCGCAGTCTCCATAATAGTCCTGCAGTTTCTATTATAGTCCCGCAGTTTCCATAATAATCCCGCAGTTTCCATAATAGTCCTGCAGTTTCTATTATAGTCCCGCAGTTTCCATAATAGTCCCGCAGTTCCCATAATTGTCCTGCAGTTTCTATTATAGTCCCGCAGTTTCCATAATAGTCCCGCAGTTTCCATAATTGTCCTGCAGTTTCTATTATAGTCCCGCAGTTTCCATAATAGTCCCGCAGTTTCCATAATAATCCCGCAGTTTCCATAATAGTCCTGCAGTTTCTATTATAGTCCCGCAGTTTCCATAATAGTCCCGCAGTTCCCATAATTGTCCTGCAGTTTCTATTATAGTCCCGCAGTTTCCATAATAGTCCTGCAGTTTCCATTATAGTCCCGCAGTTTCCATAATAGTCCCGCAGTTTCCATAATAGTCCCGCAGTTTCCATAATAGTCCTGCAGTTTCCATAATAGTCCTGCAGTTTCCATTATAGTCAGCAGTTTCCATTATAGTCCCGCAGTTTCCATAATAGTCCTGCAGTTTCCATTATAGTCCCGCAGTTTCCATTATAGTCCCGCAGTTTCCATAATAGTCCCCGATAGGGATAAGCAAATTTTTTCACTTGATATTTTTTTTACGAAACTGCTGCAAAAATTTGCCGCAACAAAAAGTCGGCGAGTGAGAAAAAAGTTGCATCAAATAAGTTGCGGTTGTGTCATGTGATGCACCACATCCACTATTTTCCGAATCCTAGTTGCGTCAAAAAAGTCACGCAGTAGCGCATTTTGCTCATTTTGCTCATTTTTCTCCGTTTTCTTAAATTTTTGGCAGTTTTGCAATTTTTTGGCGAAGTGAAATGGGACGGATTTGCTTGTCACTAGTGCCCAACCGTATGCCGAGTCACTGGGGCTATAAACATGGTCTGATATGTTTAACGTTAGGCAATTGCCAAATGGTGGCCCCCAGTAGGGAAGCGTTGGCAGGATACTGGCAGGGCTAGCAGCTGCCCCATGGAAAGGAGGTGTTTAGTAAGGATTGCCTGGGTGCCCATGCCCAGTGTTGGTCGGTTAGAGAGCCGCGCTGCTCTGCTGGGCCACATGGGCCTTGATGTCCCCATTTGATGATCTTTGGGCTCATTTTCATCCACAAGTGCAGTGAGTAAGGTGCAATTTCGGCCGCAATCGCCATTTTTTTTGTTTTTTTCCCACAATGCACCATTGCAGACGTGATTCTTTTGCACTGGGTCTGCCGCAAGTTGCGACAGATTCACCCAAATGGACACAACTGTGTGTACACTTTGTCACAAATCAGGCACAATTGCCCAGAGTTGAACTGGACTGGGGGGGAAACAACCTGATGGGCCCCACCGGCCCAGACCCGATCCCTGCTGTGAGCCCCCCCGGGGCGCCGGTCTCCCTCCCTGACACGCTGAAGGTAAGTTTAACTTATACGCACTTAGGGGTGGGGGCCCAGTCTGACCCTGGCTGCCTGTGGGTGCCATTTTGTGGGAACCCTTGAAGCTACTCCTGGTCCGGAGATGGCGGCAGCTCCAGGGTTCCTCTGCGTCAGACCCAATCCCACCGGCACCCCCCCCCCGGCCCGCAGATCTACCTCCCCCAATGCACCTACAGTAAGAATAATGTTATGCAGGATTTGGGTAGGTGGGGGGCCCCCGGGGGGGTAGGAAGGACTGAGTGGCACCAAGCCCAACGATACGGAAGTGCAAGGAGCAAGTGCCTTTAATGAAAGTGGTTTTATATGGGGTTCCACTGCCCCCCCCCTCCCCCGCGGGAAGCTGGTAGATCCCAAAGCGCGGCAGCGAATGGCTTTTCCCCGCCCGTTGCTATAGGGCCCGGCCCGGCGTGATTCATTGTGGGTGGTTTCCGTTACTTTATCTCCTCTCTTTGTTGATTTTGAGTCTATTTTTTGAGCAGTGATTTAAGCTGCGTCGGACTTCCTGCCAGCTGTGAGGGCACCGTAAATCCCTTCCCCACAGTAACTGAAAGCGCCGGGGATTGGGGTTCAGGGCGGCAGCCTCGATACCAGCGCCAATTTTATTCTGAACCCGGGGGGGGGGGGGGGTGATATGGGGGCGCAGGGGTGTATTGTGCCCCGGTCTCTCTGCAATAGGTGAGGGGCTAAATACACCGACCTGGGCTGGAATAAACCATTTACCGGATTCTTTCCTTTATATTTATATTGTATTTTCCCTTAGATATACACTATACAGTATATATACACTATAACGGGCCCACTATACAGTATATACACTATAACGGGCCCACTATACAGTATATATACACTATAACGGGCCCACTATACAGTATATACACTATAACGGGCACACTATACAGTATATATACACTATAACGGGCCCACTATACAGTATATACACACTATAACGGGCCCACTATACAGTATATATACACACTATAACGGGCCCGCTATACAGTATATACACACTATAACGGGCCCACTATACAGTATATATACACTATAACGGGCCCACTATACAGTATATACACTATAACGGGCCCACTATACAGTATATATACACTATAACGGGCCCACTATACAGTATATACACACTATAACGGGCCCACTAGACAGTATATACACACTATAACGGGCCTACTATACAGTATATATACACTATAACGGGCCCACTATACAGTATATATACACTATAACGGGCCCACTATACAGTATATATACACTATAACGGGCCCACTATACAGTATATATACACTATAACGGGCCCACTATACAGTATATATACACTATAACGGGCCCACTATACAGTATATACACACTATAACGGGCCCACTATACAGTATAATACACACTATAACGGGCCCACTATACAGTATATACACTATAACGGGCCCACTATACAGTATATATACACTATAACGGGCCCACTATACAGTATATACACTATAACGGGCCCACTATACAGTATATATACACTATAACGGGCCCACTATACAGTATATATACACTATAACGGGCCCACTATACAGTATATACACTATAACGGGCCCACTATACAGTATATATACACTATAACGGGCCCACTATACAGTATATACACACTATAACAGGCCCACTATACAGTATATATACACTATAACGGGCCCACTATACAGTATATATACACTATAACGGGCCCACTATACAGTATATATACACTATAACGGGCCCACTATACAGTATATACACACTATAACGGGCCCACTATACAGTATATACACTATAACGGGCCCACTATACAGTATATATACACTATAACGGGCCCACTATACAGTATATACACTATAACGGGCCCACTATACAGTATATACACTATAACGGGCCCACTATACAGTATATACACTATAACGGGCCCACTATACAGTATATATACACTATAACGGGCCCACTATACAGTATATATACACTATAACGGGCCCACTATACAGTATATACACACTATAACGGGCCCACTATACAGTATATATACACTATAACGGGCCCACTATACAGTATATATACACTATAACGGCCCACTATACAGTATATACACACTATAACGGGCCCACTATACAGTATATATACACTATAACGGGCCCACTATACAGTATATATACACTATAACGGGCCCACTATACAGTATATACATACTTTAACGGGCCCACTATACAGTATATATACACTATAACGGGCACAGTATATATTATATATACAATATAACAGGCACAGTACAAATACATTGTTAGATTACATGGCTGACTAGAAACCTGTGCAGTCTGCATTAAAACTGACTCATAATCAGTCCTGTAGCATCAGTTTCAATGACAGATGTTTTTCTGATTTCCCCTAAGCTCCTCCCCCAGCAGCCCAGAACCCACTGAGCATGTGCAGTGCCACTGACACACAAAAGATGGCTCAGGACAGGATATGGGTGGCTGCTGAGCCCCTCTGGGCTGTACAATATATAAAATACAGCATTTCTAGCGAGGCTTCTTCCTGCAAGTTGCGCCTTCTCTGGCTGCGTGGGGATGCTGGGATCTGTAGTTCAGAGCCAGCCAGGGGAGCCCAGATTTATACAGATATCCCCCCCTCTCAGCCCCCCGGCGACACACACAGATACATAAAGTGGGAAGCATTTCAGCGCTGAGCAGTTTATAGGGATTTCTCGTGAGAACGGAGCGCAGGAATGAGCCGCTTGGCGTTCCCAGATGAGCTATTTTTGAGCACAAACAAAAAAATCCTTCGTTCCGACTCAGGAATCAGCATGTTTGTAAGGAAAAGAGAGGTCGGTGTGAGCCTCCGAGTGAGACCCTGCCGGGGGGTTTACTGACAATTGTTACACAATGTGTTATGTCCTTTGTACTTGTATCTATACCCCCCGCCCCAAGGGGCCCCGGTGATGCTGGGGGCCCAATCCTTCATCTATTACCAGTTTGTCCGTCTGTCTCAGGGCCTTTGTATTGTAACGGCTGGTCTCCAGGATGGAGGGATGTGTACGGAAATATTATGGTTGCCAGGAAATGGGGCCTCTTGTGTCCCTGTAGGGCCCCTGAGATAATAGCTGTATATATATTTATATTGGTCATTTCCCTATGGGACCAAAATGTAAATTATATCCTTATAAACGGTGTTTAGTGATGTCATCAGTTATAATCGGAGCTTAGTGATGTCATTTCTGTCACATGACTCACTGAAACTTGTATATTATAATAAATTAGGGTATTATAAGTTACCTATGAGTTTGGGTGGAACTCCTCGGGGGCTTATAATATCCCTATATGTTACAATAGGGGGCACTTTATTCACTATATATTATAAGGAACTCCTCGGGGGCTTATAATATCCCTATATGTTACAATAGGGGGCACTTTATTCACTATATATTATAAGGAACTCCTCGGGGGCTTATAATATCCCTATATGTTACAATAGGGGGCACTTTATTCACTATATATTATAAGGAACTCCTCGGGGGCTTATAATATCCCTATATGTTACAATAGGGGGCACTTTATTCACTATATATTATAAGGAACTCCTTGGGGGCTTATAATATCCCTATATGTTACAATAGGGGGCACTTTATTCACTATATATAACTTAGTTGGGGGTCATTTATAAACACTGGACAAAGTTGCACCTGGGCAGTAACTCATTGCAACCAATCAGATTATTGCTTTCAGTGTTCAACCTGCAGCTGGCTGGAAAAATCTCACCTCTGATTGGTTGCTATGGGTTACTGCCCAGGTGCTAATTTGCCCAGTGTTTATTAAAAGCCTGGAATCTCCAAGTGGTTATAAACTACAACTCCCAGAGTGCTGTGCTGAGTTGGCAGAGGGTTCTGGGGGATTAAGCTTCGACACGCACTAATGGCGGCTCCCAGTTCAGAGGCAGGAAGTCATTGACTCAGGAAGTGGGTGGTGCTTGAACACTTCAATGGCAGCTTACAGGGGGAGGGACAGGGAGATTCTTGGGGTCAGTTATAAAGACCCTGGACCCTGATCTAAGGGGCACAAAAAGGTGCCCCCTATTGTCGTGGCTAACCCCGGGCAGTGGGGCGGGACAACACTGGGCAGGGCTATGATGGAAAACTTTCTTTTCTCTCCCTGGGGAACCACATAGTGAGTGGAACCGACAGACCCATGTGATCCAACATTCCCCCCCGAGCTCAGCCCAATCCGTCACACACAGAACATTCTGACCCATTTCCAGCCAGGGATTTGCAACTGATCTCATGTGACCGCTACAGTCCCACGTGCCCCACATCAGGAATCCATTAGCAGCGCATTGGCCCATTCTCCGTTTCTTTATGAGATCCCATAAAGTCGTTATGGCAGCAACGCGTGGCGCTGCCCGCTGTCCCGTGGGCGATGACACATTGCAGACTCCGACCATCAAAGCGAGCGATAAACATTGTAAAACTATTAGTATTATTGCTGCTCACAGTTCTACAATTTGTAGCCCTGCAATGTGCTGAGTAAACTGCCCCCCGTCCCTTTTATATCCAGCCAGGTGTCTGTCTGCGGCTCCCAAACCTGCCTTTCCTGCCGCTGCAATTCCTTCCCTGTCCAATGTGCCCTCCATCAGCAAAGCCTTTGTGTTTTATTAACGTGTAAGTGTTAAAGGAAACTGTCTCTTCTAGTGACATGCAGCTGTGGCACCCAGGGCCCCGCGCCAAGCTCTGTCTATTGGGGGGAGTAACTGTCAGCTTAATATTACTGTGCCATTCAGAATAGTAGGGAGAGATGGTGCCTATAGTAGCAGTGGGGGGATAATAGCCTCTGGGAAGGGACTGGGGCTGTGGGATAGCAGGTATAGTAGGGAGAGATGGTGCCTATAGTAGCAGTGGGGGGATAATAGCCTCTGGGAAGGGACTGGGGCAGTGGGATAGCAGGTATAGTAGGGAGAGATGGTGCCTATAGTAGCAGTGGGGGGATAATAGCCTCTGGGAAGGGACTGGGGCTGTGGGATAGCAGGTATAGTAGGGAGAGATGGTGCCTATAGTAGCAGTGGGGGGATAATAGCCTCTGGGAAGGGACTGGGGCTGTGGGATAGCAGGTATAGTAGGGAGAGATGGTGCCTATAGTAGCAGTGGGGGGATAATAGCCTCTGGGAAGGGACTGGGGCTGTGGGATAGCAGGTATAGTAGGGAGAGATGGTGCCTATAGTAGCAGTGGGGGATAATAGCCTCTGGGAAGGGACTGGGGCTGTGGGATAGCAGGTATAGTAGGGAGAGATGGTGCCTATAGTAGCAGTGGGGGGATAATAGCCTCTGGGAAGGGACTGGGGCTGTGGGATAGCAGGTATAGTAGGGAGAGATGGTGCCTATAGTAGCAGTGGGGGGATAATAGCCTCTGGGAAGGGACTGGGGCTGTGGGATAGCAGGTATAGTAGGGAGAGATGGTGCCTATAGTAGCAGTGGGGGGATAATAGCCTCTGGGAAGGGACTGGGGCTGTGGGATAGCAGGTATAGTAGGGAGAGATGGTGCCTATAGTAGCAGTGGGATAATAGCCTCTGGGAAGGGACTGGGGCTGTGGGATAGCAGGTATAGTAGGGAGAGATGGTGCCTATAGTAGCAGTGGGGGGATAATAGCCTCTGGGAAGGGACTGGGGCTGTGGGATAGCAGGTATAGTAGGGAGAGATGGTGCCTATAGTAGCAGTGGGGGGATAATAGCCTCTGGGAAGGGACTGGGGCTGTGGGATAGCAGGTATAGTAGGGAGAGATGGTGCCTATAGTAGCAGTGGGGGGATAATAGCCTCTGGGAAGGGACTGGGGCTGAATATTTCATTGTACAGGTATGGGACCTGTTATCCAGAATCCTCGGGACCTGGGGTCTTCTGGATGAGGGATCTTTCTGTAATTTGGATCTCCATAACTTAAGTCTGCACAAAATCATTTAAATATTGAATAAACCCAATAGGGCTGTTCTGCCCCCAATAAGGGGTAATTATATCTTAGTTGGGATCAAGTACAGGTACTGTTTTATTATTACAGAGAAAAGGGAATCATTTAACCATTAAATAAACCCAATAGGATTGTTCTGCCCCCAATAAGGGGTAATTATATCTTAGTTGGGATCAAGTACAGGTACTGTTTTATTATTACAGAGAAAAGGGAATCATTTAACCATGAAATAAACCCAATAGGGCTGTTCTGCCCCCAATTAGGGGTAATTATATCTTAGTTGGGATCAAGTACAGGTACTGTTTTATTATTACAGAGAAAAGGGAATCATTTAACCATTAAAATTAGTCTATGGGAGATGGCCATTCCGTAATTCATAACTTTCTGGATACTGGGTTTCCGGATAAGGGATCTCATACCTGTATATAAATATTGGATCACACAAAGTCAGTAGAATAACTCCTATTACACACACATAATGGGGTTTCCATGTTGTGACATAATATTACACTTTCTCAAGCTGTTTTGCAGGAGGCAGTGGAAGGAAATTTCCCTTTGTCTGTCTCTCAGGAAGTTGCCCATTTGAGTGGAAACAGCACAGGAAGTGAGGAAGGCGAAGGAAATAGCTTCCCTCGACCTGAACAGAAACATCCGTGTTTGTAAACATCGTTAACAAGTGCTGCTGTTGCAATTAATAAAGCCGGGTGAGAGGATAATGGTTCTTACTACTGATAGGAAATCACTACTTATCTCTCTCCAGGCTCCGACTGGCAATCTGTCTCCCTGGCTGGGGCAGTAGGTTTCCCGGGGTAATAGAAACATATTTATCTTTGCTGGGGGTCCCAGGGATGTAGTAGGCACCATAATGTTTGTGAGGTGGGTTTGGGGCCTATAAAGGGGCCCCCCCATTGGTCACCGTGGCACTGTGTAGAGGTTCTGGTTGGTCGATAACTCACAGAGTAGTTACTTTGGGGGCCGACTAGAAGACCAGTTTAAGACCAGTTAGTGTGAAATGCACTTCTGTAGATCAAAGAGGGGTTCCCTACCGCTGAGGGGCCCCCCAAGCAAATAATGAATTTGGACCCTTCTGCCATTGGCTCAATGTTTGGGGCTTTGGACCCTGAATTCTGAATTTCAGCAAAGGCAACTTGTCTCCAACCCAACTCACAACCCCCTCCTTGGGTGGGATACAGGGTAGGACCCCAGGCTCGGGGGCAATAGTGACTGGGGGAGGGGGGCCCGGATCTCGTTAGTAGGGAATTACAGTTCTACAACAAGGGTGTGCTGGGTAGTTTGTTGCCTTTCTTATTTGGAGCCACATAAACTAAATATAATAAAATAAATAAATGTTCCCCAATATTCAGCCCAAACGCACCCCTTGGGGTAACGCCGTGCCCATAGCGCCCTCCGTCGCTCCTGCGCTTTCTGCTCCCTGATTGGCTGTCACAGTCGCTCTGAGGGTTTCGGATGAGACATGTCGGTTTCAGGTTTGTGACACCAAGAGACACTTCCTGCCATGCTTGCAGCCCTCTCGCTGGGAGGGGTCTCGGAACCAAAAGGAAACCATAAGGTCTCGCTGCTCCGGCTGCTGCTGCCGCTGCCAATGTTACAGCCCCATGCTGGTTCCACTCTGCAGCCCGGGGTGCGGCCGATTCCAACATCTGTTTGTGCTTTGTCCCGGCGTCCCCCATGGTCTGGTGCTGCTGTTTCCTGCATCAGGTACGGTCCTGCCCCTTCATCCTTATACCTGTGGCTTTGTCACAGTGGGGAGGGTGTCTGTGTCACTAGTGGGGTCCCTGAGTCACAGCGGGGATTGTGTCACTAGTTGGGTCCCTGAGTCATAAGGGGAGTGCGTCTGTAACTAGTGGGGTCCCTGAGTCATAGGGGGAATGTGTCTGTGTCACTAGTGGGGTCCCTGAGTCATAGGGGGAATGTGTCTGTGTCACTAGTGGGGTCCCTGAGTCATAAGGGGAGTGCGTCTGTGTCACTAGTGGGGTCCCTGAGTCAAAGGAGGTGGGTGTCTGTGTCACTAGTGGGGTCCCTGAATCATAGGGGTAGTGTGTGTGTCACTAGTGGGGTCCCTGAGTCATAGGGGGAATGTGTCTGTGTCACTAGTGGGGTCCCTGAGTCATAGGGGGAATGTGTCTGTGTCACTAGTGGGGTCCCTGAGTCATAAGGGGAGTGTGTCTGTCACTAGTGGGGTCCCTGAGTCATAGGGGGAATGTGTCTGTGTCACTAGTGGGGTCCCTAAGTCATAGGGGGAATGTGTCTGTGTCACTTGTGCGGTCCCTGAGTCATAGGGGGAGTGTATGTGTCACTAGTGGGGTCCCTAAATGATAGGGGTAGTGTGTGTGTCACTAGTGGGGTCCCTGAGTCATAGGGGGAATGTGTCTGTGTCACTAGTGGGGTCCCTGAGTCATAAGGGGAGTGTGTCTGTGTCATTTGTGGGGTCCCTGAGTCATAGGGGGAGTGTATGTGTCACTAGTGGGGTCCCTGAGTCATAGGGGGAATGTGTCTGTGTCACTTGTGCGGTCCCTGAGTCATAGGGGGAATGTGTCTGTGTCACTTGTGGGGTCCCTGAGTCATAGGGGGAGTGTATGTGTCACTAGTTGGGTCCCTAAATGATAGGGGTAGTGTGTGTGTCACTAGTGGGGTCCCTGAGTCATAGGGGGAATGTGTCTGTGTCACTAGTGGGGTCCCTGAGTCATAAGGGGAGTGTGTCTGTGTCACTTGTGGGGTCCCTGAGTCATAGGGGGAGTGTGTCTGTGTCACTAGTGGGGTCCCTGAGTGATAGGGGTAGTGTGTGTCACTAGTGGGGTCTCTGAGTCATAGGGGGAATGTGTCTGTGTCACTAGTGGGGTCCCTGAGTCATAAGGGGAGTGTGTCTGTGTCACTTGTGGGGTCCCTGAGTCATAGGGGGAGTGTGTCTGTGTCACTAGTGGGGTCCTTGAGTCATAGGGGGAGTGTGTCTGTGGCACTAGTGGGGTCCCTGAGTCATAAGGGGAGTGTGTCTGTGTCACTTGTGGGGTCCCTGAGTCATAGGGGGAATGTGTCTGTGTCACTTGTGGGGTCCCTGAGTCATAGGGGGAATGTGTCTGTGTCACTAGTGGGGTCCCTGAGTCATAGGGGGAGTGTGTCTGTGTCACTTGTGGGGTCCCTGAGTCATAGGGGGAATGTGTCTGTGTCACTAGTGGGGTCCCTGAGTCATAGGGGGAGTGTGTCTGTGTCACTAGTGGGGTCCCTGAGTCACAGCGGAGTTAGTGTGACTTTGTACATATATATATATATGTGTGTGTGTTCCAGACAGAGCCGTAAATCACTTTTGCATCAGTTTGTTTATATAAAAAGCAAATTTTCATTGGTTATTATATTAAAATTGCTATTAGGTGCTGAGAGAGCAAATAATATAAGATCACATACAGGGTCTCCTATATATTAATATGCATTATTGTACCAAATGGGACTTAACCCCTGCATGGATCACTAAAACACTAATCAAAACATATTCAAAATGAAAAAGTCAATCTTTATTTCACCCCTGCCCACACTGAGTAAATACAATAATAATCCCCCAAACCCATAAAATCCAGGCAACACTAGAGCCCAGGGCTTCAGTCCGATCCCACCGGGCCGGTTATAGTGTCGGATAGTAGGACAGTCAGTGCCGGTACCGGGATAGAGAGAGTTATCATTGGTTCCTTTGTACCTGGTGACCCGGTTGCTGAAAAGTTCTGAAAGGTTTCGCTTATAGCACATTTTATACACAAATAAGGACTGTAATGTGTTATTTGGGGTAAATATCAGTGACATTAAGGGGGTAATAAAATTCTTAGGTCTGGTACCCCTCAGCATTATGTTACCCCCATGAGGCTCTTCCAGATAATAAACTGAATACTCTGTTATAGAATGAACCCAGGGGACATGGCAGCTTCATAGAACGTGTTTTATTTTCTGTTTTGGGAAACAAGAAAATGAAGCCCCGCCCCTTGTCAGGTCCCCCCCCCGTAACCCCCCTGTTAGCCCCTCCCATCAACATTTACTGTCCAGACTGGATTAAAGGCAAAGTCATTATTAAGCCAAACTTTCTTATGTCTGATCATATTATAATCAAAATAGCATCAGTAGCATTCTGTGGGTTCTGCCAGCAGTGCGGGGAAGGGAAAGGGTGACAGTTACACATAACTATAAACCCAGTGAGAATGAGGAATGAATGGGTATTGGGGAGTTGTATCAGGAGTCAGAACCAGCAGTGCAGGGAAGGGAAAGGGACAGACACAGTGACAGTTACACATAACTATAAACCCAGTGAGAATGAGGAATGAATGGATATTGGGGAGTTGTATCAGGAGTCAGAACCAGCAGTGCAGAGAAGGGAAAGGGACAGACACAGTGACAGTTACACATAACTATAAACCCAGTGAGAATGAGGGATGAATGGATATTGGGGAGTTGTATCAGGAGTCAGAACCAGCAGTGCAGGGAAGGGAAAGGGACAGACACAGTGACAGTTACACATAACTATAAACCCAGTGAGAATGAGGAATGAATGGATATTGGGGAGTTGTATCAGGAGTCAGAACCAGCAGTGCAGGGAAGGGAAAGGGACAGACACAGTGACAGTTACACATAACTATAAACCCAGTGAGAATGAGGGATGAATGGATATTGGGGAGTTGTATCAGGAGTCAGAACCAGCAGTGCAGGGAAGGGAAAGGGACAGACACAGTGACAGTTACACATAACTATAAACCCAGTGAGAATGAGGAATGAATGGATATTGGGGAGTTGTATCAGGAGTCAGAACCAGCAGTGCAGGGAAGGGAAAGGGACAGACACAGTGACAGTTACACATAACTATAAACCCAGTGAGAATGAGGAATGAATGGGTATTGGGGAGTTGTATCAGGAGTCAGAACCAGCAGTGCAGAGAAGGGAAAGGGACAGACACAGTGACAGTTACACATAACTATAAACCCAGTGAGAATGAGGAATGAATGGATATTGGGGAGTTGTATCAGGAGTCAGAACCAGCAGTGCAGGGAAGGGAAAGGGACAGACACAGTGACAGTTACACATAACTATAAACCCAGTGAGAATGAGGAATGAATGGATATTGGGGAGTTGTATCAGGAGTCAGAACCAGCAGTGCAGGGAAGGGAAAGGGACAGACACAGTGACAGTTACACATAACTATAAACCCAGTGAGAATGAGGAATGAATGGGTATTGGGGAGTTGTATCAGGAGTCAGAACCAGCAGTGCAGAGAAGGGAAAGGGACAGACACAGTGACAGTTACACATAACTATAAACCCAGTGAGAATGAGGAATGAATGGATATTGGGGAGTTGTATCAGGAGTCAGAACCAGCAGTGCAGGGAAGGGAAAGGGACAGACACAGTGACAGTTACACATAACTATAAACCCAGTGAGAATGAGGAATGAATGGGTATTGGGGAGTTGTATCAGGAGTCAGAACCAGCAGTGCAGGGAAGGGAAAGGGACAGACACAGTGACAGTTACACATAACTATAAACCCAGTGAGAATGAGGAATGAATGGGTATTGGGGAGTTGTATCAGGAGTCAGAACCAGCAGTGCAGGGAAGGGAATGAGGAATGAATGGGGAAGTTGCTTAGAGGAAAGTGCACCCCCCCCCCCCCCGTGTTCTTTCTGCTTTTCATATTAATCGGAAAGAACCCCAAAACATGGGAAGATGCCATTCAAAACCGAAGATAAGAAATGTAAAAAAATACATTGATGTTTAGGGGGGCGACCATCTGTGATATGAAATATAAATAATTACCCCCCCCGCCCGCCGTGTAATTGCGCCGTCCCAGTTGGGTTATTATGCGGCGCAGCTGCGGGGGGGGGTCAGCGATATCTCTGATCACATTCGCAATTCTTTTATCTCACAGTGAATGACATGAAATAATTCCAGACGTTTATATTAATTGGGCAATTTGCACCCAGAGAAAGCGCAAGCTGCTAATTAGTCGCGACTCGGAGAGAAATCATTATTGTTTCTTGTTCAGAAGCCTGAAAAGCAGCGAGGGGAATAGAGGGGCCTGTCTGTACCCAGTCTGGGGGGTAAAGGGGCTTGTTAGCGGGAACCTGGGCCGGAGAAATAACCAACAGATACCCCTTGCCCCCCCCCCCAGGGACCCATGGGATTCTAGGGGCCCAGAGCTAATTGGCCTTTCTGCCCTACCCACTTCCTGGGCACTTGGGTGATTCTCCTTAGCTGCAGAGGGTGGGGGTTAAATTTCTCATGTTTATTCTTGGTGGGATACCCCTGGCCGGTGGGTTTTTTAAACACTAGTATTGGGGTGGGGGGCACCCCTAGTGATTTTTAGGTTTTGTTTTTCACCTGTTTCCACAGTAACCCGCCCCCTGCCCCATAAGTATTACCCCCTGTACCCCACGAGTGCCCAATGGAACCCAAACAATGGACACAAATATCATGGGAATCTTGGGGGGGTGTTACCCGCAGGCTTGATCTGTGGGTACTTTATATAGTTGGCCTTTCTGCCCTACCCATACCCAGTTCCTGGGCACTTGGGTGATTCTCCTTAGCTGCAGAGGGAGGGGGTGAAACTTCATGTTTATTATTGGTGGGCGGTGGGTTTTTTAAATAGGTATCACCCCCTGTACCCCGCGAGTGCCCAATGGAACCCAAACAACGGACCCAAATATCATGGGAATCTTGGGGGGGGGGTTACTCGCAGGCTTGATCTGTGGGTACTTTATATAGAATGGGGAACACTGCCAGGTCCGACCACACAAGCAGATTTAAAAAATAAATAAATAAGGGTTTGGCCCCAAATCTCAAGCAGTGACATCAGTGTTTCATCTCATCAGCAGAACCAGAACCCTATCAGAACCAGAACCCTATCAGAACCAGAACCCTATCAGAACCAGAACCCTCATCCTCCTGGTTCAGGGGGAGCGATGGGCCGAAATTTCCCAGTTCTCTCTCGTGCCCATGATTTACTAAACAGATGTGCCCCCCCCATCATCGCTCCTGGGAGTCGCTGGTGTTTATTGGATTTCTGCCATTTAGCTCTAGAAAAGGCCATTGGATAGAAATACTCAGGTTAATTGGACACTGGCCAATGAGCTGCCTCTTGTGGAAGGAGATATTGATGGTGGTGGAGCGGCAGATAATTAACCCACATCCATTTCATTGTGTGTCTGTGTGTAATGGGCTGCACTGACCAACTGCAACATCCGTAGCACCCAATATGCACCCAGTATTCCTAGTGTCATGGCAACCACTGGGCTCCCCAAAATTAGGGATGCACCAAACCCACTTTTTTGGGTTCAGCCGAACCCACCCAGCACGTAAGATGGCCGTATTGTCTCTTCTCCCTGATTGGCCGGCGGGCTGAGAGGCCCTGACCAAAACTTGGACCTACAGGGGAATTTCCGTTGGCGCCATGTAAACTCAGCCCCCCAGGTAAGGAATTAGGGGGAGACATATTTATTATAGTGTGTAAGCCAATATCTCATAGCAACCAATCAGATCTTTGTTTTTGTCTAATTGCTGATTGGTTGCTATGGGCAACATCCCCGGTAATGTTGATTTATACCCTATAATAAATATGCCCCTTATTGTATGTTCCTATGTACATGTCCCTCCTATGTGAATATTTATTAACCATGAAGGTCATGTGATGTTTTTTTTAACCAGGTGATTGGGAAAAGTTTCCCTTTTTAGTGATAATTTCACGTCCAATCGTTCTCGTTTGTAAACATAAGTGCTTTTTTAGGTGAAACTGACCTGTGCGCCGTTCATTTCCCTGTATTTTTATTTCATTAACCCTTAAAACTGCAAATTCCTTGTTCCCAAGCGAGTCGGGGTGCAGAAGCCAAGCAGTCGGCGTTTCAGCTGCATTACTCTCCTCAACCAGCAGATGGCACTGTGTACAGATTGGTGCAAAGCTAAGCGCTGCATCTGGCGCACACAGGGCACACAGTGCGCCACCCTTTGGGAGGGAGAGACGGTGCCGCTGTGCCTTTAAGGGGCATGTTTATAACATGTATATTGTATATGCAGAACATGAAATACTTCTACAAGCTGCGCTGGTTTCTAAGCAGTTCTAGTAGGTGTGGGGCAATTTTTATACTTGTAGATTGTAAGCTCTTTTGGGCAGGGCTCTCTTCCCCTCTTGTATCGGTTATTGATTGCTTTATATGTTACTCCTTGTAGATTGTAAGCTCTTTTGGGCAGGGCTCCCTTCCCCTCCTGTATCGGTTATTGATTGCTTTATATGTAACTCCTTGTAGAGTGTAAGCTCTTTTGGGCAGGGCTCCCTTCCCCTCCTGTATCGGTTACTGATTGCTTTATATGTTACTCCTTGTAGAGTGTAAGCTCTTTTGGGCAGGGCTCTCTTCCCCTCCTGTATCGGTTACTGATTGCTTTATATGTTACTCCTTGTAGAGTGTAAGCTCTTTTGGGCAGGGCTCCCTTCCCCTCCTGTATCGGTTACTGATTGCTTTATATGTTACTCCTTGTAGAGTGTAAGCTCTTTTGGGCAGGGCTCTCTTCCCCTCCTGTATCGGTTACTGATTGCTTTATATGTTACTCCTTGTAGAGTGTAAGCTCTTTTGGGCAGGGCTCCCTTCCCCTCCTGTATCGGTTACTGATTGCTTTATATGTTACTCCTTGTAGAGTGTAAGCTCTTTTGGGCAAGGCTCTCTTCCCCTCCTGTATCGGTTACTGATTGCTTTATATGTTACTCCTTGTAGAGTGTAAGCTCTTTTGGGCAGGGCTCCCTTCCCCTCCTGTATCGGTTACTGATTGCTTTATATGTTACTCCTTGTAGAGTGTAAGCTCTTTTGGGCAGGGCTCTCTTCCCCTCCTGTATCGGTTATTGATTGCTTTATATGTTACTCCTTGTAGAGTGTAAGCTCTTTTGGCCAGGGCTCTCTTCCCCTTCTGTATCGGTTACTGATTGCTTTATATGTTACTCCTTGTAGAGTGTAAGCTCTTTTGGGCAGGGCTCCCTTCCCCTCCTGTATCGGTTACTGATTGCTTTATATGTTACTCCTTGTAGAGTGTAAGCTCTTTTGGGCAGGGCTCCCTTCCCCTCCTGTATCGGTTACTGATTGATTTATATGTTACTCCTTGTAGAGTGTAAGCTCTTTTGGGCAGGGCTCCCTTCCCCTCCTGTATCGGTTACTGATTGCTTTATATGTTACTCTGTATGCCCAATGTATGAAACCCACTTATTGTACAGCGCTGCGGGATATGTTGGCGCTTTATAAATAAATGTGAATTTCATCCGGAGATTTGGCCGTTGGGAAAAGTGTTTCAGATTTTGGGTGCGGTTCCCCTTTAAGCTGTGACTGTGGCCCTTACAGCCGTTCCAGCAGATAAGTTCAGTCTCACCTGCGCCCCCCCCCCCCCGCGCCCAGTACCTGCCCGTAAGCGCTGACCCGTTTGATCCGTTCCCCGAGCTCAGCCCACCCGCAGCGAGACCTCATTCCTGCCCTGTGAGTCACAGCCCAGGTGCCTTCTGGGGAATCCGCCATCACTTTCATTTGGCATTTGGGTAACGAGAGTAAAGAACTCCAGCGCCGATCTTGTTAAACTACAACTCACGGGATATTAACAGCAGTCCCTGCTACAATGGGGGGAGAGGGGGCCCCAATATATTTGTTTTCTGGGGGCTCAGGGCCTTGGACTTGTGCCCCTGCTTCGCTTTTTCTGTGCCCTAATTGTGCCCAGCTGGCATTATATGTTTCTCTTTGGAGAGAAAAAGAGCCAAATCAAAATGAATCCATTATAATGATATAATATACAGTTGGGTCATTTCCCTATGGGACCAAAGTGTAAATGATATCCTTATAAACGGTGCTTAGTGATGTCATCAGTTATAATTGGAGCTTAGTGATGTCATATCTGTCACATGACTCACTGAAACTTTTATATTATAATAAATAAAGTGCCCCCTGTTGTAAAATAGGCCTTGTGCTTTTATACAGGTCATGGAACGCAGAGGTGACTTCAGGACTTATAATATCCTTATATTTTACAATAGGGGGCACTTTATTCACTATATATTATAAGGAACTCCTCTGTGACTTCTAATATCCCTATATGTTACAATAGGGGGCACTTTATTCACTATATATTATAAGGAACCCCTCGGGGGCTTATAATATCCCTATATGTTACAATAGGGGGCACTTTATTCACTATATATTATAAGGAACTCCTCGGGGGCTTATAATATCCCTATATGTTACAATAGGGGGCACTTTATTCACTATATATTATAAGGAACTCCTCGGGGGCTTATAATATCTCTATATGTTACAATAGGGGGCACTTTATTCACTATATATTATAAGGAACCCCTCGGGGGCTTATAATATCCCTATATGTTACAATAGGGGGCACTTTATTCACTATATATTATAAGGAACTCCTCGGGGCTTATAATATCCCTATATGTTACAATAGGGGGCACTTTATTCACTATATATTATAAGGAACTCCTCGGGGGCTTATAATATCCCTATATGTTACAATAGGGGGTACTTTATTCACTATATATTATAAGGAACTCCTCGGGGGCTTATAATATCTCTATATGTTACAATAGGGGGCACTTTATTCACTATATATTATAAGGAACTCCTCGGGGGCTTATAATATCCCTATATGTTACAATAGGGGGCACTTTATTCACTATATATTATAAGGAACTCCTCGGGGGCTTATAATATCCCTATATGTTACAATAGGGGGTACTTTATTCACTATATATTATAAGGAACTCCTCGGGGGCTTATAATATCCCTATATGTTACAATAGGGGGCACTTTATTCACTATATATTATAAGGAACTCCTAGGGGGCTTATAATATCCCTATATGTTACAATAGGGGGCACTTTATTCACTATATATTATAAGGAACTCCTCGGGGGCTTATAATATCCCTATATGTTACAATAGGGGGCACTTTATTCACTATATATTATAAGGAACTCCTCGGGGGCTTATAATATCCCTATATGTTACAATAGGGGACACTTTATTTGCTACATATTAAAAGAGGACCAATTGCAGAGCTGCTGCATCTCCAGCATTTCCACATGTTTTTTGCTTTCTTTATCGTTCTTTTGTGCCCCATGCTCAGTTAATAAGCCCCTCGCCGGCGGGCACATAATAATAACAATAATAATAATATATGGGTGTCACGTCAGGGAGCAACATCTGGTCGGGCCTGTGTGCTGGCACGCACAGCTATGCTGGGATTCCCGGGAAAGGCATAAAGGTGCGAGGGAGATTGGGCTGCGCCCGTACTGGGCCCGTGTTGGGACAGGCCCCCGGGGGCTGAGCGAGTCTCAACAGCACCGTGTCTCTAGTCGCGTGTTCCCAGCTGCCGGCTCCTCACTCTCACATTGCAGAGAGTCTCGTGGAGCTGTCACTTATAACATCCTATTCTGTATTATCCCTACCCTGTATTATAAGGGATAATGTGCCCCCTACTGTAAATGATAAGGATATTAGCAGTCACTGAGGGGTTCTGTGCCCCCCATATAAAGGCACAAGGCTGCAGGCTGAGTTATACAGGGAACTCTGAGTATCACTCATGTATTATAAGGGATAATGTACCCCCTACTGTAAATGATAAGGATATTAGCAGTCACTGAGGGGTTCTGTGCCCCCCATATAAAGGCACAAGGCTGCAGGCTGAGTTATACAGGGAACTCTGAGTATCACTCATGTATTATAAGGGATACTGTACCCCCTACTGTAAATGATAAGGATATTAGAAGTCACAGTCAGGGCTGTTAATCAGCCAGTGTCTCTTACATTGTTTCCAAAGTCAGAACCAGCAGTGCAGTGATTAGCAAGAGACAGATACCTCTTTAAGTATCAGTTACCTATAGAAATAACTCATAGCCCTGGAAGTGCAATGTGTGTACTTGTCATATCGCGGCTACAATGTTTCATTAGTCACAATAACACTGTCGGTAACCCATTGCCTTTGTGTCTGTTACAGAGGAAGAGGAAGCAGAGTTGCAATGAGCAAGATGAAGTCCTCAGCGTTTGCAGCCTGGACACCGGCGACGTGAGTCATTATTATCTTTATACTGATTTATGGGTACATATTGCTCGCAGTCGCACACTGACACAGCACTGAATATATACAGTATATGTAGAGTCTGCAGTATAATCCCCACTATAAAATCCTGGGGGTAAGGAGTTGAGCAAATCGATATGGCAGCCCCCGCATCCTATTCATTTCATTGGCTCCCGGTGACTCATGAGCAAATGGTACGATCCAAACGCTAAGGACACGGGGAGTTTTCCTGTTTATGGAACAGAACGGCCCATTGGGAAATGGGAGAAATGCCGGGGTGAGCGCGTCGGATATTTGTTTGGATAAGTGACGCGGAGTTTGTCCCGCACGTAGCGCTCGATAAACATCCCATAATGTGTATATACTGCAGCTCTGCCCTCACTGGGAGTCAAGGGGAAGTAAAGCCGTCATTTCCCTGTATCTGTAGGCACAAATGGGCTGTGAGGTCAATCCAGTTGGGAGAGGTAGGTAGGTGTGTAATTAGGTTGGTACTTTCCTACTGAATTGCTACTGGCACAGTAACAGTCATGGCTTTTAATTTATATGAAGTGATAGTGTCCCCTTTATATAGCCCCTGTCTCTGCCCCTATATATTAGGTACCTACCTAGTGCTACCAACCCCTATTTCTGTAGGGAAATGAGAGCAGGGCAGGCAGTAACCCTTCCAACACTTTCCCCTGTCTCTGCCCCTATATATTAGGTACCTACCTAGTGCTACCAACCCCTATTTCTGTAGGGAAATGAGAGCAGAGCAGGCAGTAACCCTTCCAACACTTTCCCCTGTCTCTGCCCCTATATATTAGGTACCTACCTAGTGCTACCAACCCCTATTTCTGTAGGGAAATGAGAGCAGGGCAGGCAGTAACCCTTCCAACACTTTCCCCTGTCTCTGCCCCTATATATTAGGTACCTACCTAGTGCTACCAACCCCTATTTCTGTAGGGAAATGAGAGCAGGGCAGGCAGTAACCCTTCCAACACTTTCCCCTTTCTCTGCCCCTATATATTAGGTACCTACCTAGTGCTAACAACCCCTATTTCTGTAGGGAAATGAGAGCAGGGCAGGCAGTAACCCTTCCAACACTTTCCCCTGTCTCTGCCCCTATATATTAGGTACCTACCTAGTGCTACCAACCCCTATTTCTGTAGGGAAATGAGAGCAGGGCAGGCAGTAACCCTTCCAACACTTTCCCCTTTCTCTGCCCCTATATATTAGGTACCTACCTAGTGCTAACAACCCCTATTTCTGTAGGGAAATGAGAGCAGGGCAGGCAGTAACCCTTCCAACACTTTCCCCTGTCTCTGCCCCTATATATTAGGTACCTACCTAATGCTACCAGTCCTTTGATTTGATTGGTTGGTGGAAGTGCCCTTTAGCAGAACTGCTGGAACATTGGGAACATATCTCACACCTGTCAGTACATGGAGGCCCCCAGGGGCCCAAACCCAAATCAGCTCTAAACAAGATGTTCTTCTGCATTCTCCAGCCCAGGCCCGGCCCCTGCCACAGGTACCTGACATACAGGCGGAATTGCCCCAGGGGTATAAGTGTAGCAACGTTTTTCCACCTTCAGGGGATTTGCTGTCATTTGGGGCACAAGTGTGACACCCATGGGAGTCAGTTTCACAATTCGGCCTCCGTAGATTCTTATTGATTAATAAGTCTGGGGTCGGGGGCCTGTTGTGCTCAGTTATTTGTTAAATGTCCTTTTCTGTTGTCAGGTTCTGACTCATGAAGCAATGTAGCAGAATTCAGTTTTCAAGAGTCAGAACCAGCAGTGCAGAGAATATAAACAGTATAAATATATCCCTATGAAGCAGTTTCCCCTGTCAGTTCATAAATAAAAAAGAACCCCCCCCCTAGCCCAGATCTTTAACCCTTTGTGTGTTCCTTGGCTAAAGGGGCAGGTGTCCCACACATAAAAGGTTTAAAGGGCCCTTGTGATGTCTTCCAGGACCCCGAGATATCCTTAGCGCTAGGCTTTAATGTGTGGGGGTCAAGGATGTTTCCCAGCATTTAACTTGGTCTTTTATCTACGGAACCCTGGTGGGCTCAGGGCAGTGTGTAAAATCAGCCCATTAACTACAAGGGAGGTCAGAAGTGAGTCATTAGTGCAAAGTTAAAAGGGAATCCGTGCAAGTGCACTCTTGTGCCTTACGTCTCCCAGGGGCCCAGCGTGAAATAAAGGGCAAGTATCACTCATGTATTATAAGGGATAATGTACCCCCTACTGTAAATGATAAGGATATTAGCAGTCACTGAGGGGTTCTGTGCCCCCCATATAAAGGCACAAGGCTGCAGGCTGAGTTATACAGGGAACTCTGAGTATCACTCATGTATTATAAGGGATAATGTACCCCCTACTGTAAATGATAAGGATATTAGCAGTCACTGAGGGGTTCTGTGCCCCCCATATAAAGGCACAAGGCTGCAGGCTGAGTTATACAGGGAACTCTGAGTATCACTCATGTATTATAAGGGATAATGTACCCCCTACTGTAAATGATAAGGATATTAGCAGTCACTGAGGGGTTCTGTGCCCCCCATATAAAGGCACAAGGCTGCAGGCTGAGTTATACAGGGAACTCTGAGTATCACTCATGTATTATAAGGGATAATGTTCCCCCTACTGTAAATGATAAGGATATTAGCAGTCACTCTGTAAGAGTTAAAGCTAGAGAATGTAGCAGGAATGCAGTTGGGCAGAGTAGTACAGTGGTACCGGTACTCAGGAGTGGGTGGGATCGGTACAGGTGAGCTCCCACTCAGGAGGGTAGGGGGGCTGCAATGGAGCGGGACAGAAGCAGACAGGGGGGGGGGGTATAGCGGGAGAAAGGGGAGAGTGAGAGTGCAGGGCTGACAGATAATAATGAGAAGGTTTGATGTTGGGGGGGGTAAGTAGCGAGGGCATTAAGGCTCGGGGTATTATGTTACAGAAGTTGCCGGTGTCTGTGGGTGATTAATTGGCTGAAACACTAAGACATGTGTTGGGTGGGTAAGGGGTAAGGTATCTGGGGTCACAGGAGGCCCCCCGGGCTACACGCACTGTAATGAGCCCACCTGACTCAGCTACATCTGGATCCTGAGCAATGGCAATTCTACTATGGGGTTACTGACACCATTGCTACTTACTAATCACACGGGGAGCAGCCTGCAATTGGTCTGTTATTGTGTTCTCTGGTTACTGGGGGGGGCAGTTATCATGTGATTGTTATTGTTCTATATTGCTTATCTTTCTGTTCCTCTCCCAGTCTGGCATTCAAACCAATGCCTGGTTGCTAGGGACAGTGGGATCCTGACAACTAGTTACGAATATACTGTAAATGAAAAACTGAAGGGCTGTATAACACAGTGCTGAATCTGGGGCCCCAGCCATGGACCAGCAATTGCCAAATGGCAACTTGGCCAATTAGCCCAGTGCCTGAATCCCCATACGGTATTGCCCTGGTTCCAGCCAATAAGCAGTTTTGTGCGGAATTCGGGTCTATTGGTACCAAGGGATGTGGGAAGGTTTGGGCTGCAGGACTCCACTTGTTCTGGTTGCTATGGGTTTCAGGCCGGTGGAGCAGAGGGAGATGTGAGCTGAGCGGTTCTGGGAAGAGGGAATAAAAGGGGGTTCTAATGTGAGGGATTTGGGCTCGGGAGGAAGCGTTTCCGGGTATTAATTCCCTGCCGTTGGCTGATGGATCGGCCGTGACATTAATCTGACGCCGCTCGCTAATTAGCAGATGAAAAGGAGGATAATGGGAAATATCACTTATCCGCTTGGGTTTCATCTCTTTTGTTGTCATTAATTCATAATGAGCCAATTTATTTGGGAGGGATGTGGAAGTTTCTGGCCCAGTGCCCCCCAGCTAAGCCCATGGAACTGTTCTGAGATCAGAGATATACAGAATGGGTTTTGTGGGGTGTGCCCCCCCCCCAAAGTTATTAATGGTTACAAATACATACTGATTGGGGAGTGCTAGCTGGCAGTTATTGGTTATGGCAGTGATTTCAGGTTGGGGGGAGTGCTAGCTGGCAGTTATTGGTTAGGGAGAGTGCTAGCTGGCAGTGATTTCAGGTTGGGGGGGTGTTAGCTGGCAGTTATTGGTTAGGGAGAGTGCTAGCTGGCAGTGATTTCAGGTTGGGGGGGTGTTAGCTGGCAGTTATTGGTTAGGGAGAGTGCTAGCTGGCAGTGATTTCAGGTTGGGGGGGTGTTAGCTGGCAGTTATTGGTTAGGGGGGAATGCTAGCTGGCAGTTATTGGTTAGGGGGAGTGACATGTAGAAATTGCCAACCCCCAAAGTTATTCCCCCCATGTATTTATTTCAGTAAGAATTCATAAGAATTGCCGCTGTTTCCAGTTGGTTCCCAAGGGGGAAGGGAATTTTGGGGGCCCTGACACATTTAAAAAGGAAAGAGGGAACAGTGGGTAAAATGGACAAAACTACTGGGGCTGATTTACAGCCAATAAGTAGCAGCCAATCAGCAGTTAGCTTTAATGAGTCTGATAGAAATTAAAAAAAGCAAACTCCTCATTGGTTGCTCCCTGCAGTGCCTCTCAGCACCCAGACACCCCTGGGGGGGTTAGATGCACCCAGACACCCCTGGGGAGGATAGATGCACCCAGACACCCCTGGGGAGGATAGATGCACCCAGACACCCCTGGGGAGGATAGATGCACCCAGACACCCCTGGGGAGGATAGATGCACCCAGACACCCCTGGGGGGGTTAGATGCACCCAGACACCCCTGGGGGGGTTAGATGCACCCAGACAACCCTGGGGGGTTAGATGCACCCAGACACCCCTGGGGGGTTAGATGCACCCAGACACCCCTGGGGGGTTAGATGCACCCAGACACCCCTGGGGGGGTTAGATGCACCCAGACACCCCTGGGGGGTTAGATGCACCCAGACACCCCTGGGGGGGTTAGATGCACCCAGACACCCCTGGGGGGTTAGATGCACCCAGACAACCCTGGGGGGGTTAGATGCACCCAGACACCCCTGGGGGGGTTAGATGCACCCAGACACCCCTGGGGGGGTTAGATGCACCCAGACACCCCTGGGGGGGGGCGGGTTAGATGCACACAGACACCCCTGGGGGGGTTAGATGCACACAGACACCCCTGGGGGGGTTAGATGCACACAGACACCCCTGGGGGGGTTAGATGCACCCAGACACCCCTGGGGGGGTTAGATGCACCCAGACACCCCTGGGGGGGTTAGATGCACCCAGACACCCCTGGGGGGGGTTAGATGCACCCAGACACCCCTGGGGGGGTTAGATGCACACAGACACCCCTGGGGGGTTAGATGCACCCAGACACCCCTGGGGGGGGTTAGATGCACCCAGACACCCCTGGGGGGGGTTAGATGCACACAGACACCCCTGGGGGGGTTAGATGCACCCAGACACCCCTGGGGGGGTTAGATGCACCCAGACACCCCTGGGGGGGTTAGATGCACACAGACACCCCTGGGGTGGCAGTGAGGGGCAGGCTGGGCGGGGGCTCCCAGTAACAGGGGGCAGAGGAATAGGCGCTGACCGGACCGGCGCTGAATTCTCGTGATTTATTTGGCCCAGAACCTCGGGGGGAAAAAGAGCAAAACCAGAACAAAACCAGGAAAAGTATTTATAGCTCTGTACATAGCGGGTCGGATTCCATTGTATTTATATCCCAGCATCCCGGGGGGGAGGGAAACTGTATGGAACAACACAGCACATTCCTGCCCCCGACTCCCCAACATCTGCCCCTCCTGCACTGATAGTCCCTCTGCCCCCACCCCCCCCCCGGGCCCCGATCACTTCATAATATAAAGTTGCTCTCGGGCTTCTCATTCACTAGCCCTGTGGCTACTGTGCAACGGCACTTTCTGCTAATGTTGTGATCATTTCCCGCATCCCCTAAGCTTAACTCCTCCCCAGCAGCCCACTGAGCATGTGCAGTGCCACTGACTCACAATAAAATGGAAAGCTGTTGGGGGCAACTGGGTGGATCTGGACCATTACTGGTATAGGGCTGCTGCACCTCTGGGCTGGTCCAGTAGTAAGTATTTATAGCCATGTTCATTTATAGGCTTAGTTCCCCTGTTTAACTTTTAATATGTTATCAAATGTCCTATTCCTAACAGCTTTGCAATTGGCCTTCATTATTTTTTCTTTTTAAAGAATGAATTGCCTTCCTCGTCTACATCTTTCCAGCTTTCAAATCGGGGGGGGTTACTGACCCCGGCTATGTTCATATTGTAGTCCCTCATTCAGACCGCTGCCTGGTTGCTAAGGTAAGACCCTAGCAACCGGATAGCTACTGAAATTCCAAAGCGGAACAAAAAGCTAAAATATATAAAATTTGAACCAGTTGCAAATGGTCTCAGAATAGATTGTTTGCTTCGTACCAAAGGTTAATTTAAAGGGGAACTAACTGCTGCCATAGGCTCCCTGACTACCAACCAGTAAGATGGCAGTGCCCGGGCTCTGGCTCCAGTGGAATATTCCCCGCTGGCCCACGTTCAAGGCCCAAAGCCGTGACAGCAGTCACACTGTCTACGTGGATATTGATGTTGTTCCAGTGCAAGGACATTGCCATGAAAAACCTCCCTTAATCACTGAACCGTTAAAGGGTAAGTAAAGCCTCTGCTAAATACAAGCTTAGGTTGCAGAAGCAAGGGATGCTGCACGGTTGGTCGGCAATAGCAGCCCCATTCTATCCCCCCCCCCCACATTGGACTCCGGTATAAAAGAACTTACCCCTGGGGCGGGGGTGCAGATAATGAGGGGGTACCCGGGGTACTTATCATTAATAAAGGGAAAGCAATAATTACCAGGAGCAACAGGCAGGATTGTTTCCTTGCAGGGAGATAAGGGCTGGGGGGGCAGGAAGAGAGGTTGGGTTAATAGGAAACCAAGGCAGATAGGGCACCGCGCTCCTCCAGCCGCGACGGAGGAAGGGACCTTATTATTGTGTGGTTTAATGTGTCCTTTGTTGCAGCTGGCACTGCGTGAACTCCAGATAACCAACCCCGTGACTCAACCATTATAATGTTATCAGCGATAAGGGAATCATTCACAATGAGAGATAAAGTGGCTGCTGGTGTATTTACAGTACAGGCCAGTGCCCGATCACTAAAGTGAAAGTTGTACCTCGATAGAAAATAGTCATATTAGGGTGAAGACACACAGGGCTACTTAGTAGCAGCTACTTGTCACGGCTACTAAAACCAACAATGCTGATCATTTACTGATAACGGTCTCTACGTGTGTTTAGCAGAGGCAATCCTCAGTATTGTCTATGGCAGGGGATTTTCTGGTGTTTAGTAGTCGCAACAAGTAGCTGCTACTAAGTAGCTCAGTGTGTCTTTGCCCTTAAGGTAAATGGTGCTCAAAACTCCTGGGCTCAGTGGCAGTTTCTCCCTATTTGCACCCATCTGGCTGCTTGTAGAGAAGGGGTAGATTTTAACCCCCTACATAGGTGCTATACGTTTCCAACAGTCTCCGGGCAGTTTTGGCAGGGGCGACACCCCCAGCGCATTAATTGGGTGCTACATGCGCTAATATCTCTCCGTACGGGTGACACCCAGGCTGAGGTCAATGTGTTAATGAGCATATTTCCTGCGTTCCGTTTCCAGCCCGTTTCTTTGTCGCGTTTCAAGAGGTGTCGGAGACAATCCCTGATCTGCCTGATTTTCCAACATGTTCCCTTGAATCCCAGCCGAGCGGCTCTGTATTGGAAACATGGCCGACACTAAAGACAATGGGGCCCTTTTCCTTATTTCTAATGCCTTAGGGGCCCTAACAGAATAGCTCTGGGATAAACAACCCCCCACCCCAGGATTCCTAATCATCTCTCTCCTGCACTTCATAAATATAAGGGATAATGTACCCCCTACTGTAAATGATAAGGATATTAGCAGTCACTGAGGGGTTCTGTGCCCCCCATATAAAGGCACAAGGCTGCAGGCTGAGTTATACAGGGAACTCTGAGTATCACTCATGTATTATAAGGGATAATGTACCCCCTACTGTAAATGATAAGGATATTAGCAGTCACTGAGGGGTTCTGTGCCCCCATATAAAGGCACAAGGCTGCAGGCTGAGTTATACAGGGAACTCTGAGTATCACTCATGTATTATAAGGGATAATGTACCCCCTACTGTAAATGATAAGGATATTAGCAGTCACTGAGGGGTTCTGTGCCCCCCATATAAAGGCACAAGGCTGCAGGCTGAGTTATACAGGGAACTCTGAGTATCACTCATGTATTATAAGGGATAATGTACCCCCTACTGTAAATTATAAGGATATTAGCAGTCACTGAGGGGTTCTGTGCCCATATAAAGGCACAAGGCTGCAGGCTGAGTTATACAGGGAACTCTGAGTATCACTCATGTATTATAAGGGATAATGTACCCCCTACTGTAAATGATAAGGATATTAGCAGTCACTGAGGGGTTCTGTGCCCCCCATATAAAGGCACAAGGCTGCAGGCTGAGTTATACAGGGAACTCTGAGTATCACTCATGTATTATAAGGGATAATGTACCCCCTACTGTAAATGATAAGGATATTAGCAGTCACTGAGGGGTTCTGTGCCCATATAAAGGCACAAGGCTGCAGGCTGAGTTATACAGGGAACTCTGAGTATCACTCATGTATTATAAGGGATAATGTACCCCCTACTGTAAATGATAAGGATATTAGCAGTCACTGAGGGGTTCTGTGCCCATATAAAGGCACAGGGCTGTATATAATAGTATATTTATACCCTTTTTATTCAGCACTGACGTTATGAGCTGCTAACACTTGTGGGGCCTTAAATCCTAAATATTTTGCTATTAAAATACTGGGTGATATTTGGAAAATCCGCCTCAGCTCCTCGTGAAGTTGTTTGGTTTCTGGCAGCTCCCGCTCGACCCTCTGCAACACCTATTTATATGACAATATATCCCGACACATTTACTAACGTGACTCTCTCTGTTGCTATAATTAACTGGAAATGTTTGGACAAACGCTAAAGGTCGGGGGGGGGGACTCCGGGGGGGGAGTAAGAATCACAATGACATCATATCCAAACAAACGTGCTGATGTCACTGCCGGAATCCAGCGGCGCAGTTGGCACCAACACGTTTTCATCCATAAATCAGGGATTAAAGTTGCACCTTTTTAAAGAAAAAAAAAAGACTAGTTGCCCTTTAATTTCTGTAAATGACTTATGTGCATTGGAGAGTTCATAATCCATAGCGCTGTGCAGTGGGGGTTGTACGTGGTTAAAGGGTGGGGGTTACTTTTAGTAGGTTATAGAATGGCCTATTCCTAGCAACTTTGCAATTGGTCTTCATTATTTATTTTTTATTGTTTTTTATTTATTTGCTTTCACTTCTGACTCTTTGCAGCTTTCAAATGGGGGTCACTGACCCCGGCAGCCAAACCCTATTGCTCTGTGAGGCTCCAGTTTTAATTGTTATTGTTACTTTATATTCCTTATCTCTCTATTCAGCCCCTCCCCTATTCATATTCCCATCTCTCGTTTAAACCACTGCCTGGTTGCTAGGGTAAATAAGACCCTAGCAACCAGATAGCTGCTAAAATACCAAATGGAACACTGCTGAACAAAAAGCTGAAAAACCATCAAAAATTAAAAAAACAAAGACCAATTGCAAATTGTCTACATCATATTAAAAGTGAATTCTAGGTGAACTTCCCCTTTAATTCCCACATATCCCAGAGTTCCTTTGATGCTGCGCAACATCTGGTTGGTGCTGCTGAGTCAGTCGCTAATAAACTTGCTCTGGATTCCTATTGGCCGGTACCACTGTGGGAACCAACTTGTGGCGCTTCAGATGTTCAGGTGTTGCTGAACTACAAAGGAAAGAAGTGTCAGCCCCCGGTGTTGGGAGAAGGTGGCAGGGTGGGGGCAGGGTTATGTCTTGTGGTGCCAAATATTATTTTTTGTATACTGTTCCTGCTGAATTGTGCTTAGTACAGGGGAATCCCTATGTGCCATAGTTTTATGGTATCTCCCTGTACAGGCTATGAGCAAACTTAGGGGGCTGTTCCTGCTGAATTGTGCTTAGTACAGGGGAATCCCTATGTGCCATAGTTTTATGGTATCTCTCTGTACAGGCTATGGGCAAACTTAGGGGGCTGTTCCTGCTGAATTGTGCTTAGTACAGGGGAATCCCTATGTGCCATAGTTTTATGGTATCTCTCTGTACAGGCTATGAGCAAACTTAGGGGGCTGTTCCTGCTGAATTGTGCTTAGTACAGGGGAATCCCTATGTGCCATAGTTTTATGGTATCTCTCTGTACAGGCTATGAGCAAACTTAGGGGGCTGTTCCTGCTGAATTGTGCTTAGTACAGGGGAATCCCTATGTGCCATAGTTTTATGGTATCTCTCTGTACAGGCTATGAGCAAACTTAGGGGGCTGTTCCTGCTGAATTGTGCTTAGTACAGGGGAATCCCTATGTGCCATAGTTTTATGGTATCTTTTCCTCTAACAGGCCTGACTCCCTCTTGTACCTGTGAACATATACTTATATACATTATATAGAGTATAAAGAACCTCTTCCTATGCTGATGGCGAGATCTCCGTTCCTCCCCACCCCCAATGTATCACTCATTCCCCCTCTCTTGGTAGGGAATCCCATAACCTGACTGCCCTTACAGTAAGGAACTCCTTCCTATGCTGATGGTGAGATCTCCTTTCCTCCCCACCCCCAATGTATCATTCATTCCCCCTCTCTTGGTAGGGAATCCCATAACCTGACTGCCCTTACAGTAAGGAACTCCTTCCTATGCTGATGGTGAGATCTCCTTTCCTCCCCACCCCCAATGTATCATTCATTCCCCCTCTCTTGGTAGGGAATCCCATAACCTGACTGCCCTTACAGTAAGGAACCCCTTCCTATGCTGATGGCGAGATCCCCTTTCCTCCCCACCCCCAATGTATCACTCATTCCCCCTCTCTTGGTAGGGAACCCCATAACCTGACTGCCCTTACAGTAAGGAACCCCTTCCTATGCTGATGGCGAGATCCCCTTTCCTCCCCACCCCCAATGAATCACTCATTCCCTTTCTCTTGGTGGGGAACCCCATAACCTGACAACCCTTACAGTAAGGAACCCCTTCCTATGCTGATGGTGAGATCCCCTTTCCTCCCCACCCCAATGTATCACTCATTCCCCCTCTCTTGGTAGGGAACCCCATAACCTGACTGCCCTTACAGTAAGGAACCCCTTCCTATGCTGATGGTGAGATCCCCTTTCCTCCCCACCCCAATGTATCACTCATTCCCCCTCTCTTTAGATGAGGACGGTCTCGGCATTTGATGAGACCCCGCCTGAAATCTAATTTCCTTTCTTCCCGTGTCTTCTCTTTCCGTTCTGGGTTCATTTAATGCGCAGAATTTTCTATACATTTTCTATAAATTATTAAACACCGCAACTTTAAAATAGTGAGATTAATATTTGGCCGGTGTGCGTCCCAGCCTGAGCTCTCTCTGCGCTGAATGGAAATAGAGGAGATAATTAAATTGGCAAATTAATTTCCTTCTCTCCGCGCCGCTGGGAGACCCCCGAGTGCGACACAAATCATTTCCCGCCTCGCGCTGTTCCTTGGCCGGAAGGTTAGAAAGGAGAATTGGCTAAAGCCTACGCTCTCCCATAATGAGCCCAATGGAGAGTACAGAGGAGGCCAACTAAATTAATTAAGGGAATGAAGGATTGCTCTGAATCAGTAAATGTACTTTCTGCTGGGGACTTGATGCAGCTGATTGGCCCATATATACGGGAACAAAACGATGGCCCAGCCAATCAGTATCTGTATACATTCCTATACATTGATCCAGTGAATCCCCTGCAGGTGTAACGGGGGGGCACCCACATCCCCCCCACTAGTTCCACCCCTGGCACGGTGGCAGTTATACTCATATAAGGATAGCCATTGGCCCGCTGCAATTACTGGACACTGGAAAAGTCCACTTCAAAAATAGGGTAAAGTTTGCCTTTAATAATAATGTAAGTAAGAGCCCTGGCACCCTGCCCGCTGGATTCTATTATTTACAGATTAAAGGCTAAGCGCAGCTTTACATTCCTCCTTGGGAAGTCTGTGGTCTGAAGCGAAAATAAGAAGAAATAAAATAGCGGTGACCCCCGCCCCCCCGTACAATAGATACCGCCACTCTCGGCAGGAATAAGGCTCCGGGGAAATCCAATCAGATAAAAGAATGCAAACAGCTCGCGCAGGGGCCACACAAAGCCAACGTGACTAAGGCCATAGGAATCTCATGATCTCACAGGTATGAGAGGGACACGGGGGCTACTGCCCCACAGCGGGGCAAGATGGCGGCACTGGGACCACATGGTGACGGCAGTGATAGAGATGGCAGAGCAAGGTGCTCAGAGTAGGACCAAGTGGGCACAGAAGGGGACATGTTGGGCAAGATGGAGACAGCAGGGCAAGATGGAGACAGTAGGACAAGATGGAGACAGTAGGACAAGATGGAGACAGTAGGGCAAGATGGAGACAGTAGGGCAAGATGGAGACAGTAGGACAAGATGGAGAGAGTTGGGCAAGATGGAGACAGTAGGGCAAGATGGAGACAGTAGGGCAAGATGGGGACAGTAGGGCAAGATGGAGACAGTAGGGCAAGATGGAGACAGTAGGGCAAGATGGAGACAGTAGGACAAGATGGAGAGAGTTGGGCAAGATGGAGACAGTTGGGCAAGATGGAGACAGTAGGGCAAGATGGAGACAGTAGGGCAAGATGGGGACAGTAGGGCAAGATGGGGACAGTAGGGCAAGATGGAGACAGTAGGGCAAGATGGAGACAGTAGGACAAGATGGAGACAGTAGGGCAAGATGGGGACAGTAGGGCAAGATGGAGACAGTAGGGCAAGATGGAGACAGTAGGGCAAGATGGGGACAGTAGGGCAAGATGGAGACAGTAGGGCAAGATGGGGACAGTAGGGCAAGATGGAGACAGTAGGGCAAGATGGAGACAGTAGGGCAAGATGGAGACAGTAGGGCAAGATGGAGACAGTAGGGCAAGATGGAGACAATCAGACAAGATATTTAATTTTACCTATACACCAATACAATTAACCCTTAGAGTCTACCCCCTACATGGCTGCAATGCTGATGACCCCACACACATGTGATGGCTACACCCCCAGGATGAGAAACTCCCAGCACTCTTTGCCCTTAGGGGAAGGAACTGCTATCAGCGCAGATGGGGGGGGCTTCATAGACCTTGCCTTGTGGTGGGAGACCCAGCAGTGTCAGTGGGCCGTCCCTACACAGGGACCCTCACTCCGGGGCACTGGGGGGCCCTTAGGGCCCATACATGGGGCACTTGCACCTGTACCAGGCACATATTTCATATTTAGGCACTTTGGAATATTTCAGAGTTAATTGGACGGGTAAATATTCTGGGCTCACTGTCCTATAGCGATAGCAGCAGCCCCCCTAAGTGTGAGGGGGGGGAGGAGCGGGGAGTTCGGGCAACCGGCCAAAGCTACGGGGGGAGGAAGAGCCTTTGTGCCGCAGTGCGGCAAGTTCCTTTGTTCATTTACTGGCTGATTCTCTGCATTGTGCTCTGTGCCGACCCGACACGTTCCACTCACAAAAGGTGATAACAGCTAAGTATGATGTTTGGCCCCGAGTATATACTGTATATATATATATATATAAATATAACTGCAACCCCTCTGTCAGGAAACCGCGGCAATAAAAAGTCTTTCTGGGAAGTTTTGGCCAACGTTGCCTTATATTGCCAGGAATTAACCCAAAGAGGGAGTTGTAGTTCCATTCTCACTAGTAGACATGGGGGCATGAAGCAGCCAGTCCTGGGGCTCCTTTCAGCTACCACATAGTTCTGTTGTAGATGAGGTTGCAAAAATACTCCCATCACATTCTGGGGTCGAATTATTCGCAGTGATTGGCCAGAGAATCCCAACTTAATTACCCCGAGACACAACCTGTTGCAGCAACATTGCTATTGGCTTATTTTATCTGGATGCTCTTACTGAGCTTAATTGGGTGCTTGGAATCCATTTTCTGCAATGATCATACTGGCATGTCTGGGGTTAATGTGATGCTCTGAATCCATTTTCTGCACTGATCTTACCGACATGTCTGGGGTTAATGTGATGCTCTGAATCCATTTTCTGCACTGATCTTACCGACATGTCTGGGTTTGATGTAATGCTCTGAATCCATTTTCTGCAATGATCATACTGGCATGTCTTGGGTTAATGAGATGCTCTGAACCCATTTTATGCGCTGATCTTACTGACACGTCTGGGGTTAATGCAATGCTCTGTATTCATTTTCTGCACTGATCTTACTGACATTTCTGGGGTTAATGTGATGCTCTGTATCCATTTTTTGTGCTGATCTTACTGACATGTCTGGGGTTAATGAGATGCTCTGAATCCATTTTCTGCACTGATCTTACTGACATGTCTGGGTTTAATGTAATGATCTGTATCCATTTTCTGCACTGATCATACTGGCATGTCTTGGGTTAATGAGATGCTCTGAATCCATTTTATGCGCTGATCTTACTGACATGTCTGGGGTTAATGCAATACTCTGTATTCATTTTCTGCACTGATCTTACTGACATTTCTGGGGTTAATGTGATGCTCTGTATCCATTTTTTGTGCTGATCTTACTGACACGTCTGGGGTACTTTCTGCTGCCTCTGCATTAGCATAGGGAGAGAGGGCTGCAAAGGGGTTAATGAGATGCTCTGAACCCATTTTATGCGCTGATCTTACTGACATGTCTGGGGTTAATGCAATGCTCTGTATTCATTTTCTGCACTGATCTTACTGACATTTCTGGGGTTAATGTGATGCTCTGTATCCATTTTTTGTGCTGATCTTACTGACATGTCTGGGGTTAATGAGATGCTCTGAATCCATTTTCTGCACTGATCTTACTGACATGTCTGGGTTTAATGTAATGATCTGTATCCATTTTCTGCACTGATCATACTGGCATGTCTTGGGTTAATGAGATGCTCTGAATCCATTTTATGCGCTGATCTTACTGACATGTCTGGGGTTAATGCAATACTCTGTATTCATTTTCTGCACTGATCTTACTGACATTTCTGGGGTTAATGTGATGCTCTGTATCCATTTTTTGTGCTGATCTTATTGACATGTCTGGGGTTAATATGATGCTCTGTATCTGTTTTCTGCACTGATCTTACTGACACGTCTGGGGTTAATGCAATACTCTGTATTCATTTTCTGCACTGATCTTACTGACATTTCTGGGGTTAATGTGATGCTCTGTATCCATTTTTTGTGCTGATCTTACTGACATGTCTGGGGTTAATGTGATGCTCTGTATCCATTTTCTGCACTGATCTTACCAACATCTCTGGGGTTAATGTAATGCTCTGTGTACGCTTTCTGCACTGATCTTACCGACATGTCTGGGGTTAATGTGATGCTCTGAATCCATTTTTTGCACTGATCATACTGGCATGTCTGGGGTTAATGTGATGCTCTGTATCCATTTTCTGCACTGATCTTACCGACATGTCTGGGGTTAATGTGATGCTCTGAATCCATTTTCTGCACTGATCATACTGGCATGTCTTGGGTTAATGTTATGCTCTGTATCCATTTTCTGCGCTGATCTTATTGACATGTCTGGGGTTAATGGGATGCTCTGAATTCTGGTCTCACATTGGCCTTAGGCCCATACTTGTTCCAAGAAGCAGTGAGGTTGTACTGAAGGCAAAGGCCAGTCCTACTCCTTGTTAGCTATTGGATATTATACATTTGTAGGTGTTTGTGTTATTTAGTAGAAAATGTTCTGTATATAAATATAACAACATCCCTCTTCATTTTCAATTGGGTATTAATTTGCAAATCTGCCATAAGTCATGGCGTCTCCCCGAGTGACCCCGTCGCCGGCATTTTCGGTTGGTTTGGGAAATTGCAGAATCAGCCGATACCATCGGACCGGTTTCCACAGAACAGCACCGACGCCTCTCGGTTTCCTTTGCCCTGACCAGACCCGGGGTGTGAGAGGCAGCAGCGCGTTGGGAGGAAGTGGCGGCCTCGGGAACATTAATCTCCCCCCCCCCATCTCTTCTTACAAGAATCGCGCCGACACCACAGGAAGCCGAGTTGGTGCTGCCCATTGGTGCCACGGGGCGGGGGGGGCCCATTTATTGCACCTGGGAATCAGCTCGCTCAGCTCAGAACCACACGTTTCTGATGAACTTCTGTGGAAATTCTGTGTGGTTCTGAGTTTGTGATGTGGGTCGGGGATACCGGGCGGTTCTGTGCAGGGAGGAACCCGATTGTGTAGGAATCTTATATCGCTGTTGTTTTGGGGTGTCCTGAGGTTGCAGACTGGGAGTCACGGCAACCAATCAAACTGTTGCTTTTATTGTTCTACCTGCAGCTGGCTGAAAGTAGCCGATTGCTGATTGGTTGCTATGGGTTACAAAGTTGCCCGGTGCAAATAAATCAGCCCCAGTGTGTAGTTACCCTCCCTACCCACTCAACAGGCAAGTCGGTAAATATCTCAGTAACGGTGGCTGCTGGCCCTAATAATTACACCAATTAATTAGCACTCTCTCCCTCTCGTTAACCTAATAAAGCAATAAATTCTTCCCTATCCGCATTGAGCTGCCGTATGCAGCAGTCTGTAGAGCATCCAGGTGTGTATATCTGGCTTTATGGAGAATGGATGGTGGGCCCCCGGGTCCCCCAGTCTGAGTTTGATAGTGTCCCTGCCATAAAGCGAAACCAGACTGCTGTTTTCATGGCAAACAGGAAGAGTCACATGAGCACTCCGCCCCCTATCATGGCAATAAAGGAAATGTAAGGAGAAGCAGCCCCCGGGGGCCATTGTGCCGGAATCCAGGGATTATCCCTCTCTCCGGGACAATCTCCTGTGCGGGGGCCGCGCGTCTCTGACCGCAAATCTCTGTTTAAAGTCAACTTGACAGCTTGCAACTGTCAGCTTCCCGCCCAGTGACTGTCAGCTTCCCGCCCAGATCCAGTGACTGTCAGCTTCCCGCCCAGGCCCAGTGACTGTCAGCTTCCCACCCAGGCCCAGTGACTGTCAGCTTCCCACCCAGGCCCAGTGACTGTCAGCTTCCCGTCCAGACCCAGTGACTGTCAGCTTCGTGCCCAGACCCAGTTACTGTCAGCTTTGCACCCAGACCCAGTGACTGTCAGCTTCGCACCCAGGCCCAGTGACTGTCAGCTTCCCGCCCAGACCCAGTGACTGTAAGCTTCCCGCCCAGACCCAGTGACTGTAAGCTTCCCGCCCAGGCCAGTGACTGTCAGGAGAGAAAAAGTCCCGTAATGATACCCCCCCCCACTGTAACAGACTGTAGAATTAATAGTTATATCATTATAAAGCACCAACATATGCCACAGCGCTGTACAATATAAGGGTGCATACACTGAGCATTTAGACAAGTAAAAGGGGCCCTGTCCAAAAGACCTTGCAATCTAAATAGCGATATTATCTGAATATTAACCTCATGGCAGCACTGAGCCCAATATGGACCTGTGGCATTGCTGTATCTGAGGGCTACAGACGGGTGGGCAGTGCCCAAATAGGTACCACGGGTCAGTGTTGGACTTGGCCACCGGGACACCTGGAAAAAAAAAACTGGGTTCAGGCCTTCATGGGCCCCTCCGACCCGGGCTGCTGAGAGGGGAGTGGTGTGAGCTTGGGTGCTGGGGAGAGCCCTTCATCAGACTCTCAGTGGGCCCCAGACACCCCCGCCCGATCCAGCACTGGATCAATGTAAGGAGCGCTGGGGAGCGGCCATACTGATTTACCTCCCATTGCACCAATACTAATACATGGCTTGTGTCTCAGCAATGGATACAAAGTGTTAGGCCTGGGGTAACTAGAACCCCCCCATTCATGTTTAGAAAGCAGACCCACTGGGCCCCCCCAAGCAGTGTCTGGGGCTGCTGACCCGGGTGTCTCGCACCATTCTTGGCTGCGGATCAGAAGCTGAATTCCGGGATGCGGGAATATGATTAGGGGGGGCTTTTGGGAAGCGCTGAGAGGGGAGCTGTGAAGTCACCAATCTGTCTGCTGAGGTTGCGTGAGATCCCCAGACGCTCTCGGCACAGGCAGCCCCCGGGGGGGTATGAGACAGCGCAGGTCTGTCTGATGGGAGAGCGAATCCTCACACGTTCAGGGATCAGGTACAGCGGGTTCTGCCCGGCTCCGTCTCTGCAGATCTGAGGAACCGGGGGGGGGGGGGGGGGGGCAGCACAAGGAAATGTTCCAATATTCCAATAAATAAGGGCTTTTGCCCCTTCTGCCCCCCCTCCCCTGTGACTGCAACCAAGGACGTGACCAATAAAGATCACTTAGACTCTTAAGCTGGCCATACACGTGGCGACCATCGGTCGCACGAAACATCGTCAGATCCGCCACACACCATTCAGGGCTGAATCGGCAGGTAAGGAGAAACAATAGGATTTCTACCTCCTTCTGCCGATTCAGATCTGAAGGGAGATTTTGCTCAGGAGCCTTCTATGGCGCCCAATCAAAATTTTCAAACTGGTCCGATCGGCGAGTCGTCCGATATCAGCAGCTTCCTGCGATATGGGTCGCCTTGCCGACATACCATACACACACCGAATATCGTACGAAACGAGGTTTCGTACGATATTATCGGTGCGTGTATGGCCACCTTTAGTGCCAGGTACAGTAATCCTTACCAGCCAATCAGGGGGCAGCATTTAATACATAGTTACATAGGGTTGAAAAAAGACCAGAGTCTATCAAGTTCAACCCTTCCAAGTAAACCCAGCACACACAGACATCCACTGACCTATCTATCCACTCACATACAGACCCACACTGACCTATCCACTCACATACAGACCCATACTGACCTATCCACTCACATACAGACCCATACTGACCTATCCACTCACATACAGACCCACACTGACCTATCTATCCACTCACATACAGACCCACACTGACCTATCCACTCACATACAGACCCACACTGACCTATCCACTCACATACAGACCCACACTGACCTATCTATCCACTCACATACAGACCCACACTGACCTATCCACTCACATACAGACCCATACTGACCTATCCACTCACATACAGACCCACACTGACCTATCTATCCACTCACATACAGACCCATACTGACCTATCCACTCACATACAGACCCATACTGACCTATCTATCCACTCACATACAGACCCATACTGACCTATCCACTCACATACAGACCCATACTGACCTATCTATCCACTCACATACAGACCCACACTGACCTATCCACTCACATACAGACCCACACTGACCTATCCACTCACATACAGACCCACACTGACCTATCTATCAACTCACATACAGACCCAAACTGACCTATCTATCCACTCACATACAGACCCACACTGACCTATCTATCCACTCACATACAGACCCACACTGACCTATCCACTCACATACAGACCCATACTGACCTATCCACTCACATACAGACCCACACTGACCTATCTATCCACTCACATACAGACCCACACTGACCTATCCACTCACATACAGACCCACACTGACCTATCCACTCACATACAGACCCACACTGACCTATCTATCCACTCACATACAGACCCACACTGACCTATCCACTCACATACAGACCCATACTGACCTATCCACTCACATACAGACCCATACTGACCTATCTATCCACTCACATACAGACCCATACTGACCTATCCACTCACATACAGACCCATACTGACCTATCTATCCACTCACATACAGACCCACACTGACCTATCTATCCACTCACATACAGACCCACACTGACCTATCCACTCACATACAGACCCATACTGACCTATCCACTCACATACAGACCCATACTGACCTATCTATCCACTCACATACAGACCCACACTGACCTATCCACTCACATACAGACCCATACTGACCTATCTATCAACTCACATACAGACCCACACTGACCTATCCACTCACATACAGACCCATACTGACCTATCCACTCACATACAGACCCAAACTGACCTATCTATCCACTCACATACAGACCCACACTGACCTATCCACTCACATACAGACCCATACTGACCTATCTATCAACTCACATACAGACCCAAACTGACCTATCTATCCACTCACATACAGACCCACACTGACCTATCCACTCACATACAGACCCATACTGACCTATCTATCCACTCACATACAGACCCATACTGACCTATCCACTCACATACAGACCCACACTGACCTATCTATCCACTCACATACAGACCCACACTGACCTATCCACTCACATACAGACCCACACTGACCTATCTATCAACTCACATACAGACCCAAACTGACCTATCTATCCACTCACATACAGACCCACACTGACCTATCTATCCACTCACATACAGACCCATACTGACCTATCCACTCACATACAGACCCACACTGACCTATCTATCCACTCACATACAGACTCATACTGACCTATCCACTCACATACAGACCCACACTGACCTATCCACTCACATACAGACTCATACTGACCTATCCACTCACATACAGACCCACACTGACCTATCCACTCACATACAGACCCACACTGACCTATCCACTCACATACAGACCCACACTGACCTATCCACTCACATACAGACCCATACTGACCTATCCACTCACATACAGACCCATACTGACCTATCTATCCACTCACATACAGACCCACACTGACCTATCCACTCACATACAGACCCATACTGACCTATCCACTCACATACAGACCCACACTGACCTATCTATCCACTCACATACAGACCCATACTGACCTATCTATCCACTCACATACAGACCCATACTGACCTATCTATCCACTCACATACAGACCCATACTGACCTATCTATCCACTCACATACAGACCCATACTGACCTATCTATCCACTCACATACAGACCCACACTGACCTATCTATACACTCACATACAGACCCACACTGACCTATCCACTCACATACAGACCCATACTGACCTATCTATCCACTCACATACAGACCCACACTGACCTATCCACTCACATACAGACCCATACTGACCTATCTATCAACTCACATACAGACCCAAACTGACCTATCTATCCACTCACATACAGACCCACACTGACCTATCCACTCACATACAGACCCACACTGACCTATCCACTCACATACAGACCCCACACTGACCTATCCACTCACATACAGACCCACACTGACCTATCTATCCACTCACATACAGACCCACACTGACCTATCTATCCACTCACATACAGACCCACACTGACCTATCTATCCACTCACATACAGACCCACACTGACCTATCTATCCACTCACATACAGACACACACTGACCTATCCACTCACATACAGACCCACACTGACCTATTATCCACTCACATACAGACCCATACTGACCTTATCCACTCACATACAGACCCACACTGACCTATCTATCCACTCACATACAGACCCATACTGACCTATCTATCCACTCACATACAGACCCACACTGACCTATCTATCCACTCACATACAGACCCATACTGACCTATCCACTCACATACAGACCCATACTGACCTATCCACTCACATACAGACCCACACTGACCTATCCACTCACATACAGACCCATACTGACCTATCCACTCACATACAGACCCACACTGACCTATCCACTCAATACAGACCCACTGACCTATTCCACTCACATACAGACCCATACTGACCTATCCACTCACATACAGACCCACACTGACCTATCCACTCACATTCAGACCCACAACTGACCTATCCACTCACATACAGACCCACACTGACCTATCCACTCACATACAGACCCACACTGACCTATCCACTCACATACAGACCCACACTGACCTATCTATCCACTCACATACAGACCCATACTGACCTATCCACTCACATACAGACCCACACTGACCTATCCACTCACATACAGACCCACACTGACCTATCCACTCACATACAGACCCACACTGACCTATCCACTCACATACAGACCCACACTGACCTATCCACTCACATACAGACCCACACTGACCTATCCACTCACATACAGACCCACACTGACCTATCCACTCACATACAGACCCATACTGACCTATCTATCCACTCACATACAACATATGACCTATCCGCTCACATACAGACCCACACTGACCTATCTATCCACTCACATACAGACCCACACTGACCTATCCACTCACATACAGACCCACACTGACCTATCCACTCACATACAGACCCACACTGACCTATCTATCCACTCACATACAGACCCATACTGACCTATCTATCCACTCACATACAGACCCACACTGACCTATCCACTCACATACAGACCCAACTGACCTACTCCACTCACATACAGACCCACAACTGACGCTATCTATCCACTCACATAACAGACCCATACTGACCTATCCACTCACATACAGACCCACACTGACCTATCCACTCACATACAGACCCATACTGACCTATCCACTCACATACAGACCCATACTGACCTATCCACTCACATACAGACCCACACTGACCTATCCACTCACATACAGACCCACACTGACCTATCTATCCACTCACATACAGACCCACACTGACCTATCTATCCACTCACATACAGACCCATACTGACCTATCCACTCACATACAGACCCACACTGACCTATCCGCTCACATACAGACCCACACTGACCTATCTATCCACTCACATACAGACCCATACTGACCTATCCACTCAACATACAGACCCACACTGACCTATCTATCCACTCACATACAGACCCATACTGACCTATCTATCCACTCACATACAGACCCATACTGACTATCCACTCACATACAGACCCACACTGACCTATCCACTCACATACAGACCCACACTGACCTATCCACTCACATACAGACCCACACTGACCTATCTATCCACTCACATACAGACCCATACTGACCTATCTATCCACTCACATACAGACCCATACTGACCTATCCACTCACATACAGACCCACACTGACCTATCTATCCACTCACATACAGACCCATACTGACCTATCTATCCACTCACATACAGACCCACACTGACCTATCTATCCACTCACATACAGACCCATACTGACCTATCTATACACTCACATACAGACCCACACTGACCTATCTATACACTCACATACAGACCCACACTGACCTATCTATCCACTCACATACAGACCCACACTGACCTATCCACTCACATACAGACCCACACTGACCTATCCACTCACATACAGACCCACACTGACCTATCTATCCACTCACATACAGACCCACACTGACCTATCTATCCACTCACATACAGACCCACTGTCCTATCCACTCACATACAGACCCACACTGACCTATCCACTCACATACAGACCCACACTGACCTATCCACTCACATACAGACCCACACTGACCTATCCACTCACATACAGACCCACACTGACCTATCCACTCACATACAGACCCACACTGAGCTATCTATCCACTCACATACAGACCCATACTGACCTATCCACTCACATACAGACCCACACTGACCTATCCACTCACATACAGACCCACACTGACCTATCCACTCACATACAGACCCACACTGACCTATCCACTCACATACAGACCCACACTGACCTATCCACTCACATACAGACCCACACTGACCTATCCACTCACATACAGACCCATACTGACCTATCTATCCACTCACATACAGACCCACACTGACCTATCTATCCACTCACATACAGACCCATACTGACCTATCCACTCACATACAGACCCACACTGAACCTATCTATCCACTCACATACAGACCCACACTGACCTATCCACTCACATACAGACCCACACTGACCTATCCACTCACATACAGACCCACACTGACCTATCCACTCACATACAGACCCACACTGACCTATCCACTCACATACAGACCCACACTGACCTATCCACTCACATACAGACCCACACTGACCTATCTATCCACTCACATACAGACCCATACTGACCTATCTATCCACTCACATACAGACCCATACTGACCTATCTATCCACTCACATACAGACCCACACTGACCTATCCACTCACATACAGACCCACACTGACCTATCCACTCACATACAGACCCACACTGACCTATCCACTCACATACAGACCCACACTGACCTATCTATCCACTCACATACAGACCCACACTGACCTATCTATACACTCACATACAGACCCACACTGACCTATCTATCCACTCACATACAGACCCACACTGACCTATCCACTCACATACAGACCCACACTGACCTATCCACTCACATACAGACCCACACTGACCTATCCACTCACATACAGACCCATACTGACCTATCCACTCACATACAGACCCACACTGACCTATCCACTCACATACAGACCCACACTGACCTATCCACTCATATACAGACCCACACTGACCTATCCACTCACATACAGACCCACACTGACCTATCTATCCACTCACATACAGACCCACACTGACCTATCTATCCACTCACATACAGACCCACACTGACCTATCCACTCACATACAGACCCACACTGACCTATCCACTCACATACAGACCCACACTGACCTATCCACTCACATACAGACCCACACTGACCTATCCACTCACATACAGACCCATACTGACCTATCTATCCACTCACATACAGACCCACACTGACCCATCTATCCACTCACATACAGACCCACACTGACCTATCTATCCACTCACATACAGACCCACACTGACCTATCCACTCACATACAGACCCACACTGACCTATCTATCCACTCACATACAGACCCACACTGACCTATCTATACACTCACATACAGACCCACACTGACCTATCTATCCACTCACATACAGACCCACACTGACCTATCCACTCACATACAGACCCACACTGACCTATCCACTCACATACAGACCCACACTGACCTATCCACTCACATACAGACCCATACTGACCTATCCACTCACATACAGACCCACACTGACCTATCCACTCACATACAGACCCACACTGACCTATCCACTCATATACAGACCCACACTGACCTATCCACTCACATACAGACCCACACTGACCTATCTATCCACTCACATACAGACCCACACTGACCTATCTATCCACTCACATACAGACCCACACTGACCTATCCACTCACATACAGACCCACACTGACCTATCCACTCACATACAGACCCACACTGACCTATCCACTCACATACAGACCCACACTGACCTATCCACTCACATACAGACCCACACTGACCTATCCACTCACATACAGACCCACACTGACCTATCCACTCACATACAGACCCATACTGACCTATCTATCCACTCACATACAGACCCACACTGACCTATCCACTCACATACAGACCCACACTGACCTATCCACTCACATACAGACCCACACTGACCTATCCACTCACATACAGACCCACACTGACCTATCCACTCACATACAGACCCACACTGACCTATCCACTCACATACAGACCCACACTGACCTATCCACTCACATACAGACCCACACTGACCTATCCACTCACATACAGACCCACACTGACCTATCCACTCACATACAGACCCACACTGACCTATCCACTCACATACAGACCCATACTGACCTATCTATCCACTCACATACAGACCCACACTGACCTATCTATCCACTCACATACAGACCCACACTGACCTATCCACTCACATACAGACCCATACTGACCTATCCACTCACATACAGACCCACACTGACCTATCCACTCACATACAGACCCATACTGACCTATCCACTCACACACAGACCCATACTGACCTATCTATCCACTCACATACAGACCCATACTGACCTATCCACTCACATACAGACCCACACTGACCTATCCACTCACATACAGACCTACACTGACCTATCTATCCACTCACATACAGACCCACACTGACCTATCTATCCACTCACATACAGACCCACACTGACCTATCCACTCACATACAGACCCATACTGACCTATCCACTCACATACAGACCCATACTGACCTATCTATCCACTCACATACAGACCCACACTGACCTATCCACTCACATACAGACCCACACTGACCTATCCACTCACATACAGACCCATACTGACCTATCCACTCACATACAGACCCACACTGACCTATCCACTCACATACAGACCCACACTGACCTATCCACTCACATACAGACCCACACTGACCTATCCACTCACATACAGACCCATACTGACCTATCCACTCACATACAGACCCACACTGACCTATCCACTCACATACAGACCCACACTGACCTATCCACTCACATACAGACCCACACTGACCTATCCACTCACATACAGACCCATACTGACCTATCTATCCACTCACATACAGACCCACACTGACCTATCTATCCACTCACATACAGACCCACACTGACCTATCTATCCACTCACATACAGACCCATACTGACCTATCTATCCACTCACATACAGACCCACACTGACCTATCTATCCACTCACATACAGACCCACACTGACCTATCTATCCACTCACATACAGACCCACACTGACCTATCTATCCACTCACATACAGACCCACACTGACCTATCTATCCACTCACATACAGACCCACACTGACCTATCTATCCACTCACATACAGACCCATACTGACCTATCTATCCACTCACATACAGACCCACACTGACCTATCTATCCACTCACATACAGACCCATACTGACCTATCTATCCACTCACATACAGACCCACACTGACCTATCCACTCACATACAGACCCACACTGACCTATCCACTCACATACAGACCCACACTGACCTATCTATCCACTCACATACAGACCCACACTGACCTATCCACTCACATACAGACCCACACTGACCTATCCACTCACATACAGACCCACACTGACCTATCCACTCACATACAGACCCACACTGACCTATCTATCCACTCACATACAGACCCACACTGACCTATCTATCCACTCACATACAGACCCACACTGACCTATCCACTCACATACAGACCCACACTGACCTATCCACTCACATACAGACCCACACTGACCTATCCACTCACATACAGACCCACACTGACCTATCCACTCACATACAGACCCACACTGACCTATCCACTCACATACAGACCCACACTGACCTATCTATCCACTCACATACAGACCCACACTGACCTATCCGCTCACATACAGACCCACACTGACCTATCTATCCACTCACATACAGACCCATACTGACCTATCCACTCACATACAGACCCACACTGACCTATCTATCCACTCACATACAGACCCATACTGACCTATCCACTCACATACAGACCCACACTGACCTATCTATCCACTCACATACAGACCCACACTGACCTATCCACTCACATACAGACCCATACTGACCTATCCACTCACATACATAAACCATATATACCAACATCAATATTTACTGTAGATTTTAGTACCACAATAACCTTGGATATTCTGATATGATGATCCCCTGTTTTAAAGCAAAGACCTTATTGGTTGCTATGGGTTACCAAACCCAGTTCCCCTCGTTGCTAAGTGAGAGCGCAAGGTCAGCAAGTTCCCAGCAATAATATATTTTATAACACCGGGGACGGTATAATGGGGCTACAATCAATGATAATATTAAATAATGATAGTGTCCTTGTTTTTACTGTCACGTAACATGTTTTTTTTTTATTTTTAAAATGACATTTGTTGGTTGAAGAATCAAATCCGCACTCAAACATTTTCTATGACTCTGTAACATTAAAGGGAAAAGCTGCGACTTGTCCTACAAATCCCCCGGAATTCAGCGACGGCTTTAGCTCTGGGAAGTCGTTTTGCATTTTCCATTTTCTGGGTCTTTACGGCCAATCAGGGGCCTCTCTGCTTATTAAAGGGAAAGCGACCTTCAGACTTAAAGGCTTTTGGGCCTAAGCTCCATCAAAGGGGGCTCAGTACATGAAAGTGCGCTGTCCCTTTAACTGGGACCCTCTCCCGTCGCACTCGCGGCTCTGCGTTTGGCTCTGGATTTCGTTAGAAATATGATAAATTCCCACAGGGGGAGATTAGGTGTCTGTGCGAGAGCGCTGGGGCTGATTAGTGCCACACACCGCGCTGCAGACAGCAACCTGATTGGACAATGCGGGTTTGATATTTTGCCCCCCGTCGGCTCAATGAAGTGCTTGGGCCGGGCGGCCGTAATCCCCTCTGAATTCCAATCTAGGGTTCAAGCGCTTTTATGATCCGGGCTCGTCCCTCCGGTGAAGGGAAAGAGACGGTTCTGGTTTTTTTGGAGCCACCGGGACAGTTTCAGGGATTTATGGGCTTAAAGCCGGGAGATTGTTTGACATTTACTGGTATTTGGTAAATATTGCTCCCAAAACAGGTGCCAGAGTAAAATGATACCCCGGCAGCGGCTTTCCTTAAAGGGACAACGGGTGTATTTGCATTTATTCTTATGGAGGGGGGGCTGCCTGGGCTCAGACAGTGGGGGGGCATTTGCTTAGGCCCCAGACAGAGGTGCAAGAGTGCACTGAGGGACATCGGATTAGGGGCAGGAAGCCTGTATGTCTCACCCCATCTGCCCCTTATGAATACAGTGCTGCCACAGACAACGGTGAGTACACTGGGGGGCAATACATGTGTCTGTGCTCTGGTTTGTGGCAGTGGGGGGCATATGCTTAGGCCCCAGACAGAAGTGCCGGAGCCCTGAGGGGCAGGAAGGGAGGGGAACCTACGGTATATGTCTCACCCCATCTGCCCCTTATGAATAGAGTGCTGCCACAGAATGATGGGTACACCGGGGGGCAATACAGGTGTCTGTGCTCTGGTTTGTGGCAGTGGGGGGCATTTGCTTAGGCCCCAGACAGAATTGCAAGAGTGCTGAGGGGCAGGAAGGGAGGGGAAGCCTCTATGTCTCACCCCATCTGCCCCTTATGAATACAGTGCTACCAGTGATGAGTACATTGGGGGCCATTCAGGTGTCTGTGCTCTGGTTTGTGGCAGTGGGGGGCATTTGTTTTGGCCCCAGACAGAAGTGCCAGAGCCCCGAGGGTCAGGAAGGGAGGGGAAGCCTCTATGTCTCACCCCATCTGCCCCTTATGAACACAGTGCTGCCAACGATGAGTACACTGGGGGGCAATACAGGTCTCTATGCTCTGGTTTGTGGCAGTGGGGGGCATTTGCTTAGGCCCCAGACCCCTGAGGGACATTGGATTAGGGGCAGGAAGCCTGTATGTCTCACCCCATCTGCCCCTTATGAATAGAGTGCTGCCACAGACAACAATGAGTACACTGGGGGGCAATACAGGTGTCTGTGCTCTGGTTTGTGGCAGTGGGGGGCATTTGCTTAGGCCCCAGACAGAATTGCAAGAGTGCTGAGGGGCAGGAAGGGAGGGGAAGCCTCTATGTCTCACCCCATCTGCCCCTTATGAATACAGTGCTACCAGTGATGAGTACATTGGGGGGCAATACGGGTCTCTGGTTTGTGGCAGTGTTAGTAAATGAGCCTTAGTATCTCTAGCATTGGACCGGTCCCCTCGGATACCAAGAATGGTCCTGCCCTGCTTCTCAGCCAGTTATTTCTTCTCTGCCTATACCAGGGGTGGGCAAATTTTTTGGCACAGGTGCCACATTGACTTACAGACGGGCCAGGCCAGAGTTACGCCTTCCGCTCGTCAGTCCCCAGACGCCAAGTCTCGTGTGATGCGATTTGCGGAGTCGGCGGGCTGGATTAAAAAGACCAACGGGCCAGAAATGGCCCGCGGGCCGTAGTTTGCCCACCCCTGGCCTATACCATGGAGATGAGTAAAGAGAATTCATATTTTGCAGGGCAGACCGGGAGTCGAACGCTTCCTGACACTGCCCAACACTGGTTATTGCCAGCCGGCAATGGGAGGGCACCTCTAGTGGCCACAAACGGCAAGTTGACAGCAGGAATCCATCTTGGCTTCTTCTGAGCAATAGACTAATTACCGGTAACAATGTCCCCAGCACAATCCTATAGAAGGAAAGTGCATTATAATATCATTACAATAGCTTTATATTATATTTTATATATATTTTATAGCTTTATATGGCTTCCAATGTGCCATTGGTCTGGTGAAGGCTTTTACCTTAACTGACTGCTCCCTTAATTAATCTGGTTGCCTCTTTCTGTACCTTATCAATTCCTTAATGTACATATTTTGTATAAATAGTCATCCCTGAGCACTTTAGCTACACTTACCCTATACTAGAGACAAGATCATTGCACCAGTGTGTAAATGTACAACAAGCCTATTGGTTGTTTACTGTTTGTTACACTACTTTCTCCTCCCCTAAAGTTTAGGACACTGGGTTATTAAAGGGGATATAACAAATGAAGTCATATAAACTGACCCAGGTTAACGTGCATCTTCTGTTTTTAGTGGTTTCTTAGAAATTGGCAGTTTTAGGCTGCTAATACCAGGCTCAAGTTCTCTTTGGTCAGAGTGCCAGTGCCCCTAACTGCCAGTACACTTTATAGTTGATTTGTACTTATGTAAAGTTGATATTTATGTATAAGTACAGATATACAGTTATTCTGCACACAATAATCTGGGAGTTGCAGTCCCATCCCTACAGTAGCCGAATGCACTGCCTTTCCTGCCCATGATGGGGCCTTTATTCTGGGAGACTGAACTCCTCACCTTCTCCTTCTCACATTTCCACGGGACGGTTGGGGATAAATGAGCACATGTTCCACCTCTGGGCTTGTTTATAGTAAGATAATCATCTGCGGGGGAATTGGCCGGAACATAATCACTCTGAAACCGAGAACATTCCCAACTGCAATGGGATAAACAATTCCTTTACACCTTGGTTTGCGACTCCCCCTTGGGCCTGTTCCTAACAAGGAAAATAGCAAATACCTATCGACTCTTCCCCAAAATATATTTGTATTTATACATATGGGTAGGGGGTGCCATAGTGTTTCCCTTAGACAGTACAGTATGGGGGTACAGCTTATTGTGTGCCCAGAACATTCCTTCTCTGTATATTTGTATTTATACATATGGGTAGGGGGTGCCATAGTGTTTCCCTTAGACAGTACAGTATGGGGGTACAGCTTATTGTGTGCCCAGAACATTCCTTCTCTGTATATTTGTATTTATACATATGGGTAGGAGGTGCCATAGTGTTTCCCTTAGACAGTACAGTATGGGGGTGCAGCTTACTGTGTGCCCAGAACATTCCCTCTCTGTATATTTGTATTTATACATATGGGTAGGGGGTGCCATAGTGTTTCCCTTAGACAGTACAGTATGGGGGTACAGCTTATTGTGTGCCCAGAACATTCCCTCTCTGTATATTTGTATTTATACATATGGGTAGGAGGTGCCATAGTGTTTCCCTTAGACAGTACAGTATGGGGGTACAGCTTATTATGTGCCCAGAACATTCCTTCTCTGTATATTTGTATTTATACATATGGTTAGGGGGTGCCATAGTGTTTCCCTTAGACAGTACAGTATGGGGGTACAGCTTATTGTGTGCCCAGAACATTCCTTCTCTGTATATTTGTATTTATACATATGGGTAGGAGGTGCCATAGTGTTTCCCATAGACAGTACAGTATGGGGGTACAGCTTATTGTGTGCCCAGAACATTCCTTCTCTGTATATTTGTATTTATACATATGGGTAGGGGGTGCCATAGTGTTTCCCTTAGACAGTACAGTATGGGGGTACAGCTTATTGTGTGCCCAGAACATTCCCTCTCTGTATATTTGTATTTATACATATGGGTAGGAGGTGCCATAGTGTTTCCCTTAGACAGTACAGTATGGGGGTACAGCTTATTGTGTGCCCAGAACATTCCTTCTCTGTATATTTGTATTTATACATATGGGTAGGAGGTGCCATAGTGTTTCCCTTAGACAGTACAGTATGGGGGTGCAGCTTACTGTGTGCCCAGAACATTCCCTCTCTGTATATTTGTATTTATACATATGGGTAGGGGGTGCCATAGTGTTTCCCTTAGACAGTACAGTATGGGGGTACAGCTTATTGTGTGCCCAGAACATTCCCTCTCTGTATATTTGTATTTATACATATGGGTAGGAGGTGCCATAGTGTTTCCCTTAGACAGTACAGTATGGGGGTACAGCTTATTATGTGCCCAGAACATTCCTTCTCTGTATATTTGTATTTATACATATGGTTAGGGGGTGCCATAGTGTTTCCCTTAGACAGTACAGTATGGGGGTACAGCTTATTGTGTGCCCAGAACATTCCTTCTCTGTATATTTGTATTTATACATATGGGTACGAGGTGCCATAGTGTTTCCCATAGACAGTACTGTATCTTATTTCAGCTGTTCAGTACCTGATCTTCTAGATATAGAGAAGCCGCCACTGGGGCTGATGGGAATGATGTAAAATCTCATTACAACACGGGGGAATAAATTGGTGCTGTATGAATAAAGGAAGGGATGAGAGATCCAGTAAGGTTATTGCAGAGGGGAGTTAAGGTGGATCTGGGCCTGGGGCAGATTGAGGAGTAAAATGCCCAGCATAAGTAGGTTCAGTAACTGGGGTGTCAATATTTTATTTTATTTGCCAGGGGCCAATTACAGTCTTTGCTCCCCTCCCCGTATCCCACAGGCCTCTCCATAATCTCACAACAAAGCATTTTCCTTTGTGTTTCATCTTTGTATGGAGAGCGACAGGGATTGTTCTGTTACTGGTTTCCCCCCCAAACCCAGTGGAACAATCTATTTACTCGAGAACAAAAACGAGGCATTTCCTGTGTGCGCGACTGGGCTTCCTCCCTTTCTTAAAGGGAAAATATTCCCTGAGCGTGAACAGTGTTTGTGTTCAGTTTGTTTTCTGCCAACCACTTACTGGCTTTCCTACTGTGAGTCTGCTTCTCTCCCTTCCAACACTTTCCCCTGTCTCTGCCCCTATATATTAGGTACCTACCTAGTGCTACCAACCCCTATTTCTGTAGGGAAATGAGAGCAGGGCAGGCAGTAACCCTTCCAACACTTTCCCCTGTCTCTGTCCCTATATATTAGGTACCTACCTAGTGCTACCAACCCCTATTTCTGTAGGGAAATGAGAGCAGGGCAGGCAGTAACCCTTCCAACACTTTCCCCTGTCTCTGCCCCTATATATTAGGTACCTACCTAGTGCTACCAACCCCTATTTCTGTAGGGAAATGAGAGCAGGGCAGGCAGTAACCCTTCCAACACTTTCCCCTGTCTCTGTCCCTATATATTAGGTACCTACCTAGTGCTACCAACCCCTATTTCTGTAGGGAAATGAGAGCAGGGCAGGCAGTAACCCTTCCAACCCTTTCCCCTGTCTCTGCCCCTATATATTAGGTACCTACCTAGTGCTACCAACCCCTATTTCTGTAGGGAAATGAGAGCAGGGCAGGCAGTAACCCTTCCAACACTTTCCCCTGTCTCTGCCCCTATATATTAGGTACCTACCTAGTGCTACCAACCCCTATTTCTGTAGGGAAATGAGAGCAGGGCAGGCAGTAACCCTTCCAACACTTTCCCCTGTCTCTGCCCCTATATATTAGGTACCTACCTAGTGCTACCAACCCCTATTTCTGTAGGGAAATGAGAGCAGGGCAGGCAGTAACCCTTCCAACACTTTCCCCTGTCTCTGCCCCTATATATTAGGTACCTACCTAGTGCTACCAACCCCTATTTCTGTAGGGAAATGAGAGCAGGGCAGGCAGTAACCCTTCCAACACTTTCCCCTGTCTCTGCCCCTATATATTAGGTACCTACCTAGTGCTACCAACCCCTATTTTCTTTAATCACATCATTTCTGCTTTATCCAAATGAAGGTGATGACATCAGTTTATATTATTGCCCCCAGGTGGCTGCTCGTGGCCCTTTCAGTTTCCTGCTATTTAGCTTCTATCATCTCACTTGTCAGATAATTCAGGGCAGGGTTTCCCCCCGTGTCTATAGCCGGGCGCTGCCGCGTGACTCACTGGGCTCCAGTATAGAAGGTTTCTGGGTAATTACTATTAAATATGAAGGGATCCAGGAACTTGGCTCCATGATACAAAGCCAGTGAGGATGCCCCCATGGAATACTAGGAGTCGCCCTATAACATGGGCACTGGTGCCGTCTGTTTTCTCCGGCCCTTGGGATCCACAGAGAATATCTCAGGAAGTGAATCCTTATTTTCTAAATTTAGATGAAATTCAGAGAACAGCAGTTTCCATTGTTTTACTACCAGTTACTATCCATTAGGTCCATTGGACCATTGTTCCTGGAAGGAGGACCTAACCAGAACAGTTGGGCAAGATTGTATCCAGAGGGTAAGATAGACATGGAACAGCAAGATGGTGACTACATCAAGATGGGGACAGTAGGGCAAGATGGAGACAATAGGACAAGATGGAGACAGTAGGACAAGATGGAGACAGTAGGGCAAGATGGAGGCAGTATGGCAAGATGGAGACAGTAGGACAAGATGGGGACAGTAGGGCAAGATTGAGACAGTAGGGCAAGATGGGGACAGTAGGGCAAGATGGAGACAATAGGACAAGATGGAGACAGTAGGACAAGATGGAGACAGTAGGGCAAGATGGAGGCAGTAGGGCAAGATGGAGGCAGTAGGGCAAGATGGGGACAGTAGGACAAGATGGAGACAGTAGGGCAAGATGGGGACAGTAGGACAAGAGGGAGACAGTAGGGCAAGATGGGGACAGTAGGACAAGATGGAGACAGTAGGGCAAGATGGGGACAGTAGGACAAGATGGGGACAGTAGGACAAGATGGAGACAGTAGGGCAAGATGGGGACAGTAGGACAAGATGGAGACAGTAGGGCAAGATGGGGACACTAGGACAAGATGGAGACAGTAGGGCAAGATGGAGACAGTACGGCAAGATGGAGACAGTAGGGCAAGATGGAGGCAGTAGGGCAAGATGGGGACAGTAGGACAAGATGGAGACAGTAGGGCAAGATGGAGACAGTAGGGCAAGATGGAGACAGTAGGACAAGATGGAGACAGTAGGGCAAGATGGGGACAGTAGGACAAGATGGAGACAGTAGGGCAAGATGGGGACAGTAGGACAAGATGGAGACAGTAGGGCAAGATGGGGACAGTAGGACAAGATGGAGACAGTAGGGCAAGATGGGGACAGTAGGACAAGATGGGGACAGTAGGGCAAGATGGGGACAGTAGGACAAGATGGAGACAGTAGGGCAAGATGGAGACAGTAGGGCAAGATGGGGACAGTAGGACAAGTTGGAGACAGTAGGGCAAGATGGGGACACTAGGACAAGATGGAGACAGTAGGGCAAGATGGGGACAGTAGGACAAGATGGAGACAGTAGGGCAAGATGGGGACAGTAGGACAAGATGGAGACAGTAGGGCAAGATGGGGACAGTAGGACAAGATGGAGACAGTAGGGCAAGATGGGGACAGTAGGACAAGATGGAGACAGTAGGGCAAGATGGAGACAGTAGGGCAAGATGGAGGCAGTAAGACAAGATGGAGACAGTAGGGCAAGATGGGGACACTAGGACAAGATGGAGACAGTAGGGCAAGATGGAGACAGTAGGGCAAGATGGAGACAGTAGGGCAAGATGGAGGCAGTAGGGCAAGATGGGGACAGTAGGACAAGATGGAGACAGTAGGGCAAGATGGGGACAGTAGGACAAGATGGAGACAGTAGGGCAAGATGGGGACAGTAGGAAAAGATGGAGACAGTAGGGCAAGATGGTGACAGTAGGACAAGATGGAGACAGTAGGGCAAGATGGAGACAGTAGGACAAGATGGAGACAGTAGGGCAAGATGGGGACAGTAGGACAAGATGGAGACAGTAGGGCAAGATGGGGACAGTAGGACAAGATGGAGACAGTAGGGCAAGATGGGGACAGTAGGACAAGATGGAGACAGTAGGGCAAGATGGGGACAGTAGGACAAGATGGGGACAGTAGGGCAAGATGGGGACAGTAGGACAAGATGGAGACAGTAGGGCAAGATGGAGACAGTAGGGCAAGATGGGGACAGTAGGACAAGTTGGAGACAGTAGGGCAAGATGGGGACAGTAGGACAAGATGGAGACAGTAGGGCAAGATGGGGACAGTAGGACAAGATGGAGACAGTAGGGCAAGATGGGGACAGTAGGACAAGATGGGGACAGTAGGGCAAGATGGGGACAGTAGGACAAGATGGAGACAGTAGGGCAAGATGGGGACAGTAGGACAAGATGGAGACAGTAGGGCAAGATGGAGACAGTAGGGCAAGATGGAGGCAGTAGGACAAGATGGAGACAGTAGGGCAAGATGGGGACACTAGGACAAGATGGAGACAGTAGGGCAAGATGGAGACAGTAGGGCAAGATGGAGACAGTAGGGCAAGATGGAGGCAGTAGGGCAAGATGGGGACAGTAGGACAAGATGGAGACAGTAGGGCAAGATGGGGACAGTAGGACAAGATGGAGACAGTAGGGCAAGATGGGGACAGTAGGACAAGATGGAGACAGTAGGGCAAGATGGGGACAGTAGGACAAGATGGAGACAGTAGGGCAAGATGGAGACAGTAGGACAAGATGGAGACAGTAGGGCAAGATGGGGACAGTAGGACAAGATGGAGACAGTAGGGCAAGATGGGGACAGTAGGACAAGATGGAGACAGTAGGGCAAGATGGGGACAGTAGGACAAGATGGAGGCAGTAGTGCAAGATGGGGACAGTAGGACAAGATAGAGACAGTAGGGCAAGATGGGGACAGTAGGTCAAGATGGAGACAGCAGGGCAAAAGGGAGACAGCATGGCAAGATGCAGACAGCAGGGCAAGATGGGGACAGTAGGGCAAGATGGGGACAGTAGGGCAAGATGGGGACAGTAGGACAAGATGGAGACAGTAGGACAAGATGGAGACAGTAGTACAAGATGGAGACAGTAGGGCAAGATGGAGACAGTAAGGCAAGATGGAGACAGAAGGCAAGATGGAGACAGTAGTACAAGATGGAGATAGTAGGGCAAGATGGAGATAGTAGGGCAAGATGGAGACAGTAGGACAAGATGGAGACAGTAGTACAAGATGGAGATAGTATGGCAAAATGGAGACAGTAGGGCAAGATGGAGACAGTAAGGCAAGATGGAGACAGAAGGGCAAGATGGAGACAGTAGGACAAGATGGAGACAGTAAGGCAAGATGGAGACAGAAGGGCAAGATGGAGACAGTAGGACAAGATGGAGTCAGTAGTACAAGATGGAGATAGTAGGGCAAAATGGAGACAGTAGGGCAAGATGGAGACAGTAAGGCAAGATGGAGACAGAAGGGCAAGATGGAGATAGTAGGGCAAGATGGAGACAGTAGGACAAGATGGAGACAGTAGTACAAGATGGAGATAGTAGGGCAAGATGGAGATAGTAGGGCAAGATGGAGACAGTAAGGCAAGATGGAGACAGAAGGGCAAGATGGAGATAGTAGGGCAAGATGGAGACAGTAGGACAAGATGGAGACAGTAGGGCAAGATGGAGACAGTAGGGCAAGATGGAGACAGTAGGGCAAGATGGAGACAGTAGGGCAAGGTAGAGACAGTACAACAAGATAGAGACAGTAGGGCAAGATGAGACAGTAGGGCAAGATGAGACAGTAGGGCAAGATGAGACAGTTGAGGACTGTAATGGGGTTTGGGTTCTGGAATTTAACAGCAACTCAAGGGCCAAAGGTCAGATAGTTCTAGTTTTAACTAGAATTGGGTCTAATGGAGGCTGTGTTGCCCCAGAACAATTTATGGATGCAGAAAGACAAGTTATATTAGAGGGGCCGGCCCTGGGTTATCTCTATTGCCCTGATTTCAGCTGGATCTACTGCAGGAAATTCACTTAATCTTTGAGGATTCACCTGTATTTACATCTTATTAATATAAAAAAAATCTTTGGATTTGGCCAAATCCCAGAAAAAAAAATCCAGGCTTTAGTGTATCCCACATAATTAGACAACTGAATGGCGGATTTAGGAACCGGCCCTTAGGGGACGTCTGTGAGGCCAAAGCGAAACAACTGTGTGTTTTGTTATACAGGCAAACCTGCCCCCCAAAGAATGGGCCCCCTTAGCTCATAACAAGATTACAGATATATAGAAACATTAGGGTAACAGTCACCCCACTATAGTTCCAGGGGTTCCCAGGGCACAAATAAGCACTCACCCCAAATCCCCCCCTAACTGGCCTTCAGGCTGGGCCCCCTTAGCCCATAACAAGGTTACAGATATATAGAAACATTGGGGTAACAGTCACCCCGCTATAGTTCCAGGGGTACCCAGGGCACAAATAAGCACTCACCCCAAATTCCCCCCTAACTGGCCTTCAGGCTGGGCCCCCTTAGCCCATAACAAGGTTACAGATATATAGAAACATTGGGGTAACAGTCACCCCACTATAGTTCCAGGGGTACCCAGGGCACAAATAAGCACTCACCCCAAATCCCCCCCTAACTGGCCTTCAGGCTGGGCCCCCTTAGCCCATAACAAGGTTACAGATATATAGAAACATTGGGGTAACAGTCACCCTGCTATAGTTCCAGGGGTACCCAGGGCACAAATAAGCACTCACCCCAAATCCCCCCCTAACTGGCCTTCAGGCTGGGCCCCCTTAGCCCATAACAAGGTTACAGATATATAGAAACATTGGGGTAACAGTCACCCCGCTATAGTTCCAGGGGTACCCAGGGCACAAATAAGCACTCACCCCAAATCCCCCCCTAACTGGCCTTCAGGCTGGGCCCCCTTAGCCCATAACAAGGTTACAGATATATAGAAACATTGGGGTAACAGTCACCCCGCTATAGTTCCAGGGGTACCCAGGGCACAAATAAGCACTCACCCCAAATCCCCCCCTAACTGGCCTTCAGGCTGGGCCCCCTTAGCCCATAACAAGGTTACAGATATATAGAAACATTGGGGTAACAGTCACCCCGCTATAGTTCCAGGGGTACCCAGGGCACAAATAAGCACTCACCCCAAATCCCCCCCTAACTGGCCTTCAGGCTGGGCCCCCTTAGCCCATAACAAGGTTACAGATATATAGAAACATTGGGGTAACAGTCACCCCGCTATAGTTCCAGGGGTACCCAGGGCACAAATAAGCACTCACCCCAAATCCCCCCCTAACTGGCCTTCAGGCTGGGCCCCCTTAGCCCATAACAGAGAACATTTCCAAATAAATTTCCAAGATGGCAGCTTTGGGGAAGGGCGGTCTGCTAACTGGAAAACCACTTCTACTTCTAAGGAATTGAAAACCCACTTTATATTGTAAATATATATAATAATGGGAACTGCTCAGAGTCTATTGTACTCCAAGGGGCGACCCTTCCACTAATGTGACTCATGAACAGAGACTCTTTCCTGCAAAATTGTGTTTCGTTCTGTGAATGTTGCTGCTACATTAGCAACTATTCTATTTAGTCTCTTGTGTAAACCCCAGGATCCAACTGTGTGGGACCCAAAACTATAGATGGGGGCCCAGCCTGAAGGCCAGTTAGGGGGGGATTTGGGGTGAGTGCTTATTTGTGCCCTGGGTACCCCTGGAACTATAGCAGGGTGACTGTTACCCCAATGTTTCTATATATCTGTAACCTTGTTATGGGCTAAGGGGGCCCAGCCTGAAGGCCAGTTAGGGGGGGATTTGGGGTGAGTGCTTATTTGTGCCCTGGGTACCCCTGGAACTATAGCGGGGTGACTGTTACCCCAATGTTTCTATATATCTGTAACCTTGTTATGGGCTAAGGGGGCCCAGCCTGAAGGCCAGTTAGGGGGGGATTTGGGGTGAGTGCTTATTTGTGCCCTGGGTACCCCTGGAACTATAGCGGGGTGACTGTTACCCCAATGTTTCTATATATCTGTAACCTTGTTATGGGCTAAGGGGGCCCAGCCTGAAGGCCAGTTAGGGGGGGATTTGGGGTGAGTGCTTATTTGTGCCCTGGGTACCCCTGGAACTATAGCGGGGTGACTGTTACCCCAATGTTTCTATATATCTGTAACCTTGTTATGGGCTAAGGGGGCCCAGCCTGAAGGCCAGTTAGGGGGGGATTTGGGGTGAGTGCTTATTTGTGCCCTGGGTACCCCTGGAACTATAGTGGGGTGACTGTTACCCCAATGTTTCTATATATCTGTAACCTTGTTATGGGCTAATATCTGTAGCCACGGCCAAAGGGCCAAGGAAGAACCCCAAATCGTACCTGGTTGCCGACGCCGGAAGTCGCCCTTGGAACGTTGTTCTTGGAGAGTTTTATTTGCACAATGGTTTGTCCCCGTCATTACGTTGTACAATGAGGCGTCACCTCGTTCATTTGGATTAAACCAACCTGCTAATCACTCCCAGCGGGGGGGCCCTTTGTCTCTGTAATTAGTTCTAAACAGATTGAGACAAAGTGCAGGGGGGGGCATCCCTTCCGGACCCTCTCACCTGTCAGATGGAAATGGGACGACAAGTCGGATCAGGCGCCCGAGGCCACGTTTGCACACGTCGGATTCTGCTGGAAAAACAAATCAGTGAGAAATAGTGTGTAAATAGTGTCCTGCTGTCCAACATTCAGTTACATACCCCTATGGCCAGAAGTACTGGGTTCCGGCTCAAAATTTCAGTCCCAAGCCAAGAGGGTTAATATGAATTTGCCCCTCCTGCTATAACTGCCCCTGCCCTTCTGGGAAGGTTCCCACTAGATGGTGGAACAGTGTTGCTGGGAGTTGCTCCCATTCAGCCACAAGGGCATTAGTGAGGTTGGGCAGTGATGTTGGGGGTCAGGCTCACAGTCGGGGTTCCATCCCACAGGGGGTCAGTTGGGTTGCCCCTCCCCTTGCTGCTATAACTGCCCCTGCCCTTCTGGGAAGGTTCCCACTAGATGGTGGAACAGTGTTGCTGGGAGTTGCTCCCATTCAGCCACAAGGGCATTAGTGAGGTTGGGCAGTGATGTTGGGGATCAGGCTCACAGTCGGGGTTCCATCCCACAGGGGGTCAGTTGGGTTGCCCCTCCCCTTGCTGCTATAACTGCCCCTGCCCTTCTGGGAAGGTTCCCACTAGATGGTGGAACAGTGTTGCTGGGAGTTGCTCCCATTCAGCCACAAGGGCATTAGTGAGGTTGGGCAGTGATGTTGGGGGTCAGGCTCACAGTCGGGGTTCCATCCCACAGGGGGTCAGTTGGGTTGCCCCTCCCCTTGCTGCTATAACTGCCCCTGCCCTTCTGGGAAGGTTCCCACTAGATGGTGGAACATTGTTGCTGGGAGTTGCTCCCATTCAGCCACAAGGGCATTAGTGAGGTTGGGCAGTGATGTTGGGGGTCAGGCTCACAGTCGGGGTTCCATCCCACAGGGGGTCAGTTGGGTTGCCCCTCCCCTTGCTGCTATAACTGCCCCTGCCCTTCTGGGAAGGTTCCCACTAGATGGTGGAACATTGTTGCTGGGAGTTGCTCCCATTCAGCCACAAGGGCATTAGTGAGGTTGGGCAGTGATGTTGGGGGTCAGGCTCACAGTCGGGGTTCCATCCCACAGGGGGTCAGTTGGGTTGGGGGTCAGGGCTCAGTCAGGTTCTTCCCCTCTCAGCAAGCCCATTCTGTACCCGGCTCTGTGCATGGGGGGCATTATTGTGCTGAAACAGGGAAGGGCCCCCCCAAACTGTCCCACAAACAGCACGGAATTGCCAGGAACTAGGGGCCCAAACCATGGAAACAGCCCCATCTTATTATTCCTCCTGCACCAATGGTTCCCCTTGCATCTGCCCAACCCAGACTTTCCCATAATCCACTTGTACCATTTAATGGTAATTTGGGCTTCTCCCCGGGCAAGTGACACCCCAAATCTGAGAGAAACATATGGAGTCATTTGGGCGAGAAGGTTCAGAAACCTCCATTAGATAGAAACCAATTCTACTCTTAATAATAATAATAATAATAATAAGTAATTCTATTCTTTTTCTATGAGTGGGAGCCGCCATTATTGCTCTCCCAATGGCTCTAATGGAACAGCGCCCCCCACTGGCCACATTAGTTGGAGAAACTATAACACTAACTCTGCTTTTGGAGAAAATATCTGTATTTTCCTTTATTTTTTACTTGGGAATAAAAAGACCTATCACCTCTCCCCCCAAATCTGTGGCTTGGTGGGCCCCCGAGCAAAGCTTCTTAATGACAATGGAAACCCACCCACGTGTGCCCCCCGTGCTTAGTAATTAGCGGTATTACAGTAAGTGCCGGGGTGTGTATGGGGGGAGGAGCTGCCATAGTGCCCGCCTTTTACATTAGCCCATTAATTCTAGCAGCAGGGGGGCCGCTGGCCGGGGACTCATGTTTGCACAGTAGCCGATCCAGTTGGACTCGCTTCCTACTTACAGTACTGGGGATCAGTATTGGGCACAAAGGGACAATGAAGAGGTTTCTCACCTCCCTAAGTGCTGTGTTATCTCCTCAGCCAATCAGAGCATCCCTAAAGCAGCTCGTTAGGGGCAGGGTCGTTAAACCCCTGTACACTGTGATTAATTACATCCTTCTGTGCCCAGATACATTTCTGTGTATTATTGGGCCGGTTACTTGCTGGCTAATTAGGGCTAATTGGAAATACATTATACCCCGCCCCCTTAGTGCTCCTACAGGGGCCCCCACCATGGGAAATGAGACCCCTCATTTTTTCATTACAAACCCCCCATGTATGTGTATATATACTCATTATACCCACGTTCTGCCATTAGGATGCGACTCCGGAGCAGTTGTACCCACTGACCCACATATTTAATCACCGATTCTTTGGGTTATTGCCCCGGGGGGGGGGGGTAAATAAAGGCATTTGGGCTGACAGGGCGCAGAGAAATGTGGAGCTTTGCAAGTAAACCCTGCACTTTCCCCGTTGGTCCCCGGAGGCAAAATTCATTTCTTTTTAATGTTCTTTCTGTTCTACGGAATGTTCTTTGTTTTGATAACTGAAAGGATTCTCCTTCCTTTGTGTGGAGCAGTCCAGGTACCTTAGCCCAATACTAAGCACAATTCAGCAGGAACAGCCCCCTAAGTTTGCTCATAGCCTGTACAGAGAGATACCATAAAACTATGGCACATAGGGATTCCCCTGTACTAAGCACAATTCAGCAGGAACAGCCCCCTAAGTTTGCTCATAGCCTGTACAGAGAGATACCATAAAACTATGGCACATAGGGATTCCCCTGTACTAAGCACAATTCAGCAGGAACAGCCCCCTAAGTTTGCTCATAGCCTGTACAGAGAGATACCATAAAACCATGGCACATAGGGATTCCCCTGTACTAAGCACAATTCAGCAGGAACAGCCCCCTAAGTTTGCTCATAGCCTGTACAGAGAGATACCATAAAACTATGGCACATAGGGATTCCCCTGTACTAAGCACAATTCAGCAGGAACAGCCCCCTAAGTTTGCTCATAGCCTGTACAGAGAGATACCATAAAACTATGGCACATAGGGATTCCCCTGTACTAAGCACAATTCAGCAGGAACAGCCCCCTAAGTTTGCTCATAGCCTGTACAGAGAGATACCATAAAACTATGGCACATAGGGATTCCCCTGTACTAAGCACAATTCAGCAGGAACAGCCCCCTAAGTTTGCCCATAGCCTGTACCAGGGCCGGAACTAGGGGTAGGCAGAAGCTAATGACAAGCGGCGGAGGCAATGACAAATTAGCACTAGGGGTAGGCAGGAGAGGCTCCTGCCTGGCGCCCCTAAATCGTTGCGCCCTAGGCAGCTGCCTCTCCTGCCTACCCCTAGTGCTAATTTGTCATTGCCTCCGCCGCTTGTCATTAGCGGCGGAGGCAATGACCGATCTAACCGCCCCGCCCCGCCCCGTGGGCGGAGTTGGTCGGCTTGGCCCGCCCCTGGCCTGTACAGAGAGATACCATAAAACTATGGCAGCATAGGGATTCCCCTGTACTATGTGAGATCTTCTTTCCTCCCCACCCTTACAGTAAGGAACCCTTTCCTATGCTGATGGTGAGATCCCCTTTCCTCCCCACCCCCAATGTATCACTCATTCCCCCTCTCTTGGTAGGGAACCCCATAACCTGACTGCCCTTACAGTAAGGAACCCTTTCCTATGCTGATGGTGAGATCCCCTTTCCTCCCCACCCCCAATGTATCACTCATTCCCCCTCTCTTGGTAGGGAACCCCATAACCTGACTGCCCTTACAGTAAGGAACCCCTTCCTATGCTGATGGTGAGATCCCCTTTCCTCCCCCCCCCCAATGAATCACTCATTCCCCCTCTCTTGGTAGGGAACCCCATAACCTGACTGCCCTTACAGTAAGGAACCCTTTCTTATGCTGATGGTGAGATCCCCTTTCCTCCCCACCCCCAATGTATCACTCATTCCCCCTCTCTTGGTAGGGAACCCCATAACCTGACTGCCCTTACAGTAAGGAACCCCTTCCTATGTTGATGGTGAGATCCCCTTTCCTCCCCCTCCAATGAATCACTCATTCCCCCTCTCTTGGTAGGGAACCCCATAACCTGACTGCCCTTACAGTAAGGAACCCCTTCCTATGCTGATGGTGAGATCCCCTTTCCTCCCCCCCCCAATGAATCACTCATTCCCCCTCTCTTGGTAGGGAACCCCATAACCTGACTGCCCTTACAGTAAGGAACCCCTTCCTATGCTGATGGTGAGATCCCCTTTCCTCCCCCCCCCCAATGAATCACTCATTCCCCCTCTCTTGGTAGGGAACCCCATAACCTGACTGCCCTTACAGTAAGGAACCCCTTCTTATGCTGATGGTGAGATCCCCTTTCCTCCCCCCCCCAATGAATCACTCATTCCCCCTCTCTTGGTAGGGAACCCCATAACCTGACTGCCCTTACAGTAAGGAACCCCTTCTTATGCTGATGGTGAGATCCTCTTTCCTCCCCACCCCCAATGAATCACTCATTCCCCCTCTCTTGGTAGGGAACCCCATAACCTGACTACCCTTACAGTAAGGAACCCCTTCTTATGCTGATGGTGAGATCCCCTTTCCTCCCCACCCCCAATGTATCACTCATTCCCCCTCTCTTGGTAGGGAACCCATAACCTGACTGCCCTTACAGTAAGGAACCCTTTCCTATGCTGATGGTGAGATCCCCTTTCCTCCCCACCCCCAATGTATCACTCATTCCCCCTCTCTTGGTAGGGAACCCCATAACCTGACTGCCCTTACAGTAAGGAACCCCTTCCTATGTTGATGGTGAGATCCCCTTTCCTCCCCCTCCAATGAATCACTCATTCCCCCTCTCTTGGTAGGGAACCCCATAACCTGACTGCCCTTACAGTAAGGAACCCCTTCCTATGTTGATGGTGAGATCCCCTTTCCTCCCCCTCCAATGAATCACTCATTCCCCCTCTCTTGGTAGGGAACCCCATAACCTGACTGCCCTTACAGTAAGGAACCCCTTCCTATGCTGATGGTGAGATCCCCTTTCCTCCCCCCCCCCCAATGAATCACTCATTCCCCCTCTCTTGGTAGGGAACCCCATAACCTGACTGCCCTTACAGTAAGGAACCCCTTCTTATGCTGATGGTGAGATCCCCTTTCCTCCCCACCCCCAATGTATCACTCATTCCCCTCTCTTGGTAGGGAACCCCATAACCTGACTGCCCTTACAGTAAGGAACCCCTTCCTATGTTGATGGTGAGATCCCCTTTCCTCCCCCTCCAATGAATCACTCATTCCCCCTCTCTTGGTAGGGAACCCCATAACCTGACTGCCCTTACAGTAAGGAACCCCTTCCTATGCTGATGGTGAGATCCCCTTTCCTCCCCCCCCCCCCAATGAATCACTCATTCCCCCTCTCTTGGTAGGGAACCCCATAACCTGACTGCCCTTACAGTAAGGAACCCCTTCTTATGCTGATGGTGAGATCCTCTTTCCTCCCCACCCCCAATGAATCACTCATTCCCCCTCTCTTGGTAGGGAACCCCATAACCTGACTGCCCTTACAGTAAGGAACCCCTTCTTATGCTGATGGTGAGATCCTCTTTCCTCCCCACCCCCAATGAATCACTCATTCCCCCTCTCTTGGTAGGGAACCCCATAACCTGACTGCCCTTACAGTAAGGAACCCCTTCCTATGTTGATGGTGAGATCCCCTTTCCTCCCCCTCCAATGAATCACTCATTCCCCCTCTCTTGGTAGGGAACCCCATAACCTGACTGCCCTTACAGTAAGAAACCCCTTCCTATGCTGATGGTGAGATCCCCTTTCCTCCCCCCCCCCCAATGAATCACTCATTCCCCCTCTCTTGGTAGGGAACCCCATAACCTGACTGCACTTACAGTAAGGAACCCCTTCTTATGCTGATGGTGAGATCCTCTTTCCTCCCCACCCCCAATGAATCACTCATTCCCCCTCTCTTGGTAGGGAACCCCATAACCTGACTGCCCTTACAGTTAAGGAACCCCTTCCTATGCTGATGGTGAGATCTCCTTTCCTCCCGTCTTACTGAATGCCCTTTTGTGGATGAGTTGGGCATTATAATATAACCAGGGGCAGGGGTAGAACTATAGAGGAAATGGACTCTATGACTACTCGGGGCCCATTGGAATGATTTGGGGGCTCCTTGTTCCAGTGACTTCTAGTTACACCCCCTGCCTGTCTGGGTGTAGTTACTATAGTGATATTAATATACTAATGCCCTGGGCTGCTAGAGACAGATGAATAGGATTTGCCTGGAAGCCTGAGTCACTGAAATATAATTATTCAATTCTTTATGTTCATCATACGTCTGTGAATCACAGTTTTACAGTACAAAAAGCCACTGTGCGGCCATTGTGCCTCCCAGCAGATCTCTCAGTTCAGTACAATCTCCCTGTGGGGGTGAGGGGCACTTATGTCAGGGGGTATGTTGCATGTTCCTCTAGGAAATGGGCCACCCTGCAGCTTTGTGTTTTATACAGCCACTCACATACTGAGTAAGATACAAAAGATAGAATTTTATAAAATGCAGCTTTTAAAAAAACCCTTTCATTCTATGTGAACAGCCCTGTCTGATAATAATGACTCCAAAATGCCTCTTGTATATCACTTGTACCCCCTACTGTAAATGATAAGGATAATTGAAGTCAGTGAGTTTTTCTCTGACCACATAAAAGCTGCAGGGAACTCTGAGTATCACTCATGTATTATAAGAGATAATGTACCCCCTACTGTAAATGATAAGGATATTAGCAGTCACTGAGGGGTTCTGTGCCCCCCATATAAAGGCACAAGGCTGCAGGCTGAGTTATACAGGGAACTCTGAGTATCACTCATGTATTATAAGGGATAATGTACCCCCTACTGTAAATGATAAGGATATTAGCAGTCACTGAGGGGTTCTGTGCCCCCCATATAAAGGCACAAGGCTGCAGGCTGAGTTATACAGGGAACTCTGAGTATCACTCATGTATTATAAGGGATAATGTACCCCCTACTGTAAATGATAAGGATATTAGCAGTCACTGAGGGGTTCTGTGCCCCCCATATAAAGGCACAAGGCTGCAGGCTGAGTTATACAGGGAACTCTGAGTATCACTCATGTATTATAAGGGATAATGTACCCCCTACTGTAAATGATAAGGATATTAGCAGTCACTGAGGGGTTCTGTGCCCATATAAAGGCACAAGGCTGCAGGCTGAGTTATACAGGGAACTCTGAGTATCACTCATGTATTATAAGGGATAATGTACCCCCTACTGTAAATGATAAGGATATTAGCAGTCACTGAGGGGTTCTGTGCCCATATAAAGGCACAAGGCTGCAGGCTGAGTTATACAGGGAACTCTGACTATCACTCATGTATTATAAGGGATAATGTACCCCCTACTGTAAATGATAAGGATATTAGCAGTCACTGAGGGGTTCTGTGCCCCCCATATAAAGGCACAAGGCTGCAGGCTGAGTTATACAGGGAACTCTGAGTATCACTCATGTATTATAAGGGATAATGTACCCCCTACTGTAAATGATAAGGATATTAGCAGTCACTGAGGGGTTCTGTGCCCATATAAAGGCACAAGGCTGCAGGCTGAGTTATACAGGGAACTCTGAGTATCACTCATGTATTATAAGGTATAATGTACCCCCTACTGTAAATGATAAGGATATTAGCAGTCACTGAGGGGTTCTGTGCCCATTTAAAGGCACAAGGCTGCAGGCTGAGTTATACAGGGAACTCTGAGTATCACTCATGTATTATAAGGGATAATGTACCCCCTACTGTAAATGATAAGGATATTAGCAGTCACTGAGGGGTTCTGTGCCCCCCATATAAAGGCACAAGGCTGCAGGCTGAGTTATACAGGGAACTCTGAGTATCACTCATGTATTATAAGGGATAATGTACCCCCTACTGTAAGTGATAAGGATACTAGAAGTCACTGAGGCATACGTGGCATAAGCCATACACAGTCTGGTTGCTGCTGGAATACTCGCCTCAATGTTTCATATTTTATTTCTATCACAAGCCTTTCTGGACTCTCAGACACTAAATACAGGAGCCCGGGTTTTGCTATTTCATATTCACAGTGACGCATCCAATCCCAGACCTGGGTTTTATTCATTAGATAATCCCATATTTCCTCTCCCAGTCGCAGGCAGGCACCGCCATTACCCAGACTGTATTGGCTGCAGTGTCGGACTGGGACCCCAGGGGCCCAACAGAAAACCTTAGACCCTAGCCCCCCACTTTCCAAACTATTCTTCCTCATCCAACCTCTTTATTCTATTAGTCTCTTTGATTTATATGCTCCATCCATTTCTCCTTTATCTTCCAATTCAGAAATAGGGAATGACCATGATCAGGAGAAGGAGGGCCCACTGACACCTGGGCCCACCGGGAGTTTTTCTGGTATCCTGGGGGGCCAATCCCTTTACAGCCCTTTACATACATGGCCGTTCCCTGATTTACATGGCCACACCCCATTTTGCCAATCCCTGCCCACAATCTGCCCAACGCCACTATAGAATGATATATTTACATGGGCTACAGCCGTCAGTATAGCAGGAATATAGGGAATAATCCTTACTGTTGCTTTAACAATCTCGGGGCCCTGCTGAGGGTCAAAAAGGGTAAAGTGATCATTGTGTGGTTTAGTTTCCCTTTCTCATTAATCTTATTTAATGCTATATATATATATATATGTGTGCAGGGAAACAGTGATGGGTCTGTTATTAAAGCGCTGCAGCTTCACTTTAAACTTTTGCTTAAATTCTTGAAAACCTGTTTTTCCACTAAAAATGTTAAGTGGTTTTGAAGTTATGTGTAAATGTACCATTGAGCCGTACCTGTCGGGTCCTTAGTGTTCTCTGCACTGCTGGTTGTGACTTATGAAACAATGGAGCAGAAACCTGCTGATTTAACCCACTTGTCTTGGCTTGGGGAGCGGTGAATTAATTCTGCTATATTCTATCAAGAGTCAGACCCACAGGGCAGAAAGGGCCAGACAGACACAGTGAATGGATATTGGGAAGTTGTATCAGGAGTCAGAACCAGCAGTGCAGGGAAGGGAAAGGGACAGACACAGTGACAGTTACACATAACTATAAACCCAGTGAGAATGAGGAATGAATGGATATTGGGGAGTTGTATCAGGAGTCAGAACCAGCAGTGCAGGGAAGGGAAAGGGACAGACACAGTGACAGTTACACATAACTATAAACCCAGTGAGAATGAGGGATGAATGGATATTGGGGAGTTGTATCAGGAGTCAGAACCAGCAGTGCAGGGAAGGGAAAGGGACAGACACAGTGACAGTTACACATAACTATAAACCCAGTGAGAATGAGGGATGAATGGATATTGGGGAGTTGTATCAGGAGTCAGAACCAGCAGTGCAGGGAAGGGAAAGGGACAGACACAGTGACAGTTACACATAACTATAAACCCAGTGAGAATGAGGGATGAATGGATATTGGGGAGTTGTATCAGGAGTCAGAACCAGCAGTGCAGGGAAGGGAAAGGGACAGACACAGTGACAGTTACACATAACTATAAACCCAGTGAGAATGAGGAATGAATGGCTATTGGGGAGTTGTATCAGGAGTCAGAACCAGCAGTGCAGAGAAGGGAAAGGGACAGACACAGTGACAGTTACACATAACTATAAACCCAGTGAGAATGAGGAATGAATGGATATTGGGGAGTTGTATCAGGAGTCAGAACCCAGCAGTGCAGGGAAGGGAAAGGGACAGACACAGTGACAGTTACACATAACTATAAACCCAGTGAGAATGAGGAATGAATGGATATTGGGGAGTTGTATCAGGAGTCAGAACTAGCAGTGCAGGGAAGGGAAAGGGAACAGACACAGTGACAGTTACACATAACTATAAACCCAGTGAGAATGACGAATGAATGGGTATTGGGGAGTTGTATCAGGAGTCAGAACCAGCAGTGCAGGGAAGGGAAAGGGACAGACACAGTGACAGTTACACATAACTATAAACCCAGTGAGAATGAGGGAATGAATGGGTATTGGGGAGTTGTATCAGGAGTCAGAACCAGCAGTGCAGGGAAGGGAAAGGGACAGACACAGTGACAGTTACACATAACTATAAACCCAGTGAGAATGACGGAATGAATGGATATTGGGGAGTTGTATCAGGAGTCAGAACCAGCAGTGCAGGGAAGGGAAAGGGACAGACACAGTGACAGTTACACATAACTATAAACCCAGTGAGAATGAGGAATGAATGGATATTGGGGAGTTGTATCAGGAGTCAGAACCAGCAGTGCAGGGAAGGGAAAGGGACAGACACAGTGACAGTTACACATAACTATAAACCCAGTGAGAATGAGGGATGAATGGATATTGGGGAGTTGTATCAGGAGTCAGAACCAGCAGTGCAGGGAAGGGAAAGGGACAGACACAGTGACAGTTACACATAACTATAAACCCAGTGAGAATGACGAATGAATGGGTATTGGGGAGTTGTGTCAGGAGTCAGAACCAGCAGTGCAGGGAAGGGAAAGGGACAGACAAAGTGACAGTTACACATAACTATAAACCCAGTGAAAATGAGGAATGAATGGATATTGGGGAGTTGTATCAGGAGTCAGAACCAGCAGTGTATTACTTTTATTTTACACCAGAAATAATGAACATTACAACTGGAGGCCAGGAACAGTTTGTGGCAGGGGCTGATGGGAATGGGATAGGGACCTTAGATTGTAAGCTCACTGGGGCAGGGACTGATGGGAATGTGATAGGGACCTTAGATTGTAAGCTCACTGGGGCAGGGGCTGATGGGAATGGGATAGGGACCTTAGATTGTAAGCTCACTGGGGCAGGGACTGATGGGAATGTGATAGGGACCTTAGATTGTAAGCTCACTGGGGCAGGGACTGATGGGTATGTGTGTATATGTGCGTGTGAGTGTTTCTACAGGCTGCTTGTTGCCACTGCTACTGATCCTGCCCACTTCCTCCCCCCCCCCATTGTGGGAGGGGCTTGTGTAGCAAGTGGGGTGTAGTGTTACGACTGCTGACACCATAAGCCCTGTCCCCATCCCTCCCTGCTTATTCAGTGCTCAGGAGTCAGTCAGTCAGTGATGCCAGAGCGGCGCCTCTCAGCCTGTGGATCTCAGTTGCCCCTGGGTCGGTGGCAGAGAGGAGCGGAGGTAAAACTCTGAATTCTGGACTTTTTTTTGCCCTGGGGATTAACTGTGACTACTGAAGCTGCGAGCCCCCAAGCCACCATGGTGGCCAAGGATTATCCATTTTACCTGACTGTGAAGAGGGTGAATCTGACTCTGGAAGTCAAGACGGCTCGGAACCCCACTAAGGAGATAGAGGTAAAGTTTCGGGGTGCCAAGGGGGTGCCCAGAAAGCTGAATTTCTATTCAGGGATCTGATTTAATTCATTTCCCCCATTTACAAAAGTGATTTTTGCACCCAAAAACAGTGAGCAAAGGGGGGTCTCTTTCCTCCCTGGAAGGGGCAATGAATGGGGCTGTGGGCCAAGGTGGCTGGCACCGGGCAGGGCAGTTAGTCTGGATGGGCCGGTGCTGCCAGGGCACTAATAAACTCACATAATTAACCCGCAGATTAGACTTAGTAATTATGGATTTAGAAGACAATGGGCGTTCTGTGCGGCTGCTCTTGTTCAGCAGAACCGGGGGAACTCCCATGTGTGGGAGCCGCTGGGCCCCAATGTTATTGCTCAGTGCAGCTCAGTAAGGGGTTTGCCCTTCGGGGGGCGCTGTTTCACTGCAGTCTCTGGATGATGGATGTTAGTCTGGTTGTGGGGAAGGCATTTGCCCCGGGGCCCGGGCAGGGAAGGAGGTAATACAAACACAATGTGCAGCCTTCCCTGTAGCAAAGCCTGTTGGCAGGGGGGTTGCAGTTCAGCAGCAGCTGGAGGGTCACAAGTTGTATAAATAAATTGGCCCTGTAACTCTGCCAGGACAGATTAACAGGCAACCTGCGGCCCCTCAGCTGCAACTCCCAGCACCCTCCCCTACAGCCTTTACACAAGGGGCCCCTGGGGTGCCTGAGGTTCCTGCCCAAACACATCGCTGCGGTGATTGTACTTGTCAGGGCAATTGGGAGAGGGTTTCCCTCTGTCCGGGCAAAGCAACCGATTGGCCCACGGGCTCCTGTCCTGCCTGTGATTGGTGCAGGATCATTGCAACAGCTGAGCACTTGTTATAGAGACCAGCAAACCCCAGGCTAGCGCCTCCGAAGGGTTAATTCACCTTGTGGTTTGCAAGTGCTGCACTGAGTAATGTTACCTGCTGGTATATTGTTACTCCGTCTAATACAATGTTACTCCATCTGATACAATGTTACTCCATCTGATAAAATGTTACTCCGTCTGATACAATGTTACTCCGTGTGTGCTACGCTGTTACTCTGTGTGATACAATGTTACTCCGTGTGTGCTACGCTGTTACTCCGTGTGATACAATGTTACTCCGTGTGTGCTACGCTGTTACTCCGTGTGATACAATGTTACTCTGTGTGATACAATGTTACTCCGTGTGTGCTACGCTGTTACTCCGTGTGATACGCTGTTACTCCGTGTGATACAATGTTACTCCGTGTGTGCTACGCTGTTACTCCGTGTGATACAATGTTACTCCGTGTGTGCTACGCTGTTACTCCGTGTGATACAATGTTACTCCGTGTGTGCTACGCTGTTACTCCGTGTGATACAATGTTACTCCGTGTGTGCTACGCTGTTGCTCCGTGTGATACAATGTTACTCAGTATGATACATTGTTACTCTGTGTGATCAGGGCCAATTCTGCTCTCATGGCTAATTCCCATGATTCTCAGCTGGGTGCTAACTTTGGGGTTAATGTTGCTCTAAAGAGCCAACCTCATTTCCCCTTAAAATGCATTGAACTTGATTGGGGGTTGAATTTGTTACTTTGCCCCTTTCTGCCAGTTGCATCGCTATGAAATGAATAGTAATGCTGGGGCGTTTGGGAATATTTGCCCCTCCCTGGCGCACAGCGAGCTGTCTCTCCCATTGAGTGTTGTCATAAGGCACAGCGTGGGCCTCATTTGCTTTCCTGTCTGTATAAACAAGCGGGAGCTGCCATGTCAGATGGTGACAGCAGAATCGCCGCACTCAGCATCTGTCTGTCGTCGCCTTTCCTCTGTACCTGCCAGTTAGTCATTAGATACATAAATACAGCGCTTTCAGCTAACCTATTGTTTCTCCTACTCCCATGTAACTGGATGAGTCCCAAGCCGGACTTGGATTTCTTACTACTGAGTGCTATTCTGATACCTACTGGGAGCTGCTATCTTGCTCCCTTCCCATTGTTCTGCTGATCGGCTGCCGGGGGTGAGGGGGGGATATCACTCCAACTTGCAGCGCAGCAGTAAAGTGTGAGTGAAGTTTATCAGAGCACAGGTCACATGGCTGTGGCACCCTGGGAAATGAAGAATATGGCTAGCCCCATGGGAAAAACAGATTATAATGCTGGAGAAGCTCTATTAACTGATGGGTTCCTTGCAGCTGTGTCATTTCCCCGGGTGTCCGTATGTACACATGGGAAAGCTAGGGAAGCATGGCGGTAACATGTGACCAATGAGGACACTGTATAATTAACATTCATCACATAACTGGTCCCTGACTGTGTGCTGAGTCTGTACGGACAAACCTTATACAAAGTGGCATTTAGAGTTAACACTTCTATGACTCCCCTGTTCCACCAATCAGACGCCAGTTACACGTAACGACTTGTATCACCACCCAACAATAGGCTGTGTGGCACCCATAGTGCAGGGGGGACGGTGTCCCCACAGATAGGGAGAGACCTCTTCCCCCCCCAACAGCTGGAAGGTCTCTGGGACCAACAGGTATTTGGGGCCACGGAGGGAACATTCCGGCATCTGCAGAGCCGGCAGTTTATCAGCACTGGGGGCAAAAGCATCTCTGTGTCTGAACAAGCTCAGCTGTGCGCAGTGATTCCATCTTGTCTGTGCCCCCTGGGGGTAACTGAACTCTTGGTATCAGCTGACTGGGGGGAGTTGTAGTTCAACAACATCTTTAGCCTGTAATGCAGCCATGTCCGACCCGTGTCCGGGAGGGGGGGGAACCATGTGCCGTGTTATAAACGTGTTCCCCTGATATCAACCCCGGGGCTAAAAATAAGCCTCCTGCCCTTATCTGTGTTTGTGATATTAACCACGCGCTGCCCTGTTATCGCTGGCGAGACAGATTGATAAATGAGCAAAAATAGTGTGCAAAGTTTCCCTTATAGCCCAGGGATATCCATTCCCTCTCTGTATATTTGTATTTATACATATGGGTAGGGGGTGCCATAGTGTTTCCCTTAGACAGTACAGTATGGGGGTACAGCTTATTGTGTGCCCAGAACATTCCTTCTCTGTATATTTGTATTTATACATATGGGTAGGGGGTGCCATAGTGTTTCCCTTAGACAGTACAGTATGGGGGTACAGCTTATTGTGTGCCCAGAACATTCCCTCTCTGTATATTTGTATTTATACATATGGGTAGGGGGTGCCATAGTGTTTCCCTTAGACAGTACAGTATGGGGGTACAGCTTATTGTGTGCCCAGAACATTCCCTCTCTGTATATTTGTATTTATACATATGGGTAGGGGGTGCCATAGTGTTTCCCTTAGACAGTACAGTATGGGGGTACAGCTTATTGTGTGCCCAGAACATTCCTTCTCTGTATATTTGTATTTATACATATGGGTAGGGGGTGCCATAGTGTTTCCCTTAGACAGTACAGTATGGGGGTACAGCTTATTGTGTGCCCAGAACATTCCTTCTCTGTATATTTGTATTTATACATATGGGTAGGGGGTGCCATAGTGTTTCCCTTAGACAGTACAGTATGGGGGTACAGCTTATTGTGTGCCCAGAACATTCCTTCTCTGTATATTTGTATTTATACATATGGGTAGGAGGTGCCATAGTGTTTCCCTTAGACAGTACAGTATGGGGGTACAGCTTATTATTATTATCGCAGGGAGTAGTTGATATGGGAAGGCTGCAGAGTATTGGGAGAGGAAAATGGTGACCCCGGCACTTTCATACCCAGACAAAGGCACGGCACAGAAGGACGGATCCATCAGCGCCTCTCACAGAACCTGCAGAACAGAACAAACAGAGGCTATTAATAGGCCGGGGGTGAGAGATCGCTCTCATATTCTGCAGAGAATGCGGAATTTATATGGAAACAGGCAACGCGATTGCACGAAAAGGCTAAAAATGGGACAAATGGCTTTAAAGGGCTGCGGGGAGTCACAGGGTCGGGGTCCCAGAGGGAACGCACCAATTAGCCTGGGACACGGGCTCTAAAACGATTCCAGTTGACTTCCCCTTTAATGTGGAGTTATGGAATTTTACACCTTTGCGCCCCCAGATTTCCGAATTGACCCCCCATGGTTATGAGCAGCCAATAGATTGTCCTCGTCCTTTCACACAGGGGACTTCAAATAACTCCTGGCCACTAATTATCTTTGGTTGCGGCCGAGCGGAGAAGCTTTTGAACTCATGGAACAAAGACTTGCGCATACAGCTGAGCATCTGCCGGCCCCCCGGCCCCCCCATATATGAACCTTTTGCTCAGTTCCAATGAAAGCTGCTCCCAACAATGCAATGACTAAAGGCCCCCATACATGTTGAGATCTACCTATGGGTGGGCAATATCGGGGAACATGTAGGCTAATTCGATTGTTTGGCCCTGGGGCCACATCAACCAGATCAATATCTGCCCAATTTCAGGCCAGATATCGGTCGGCCAGGCCCCTCGTTCCTGCCCCTACATGGGCTGATAAGCTGCTGAATCTAAGGGACCCATATCGGCAGCTACAATCGACCCGTGTATGGCCACCTTAAGGGCTAGGGCAGGTCCCACTACTTGGTGCCTTTATCCGGTCCCCATTGGTCACAGTGTTGGGCAACTGGGATGAACCATCTCCATTTGGAGCATAAAGGCCCCCATACACGTGGAGATCCGCTCGCTTGGCGATTTCGAATCTTCACCCAATATCCCCACCTACGGGGAGTGTGTAGGTAAAAGAGAAAATAATTCGATCGCTCGGCACTGGGGCCAAACGATCAAATTATATTGGCGTCAATGGGGCAGTCGGTTCGGGGGCCGCATCAACGAGCCGGTCCCCAATCCAACTGAATTTCTAACCTGCCCGATCGATATCTGGCCAATTATAGGCCCCTCGCTCCTGCCCCTAGACGGGCCGATAAGCTGCCGAATCTGTCCAAGAGACCCATATCGGCAGCTACAATCGGCCCGTGTATGGGGAGCTTAAGAATTGCCAGGGGAACTGAAACCCGAACCCTCTGAAAACTGACAGATGTGTTTCCCAAACAAGTTGGTCAAAGAAGAATGATTTCCCCTTGTTGTGAATAGAAACCCCCCCCCCCCCCAACAAACCCACCCAGGGACCAAAAATCTATTGTGGCCAAAAGCCACTCCAGTGGCTGAAACAGCTGGGGGTGCTGGGAGTTCCAGCCGGGCAGATGGAGGAGCAGCAGCTTAGAAAATGGGGTGATTGGATAAATTGCCTGGGGGAAGTGCCATGTGGTATGAGACACAGTAGGAAGGAGGTCCCTGCCCTGTAGAGCTTACAATCTAAGTGGTTGGGTAACATACAGGCACAAACTGGAAGGTAAGAGTGCACCAGGTATGGGCATTTGCCCTTCAGTGCAGGACTGGGCCAAATAATGATTTAGTGCTCCAGAAGGTAACAGCTGAGCCCATATAAGCATTGGGGTAGGAACCAGTTGCCCCAGGGGCAGATTTCCCCCTCCGTGATCTCAGGGCTTTGCGTGAGGTTTTGCCTTTCACCCCTGAGAGAGAGAGAATGGCAGCCAGGGGTGCCGGGGCATTTCTGTGGAAGGTGCGGTTCTGCACCGCGGCCCTAGCCTGTAGCCTGATCCGGCGCAGTCGCAGCTCTCCCTGCCTCTGTCTCGCAATAAATCTCTCGCCGGCTGTCACTGCCTTTGTCGTCTCTTTCTGGGCTGTAACCCAATCTGCCGGTTAGATAACCGCTGCTTCATTCATTCCGAACCCGACTTTGTTCTGGGGCTGAATGGGCCGGAGCTCGGGTGCTGCACCCCACCCACCCTGGTCACGGAGACGATCTAAATTTAGAGACAGCTCTGAATGAATTCAAACTGCGCCCCAGAAATAGAGAAACTTCCAGCCAAGAGTCACGGCACCCCCCGTCTGTAAGGTGTAGCCTCACACTGTAGTGACCATAAAGCAAGGGAGCTGGGTTGGGCCGAGGGACACTGGCAATTGTCAGAACCCCCAGCTCTGCCACTGCCCATTTACACCAGTACCCATCAGCGCTGCTTAACTGGAATTATATATCCATCAGTCCCTGCCCCAGTGAGCTTACAATCTAAGGTCCCTATCCCATTCCCATCAGTCCCTGCCCCAGTGAGCTTACAATCTAAGGTCCCTATCCCATTCCCATCAGCCCCTGCCCCAGTGAGCTTACAATCTAAGGTCCCTATCCCATTCCCATCAGTCCCTGCCCCAGTGAGCTTACAATCTAAGGTCCCTATCCCATTCCCATCAGCCCCTGCCCCAGTGAGCTTACAATCTAAGGTCCCTATCCCATTCCCATCAGTCCCTGCCCCAGTGAGCTTACAATCTAAAGTCCCTATCACATTCCCATCAGTCCCTGCCCCAGTGAGCTTACAATCTTAGGTCCCTATCACATGACATTTAGAGATTATACAATGACTGTGCCACTCTCTGTATTCCCTGGCACCACTGGGCACATTCTGCAGTTGGTGGCACAGCCCGGTGATGCCCTTCCGGCCCCATGATAAAGCGCTGGCACTAGAGCCATAAAGCCGTGCCGACAATCAGTGCAACTTTGTTATCTTTTGCCTCCAGTGAAGCCTTTTTGCCTCCAGTGAAGCCCTTGTGCCTGACTGATTGAGGCGGATAAAGAAAATAGGGCGGCTGCACAATGGGGCACCTGGGTCGGCCCCTTATTCCCCCATTAATCAAGGTCAGTGCTTTCCCCATTCCCATGGACAATAGGAAGGGGCCCGGGTTCATCTCCTTTTCTTTATGGGAACACAATCAAACTTGACTTTGAGCGGAGTGTGCTCTCCATTAGCGAGCGTTAATTGGAGGCTGTGGGTGGGCCGGGGTGGGTGACATTGAATAGAGGGCCAATCAATATGATGAGAAAGTGATTTCAGCCGAGCTGACAGTTTGGTTCCAGCTAATAACCCTTTCCCCCCAAACCACTTTAGTGCCTGTTGATGACCCACAATGCTCATTGTCATTTAGCCGTATGCCCGAGGCGCAATTCCATCATTAATTACATGCGCTTTATGCTGCTCCTATTTTCATAATATGTCCCAGCGCTACTGGCGGTTCAGCATGGCCCCCGCTAACCCATTGCCCCCCTAATGTTGTACGAGGGTAAATCTTACTCAGTTTGCTGTTACATTGTGTTTCCCTGGACACAATCAGCTCACGTGTGGATTAGGGGCACTTGTGTTTGTGGACATCACAGCTGTACAAGGAATCCCAATTTAAAAAGGCTTTGCCCCCCCTTCCCCCCCACCACACCCCGGTAATCCCTGCACCCTAGGTGTCTGCAATCCATTAGCAGCTCTTTTGTAGCCAAACCCATCTATTTGCTGAGTTAATTCAGACAAGTGTCACTCCGACACCTTCTGGAATCTGACGGCTTCTTTGCCGAGGGAATTAGCAAATAAGCGGTGCAACAATGGGCAGCCCTAGGGCAATTAAACATGCGCTCGTTTGCATCTCCTTCCCCCCCCCTTGGAACCCCTTGCTGGGCAAACAGATGAGAGAGGGGGGGGAAGCCCTTTATTGGGCACGCTCGTACTGGTGATGGAAATCAGGGGGAGAGGATGCTCCCTTCATCCATTCTCATCTGTCGCTGAACAGAATTGGAATTGTAAATATCAATGGTGGAGGTTCCCAGTTTGGGGGTGTAGATGGTGTAGGGATTTGGGGGGTTATTTCAGGCAAATCTTACAGATATGGTTTTATGTGTAACCTTGTATTGAGCTAAAGGGGGTCCCCTACCAAGTGTTTAGCATTAAGGGCCCAGGCAAAGAGAAGAGCAATTGAGGGGCAGTTCGGTGATATATGGAAGGCATGTGTCAAAGTCATTATTTGTACAAGGGGTTATATAAATCTGGGCTGGGAGCCCCCAGCTGCTGCTGAATTACAGCCGCCCTACACCAGACTTGGGTATGAGCAGTCCCAGAGCTACAGGTCCCTCTCTAGGCCCCCCTCCCAACACTCATGGCCCCCTTCCCAACACTCATGGCCCCCCTCCCACCTCTCCTGGCCCCTCTCCCACCTCTCCTGGCCCCCCTCCCACCTCTCCTGGCCCCTCTCCCACCTCTCCTGGCCTCTCTCCCACAGGAAGCTACAAATCTCTCGCTTGTGTTCTGTCATTTCATATAAGGGCACTCACACAGAAGGGAGTTTTGACTCCAGTGTATTATAAGTATCCGTCTTCTCTGATTTCACTATTGATACCCAAATACCCATCTATATGATCAAATCAAACTCCCATGAACAACAGTACTACATTTGCCCTGAGGCCGTGACCCTAGAAAGACTACCAGGGAATCTCCTAGTGGGCCTTATTGCATGAAAACTCCCATTAGGTCTCTTATTTGTACCATAGAGTTGCTTAATACAGTATATCTAGCAGGGCAAAAAGTGGGCCCTAGATATCAGGTTCTCTGCTCGGCTCTAGGAGGCCCAGTGCATCATTGCCTACATGGATACCACTGTAGAAATTTGCTTTGGAACTATTGCCTAAAGCCGTAATAAATGGAAGTATGAATTATGATACAATAATAGAGGATATTAAAGAACAATGGTTCCTGGAGCACGTCCAATGGATGAGGTTGAAGGAAAAGTGTCCTTAGGTCAAAGATAATGTCTAGCTGATGACAAGAATCTACGTTCCTGGCATTGTCTGATGTTGGGCACTGTCAGCGCTAGGTTCCAAGTGATTCATGGCTTATTCTTTATTAGTGGTTACATTATCGTCATTAACCAATGGGGACGTCGGAAGAGGAATGGCAAAGGAGTCTATACTTGCGCTGGACACATGAATGGATCAGTGCTTTAGATATACGAGTTGGAGTGACCCAGGGAAGTCTCTTGGAAAAGGAAATCAAGCAACAAACAATGTTTCTTTGAAGATAAAACTCAGGCTCCATTGGCCAGGAAACAATAGGGGAATGGAGATTGCTTGGGTGTCCTCCTGAATAGTCTGGGGATGGCTGGGACACCGAGAGCACTTCCTGCAAGATATATAGATATATGTACAGAGGGAATACTGTAGGCACTGTTGTAAAATATAGATATTAGAAGTCACCAAGGATATCTAGTATAAATAAATCTAAAGCAACTGGACTTGTTAAGTAATCATTGAAGACGTTTCACTACTCATCCGACCAGCTTCTTCAGTTCAACTGAAGCTGCTCGGATAAGTAGTGAAACGTCTTCAGTTGCTTTAGATTTATTTATACTAGATATACCATGACCCAGATGAATCAAAATCTTCATAGTCAAGTCACCAAGGAGTTTCATGACCATGTCAGGCTCAGGGTAGATGTGGTAGCTCCTCCATTAGTGATCGATAGATACTTCCCCTCCCCTGTGGTTCACTTTGGTTTCGATCAGATGATACAGGAGGCCTGTGGAGACCTGTTGGATGTGGACCGCATCCATGCACTGATACCCTCGCCCAATGAGATTTTCAAGGTTGACCAACTGATATCTGGCTGATCTTTTGGGCCCTCCTGAGGGGGAAGTCAGTGGCCGGGTCAGCCATGGTGCATCAGCAGATAAGGAAGGGAGATGAGTTGTAGCTCCTCTTTATTTCCTGCTGTTCAGACCACAAAAATGATCGGAACAATAGAAAGGCAGCTTGTGGCTCCTCATGGGCTGATTGGTCAGAGTGTATCCCTGTGTATAGCTGAGACCATATCTGCTGGAAGGTTGTTCCATGGTTCCTCTGCTTTTAGATAAATCCGCTGCTGCAAATCAATATGATATATTTAATTGTTGGCAGTTTATTGACATTCTTCTTGTTTCTTTCTAGGAACCGAGCACAAAGCGGGTTAAACCCCTCTCGAGAGTCACATCACTGGCGAACCTTATCCCACCTGTGAAACCTACACCCCTGAAGCGATTCAGCCAGTCTCTCCAGGTGAGGAACACATGTTGGTGGCACAAAGATGCTTTATGTGGATAACTAAAGACAACAAAGAGCCATGGGAACAAAGAACACACAAGCCCCTCTCTCTGATTCTCTCCCCTAGCAGCCAACAGGAAATATAACCCCCTGGCTCATTAACCCATAGCAACCAATCAGATGTTTACTGCTATTATTCTAATGCCTCAAAATCCTTGGAAGGTTTTACTGTTGACTGGTTGCTGTGGGTAACTGGACATAACCCTCTGGGGTTAAACAGCTGCTTCGTAAAATGTGCAACATTTGCCCCGAGTCAGATGTTTTTTCACAACTGAGCAGCAGAGGAGTCAACTGACTGGTTGCTAAGGGTTACAGGGCGGGGTTAACTGTTTCTGTGCATGGATCCATGTTTCTGAATTACAATTCTGAAATTACCCCTTTAGCGTCATGGCTCCTGGGGCAAGACAGGTGCAGGCCCCTTTGTCTGGGAGTTGTACTTCAGCAACTGCAGTGCAGCTGGTTGGATGCCACTGCTTAAAATGATTGAAATGTTACTGGTCACGATATTGTCCTTCTTGAACTAGTATAAACATCTAACCCTTCTGTCTCCATCTTATCCCACTGTTGACCTTCTTGACCAGCTGTCATTACCTTGCCCTACTGTCTCCATCTTGCCCTACTGTCCCCATCTTGCCCTACTGTCTCCATCTTGCCCTACTGTCTCCATCTTGCCCTACTGTCTCCATCTTGCCCTACTGTCTCCATCTTGCCCTACTGTCTCCATCTTGTCCCTACTGTCCCCATCTTGCCCTACTGTCCCCATCTTGCCCTACTGTCTCCATCTTGTCCCACTGTCTCCATCTTGCCCTACTGTCCCCATCTTGCCCTACTGTCTCAATCTTGTCCCACTGTCTCCATCTTGCCCTACTGTCTCCATCTTGTCCCACTGTCTCCATCTTGTCCCACTGTCTCCATCTCGTCCCTACTGTCCCCATCTTGCCCTACTGTCCCCATCTTGCCCTACTGTCTCCATCTCGCCCTGCTGTCTCCATCTCGCCCTGCTGTCTCCATCTTGCCCTGCTGTCTCCATCTTGCCCTACTGTCTCCATCTCGCCCTGCTGTCTCCATCTTGCCCTACTGTCTCGCCCTACCTGTTATACCACAATCTCACAGTCTATTTCCATCTGGTGTGCTGCGGGGCCCCTTTTTGGAACCCCTTTAGGCAGCTCGGCTAAGCATAACACTAGGATCGCAGCTGTGCCCTTATTATACACAATGAAATAATGTCTCATTTTGAGGCAGAAGTGGAAGCCAGAATTATTTGACTAAATCGCGCTGAGTGTTACACTGAGCTTTTCTCTGTGAAGAGGAAAAAGAAAAAAAATCCCATAAAGCCGCGGGTCCTGTGATGTGTTTAATTTGGAGTAGGACGTACACCTTGGTTGGCTTGTTTGACTCAAGTATCCCTGTGTGCCATATGGTTGTGTTTTGGGGGCCGTACAAAGCCGGCATTTATAGCAGAGCGGCCGGGGCAGGACGGCGCTGACCTCATCCCAGGCTTTGTTTAATGGGGAGAGCGGCCGATTGCGTGACAAGAACTTATATTCTCCATATTCTCAGTGGCTCGTAATGTTCCCACCTTCCCCAGCCCTGACCTCTCTGCTTGCCGTTCAGGGAACTGCCATTTAATCCCTTTCCACTGAAGTGGTCAAACGCCTCCCCCCCTGGAAGAAAGGGTTTATTGGTTACAGTTGTGAGCCCCCAGTGTACTCGGCAAATGATGTTTTGACTAGACGGCCCTGCAACGTCACGCACACAGCTGTTCTCTCTGGGCCCCGAACCATGGCTTTCTTTATACTAAGGATTTAGTGCAGACGTTTTCACAGCGAGCGATTTTCCCAAAGCTGTTTCCACTTACAATCGGCAGCCTGAGAATATGCGGCCGAGGGTTCCCTGAAGCTTATTTGCACAGGCCCGGCGTTGGGGAGAATCCTGCAAAATGACAGTGAGATATGGAACTGTGCGGCCCTGCGGCTGTTCTACTGTATTGGCTGAAAGTGCAGGGAGTTATAGTTTAGCAACAACACAAGGGTGGCATGGTTAGTATTGAACTGTAGCTGTTTGAGTGTCAAGGCGGAAGCCATATGGGGGAACTAAGGTCTTGGCCCAGTTTCATCTAAATACTAAATGGATCTGTGTTGACCAACTGAAGGCAAAAGTCTGTTTATAGAGAGCCCTATGCCCACCCCTGTCACACCCAATCACAATGTGACATATTAATGTGCCCACAGACTAATAAACCAATCACATCACTTATATTCCTCACTATACACATTGCAACAACATCCAACATGTGGCATTGTGGCCACATCCCCATTTAGTCCTGGCTCTGACCAGTATATCTGAGATGCTTTTCGATGTGGGAAGTAGGAGACTGTTACTATGGTCGACCAGGAAAAAAAGGCCCAAAACCAGGCGGCTCAATATCAATTCAAAAGGGTTTACTAAACCGCCTGGTTGAGCCGTCTGGTTTTGGGCCCTTTTTTCCTGGTCAACCATAGTAACAGTCTCCTACTTCCCACATTGAAAAGCACCTCAGATAAACTGGTCAGAGCCAGGACTAAATGGGGACATGGCCACGATGCGCCCAAAAACCACTACAGTGTTTATGCATTCCTTCTGGCCTTCCCTTTCCCTTCCTCTTTCTAATTGGGCAGACAATAAGCCTTCAGCTATTGGTAGACTGGGACCCTATTATACCACATATAAACATCTTGAGCCCCAACATAAACTCCAGCCCAGTCTACACTTGCATAATCAGAAACCATTAAAAAAGCAGTATATACTATATTACCATTTCAAAGCCATACTTAATATGCGACTGTAGCAGCCAATTATATGTTGCCTCATTATATGTGCTCACCCCATCACTGTTTTACGTTTCCAGCGCTCCATCAGTTTCCGAAGTGACAGCCGGCCTGATTTGTTCACCCCGCGTCCCTGGTCAAGAAATGCACCCCCTCCGATCACCAAGCGCCGAGACAGCAAGCTCTGGAGCGAGACCTTTGATGTCTGCGTCAATCAAGTGCTCACATCCCAAGAGATCAAGAGACAGGAGGTAGGCTTAGGCCCCTCACCGAATTACTTCTTGTTAAAACAAAAAAAATCTTGACATATTGTGAGTGGGTTTCTTAGCATGTGTCGGTGGCAGTCATTACATGGCAGCTGGAGAAAGGAATCGCACATCAATCAGTTTAAACCCCCAGTTCCCACCTAGTTTCCTCTTTCATCCAGTATAATACCATAAAAGCCACAAATAACCTGAAATATAATACATATGCATATAATCATGGTTTAGTGAGGTCACTAGAGTCAGATAACTGAATGAAATTTTAGTATTGTGAAGGAATATAAGGATATTAGAAGTTATGTTGGAATTTTGTGACCATTATATCAAATATTGGAAGAATACCCAAGAGTAGGGTTTACTAATGGTATCCAAGAACAAAAAAATACCCAAGAATAGGGCTCACCAGTAGTATCCAAGAAGGAAAGAACACCCAAGGTTCATCCAGTTCATCCAATGACATCCAGAATTGGAAGAATACCCAAGAGTAGGGCACACCATTGGTATCCAAGAACAACAGAATACCCAAGAGTAGGGCTTGATAATGGTATCTGACAACAAAAGAATACCCAAGAATAGGGCTCACCAAGGGTATCCAAGAACAAAATAATACCCAAGAGTACGGCTCATCAAGGGTATCCAAGAACAAAATAATACCCAAGAGTACGGCTCATCAAGGGTATCCAAGAACAAAAGAATACCCAAGAGTAGGGCTCACCAAGGGTATCCAAGAACAAAAGAATACCCAAGAATAGGGATCGCCAGTGGTATCCAAGAACAAAAGAATACTGAAGAGTAGAGCTCGCCAATGGTATCCAACAAGGGCAGAATACCCAAGACTAGGGTTCACCGATGATACCCAGAATTGGAAAAATGCCAAAGTATAATGCTCACCAAGAAGGGAAGAAAACCCACAAATAGGGCTCAACAGTGGTATCTGAGAATAGAATAATATCCCAGTATTTAAGGAAGGAAGAATACCCATGCCAATAGCAGATCTGCTTAGCAGATACCATTAGTGTGCAATATTCTTCAGTATACTTCTGTTCTTTACACAGTACCCTCGTCTAAATTGTTATGTTTCTTTATCCAGATTACTAGATTGATATTTGTGTACCTGCTATTAATATTCGGGGGGAATAACTAGCAGCCCCCCAGCAGCCGCTCATTGGGAGCTTGATCCCAAGTGTAAAACCCTTGCACCTTCTTCAAATGAAGTAGATTTCTTAGTTAAACAGGGGGGGGAAGTCCCTACTAGCAGGTTATCTGTGACCGTAAGGCACTGCTTTGTGGTGCGCCGGAGGAGTAAAGGAGAGGAAGTAGAAGGTAGGCACGCTATGGTCTGGTTTCCTGTAACTCAAAGCGAGATGAGCCTGTTCTTCAGTTATCACACAGGAAGCGAGAGCAGCATTTTTTAGGTGTTAACATGTACCTGTGAATGCTGGATTGGGTTTGGGAGCAGCTTTAATATTCTGCCTGTGTAAGGACACCTGTACTTAAATGTATTGGCTGTCACATTGGCCTTTCCTGGCCACGATGTATGATCAGCTATCACTTGAGATTAACACTAGTTGTAAAGCCACGCAACAGCACCACTACCCACGGACAAGCTCTTGATCAGGGTTTACCAACTTTTTTTTACTTGTGAGCCAAGTGTTGAGGAGCCACACAAGCATGAAAACAGTTCTTTGGAGATCCCAAATAAGGGCTGTGATTGGCTATTTGGTAGCCCCATGGGGACTGCTGGCATACAGGAGGCTCTGCTTGAAGTAAAACTGTGTCTCTGGGCTTCTAACACTTGTCTCCAAGCCAGAAATGTAAAAATGGCGCCTACTTTGGCACTGGGAGCAACATCTTAGGGGTTGGTGAGCAACATGCTGCCCCCGAGCCACTGGTTGGCATCACTGCTCTAGATGATATCTCTAGATAATGAAATGCAGCACAGTTGCCATTGGTCACTCCTGTGACCCGAGTACCCGGTTTAATAGTTGCAGGACCTCAATAACCAATAACCCAACAACTTCTTTAGAGCGTATAGTTTGTTACCTCATTCATTGTATTTGCAACATGAATTTCCATACAAGCTTCCAAGCATCGATTCTGAGGTTCAGTGGAACGATCAAATGTTTATTTGGGGCTTTCGTCAGAAAAGAAGATTCCAACATCTGCAATTTCTGTTTATTTCATATTGTGATTCCTTTTCCGCAGGCCATTTTCGAATTATCCCAAGGAGAGGAAGACTTAATCGAAGATTTAAAGTTGGCAAAAAAGGTACGTGAGTGAGACTGTCTTCATATTCTCATTGGAGTAAGAGGCGCCACAGAACCGCAGTGTGATTGGACCAGACAGGACAGGGTTTCATAACAAAGACTGTCACGTTACAGCGCCCCCCAGAGGAACTGAAGCAAGCAGTGGCGCCCCCCTAGCTTAGGGAGACATTAGATATGCAATACAGTTTTTATCTGGCAGGTTACATAAGGAAAATGAATTGCTGCTGCTGGGTATTATGGGTAGGCTGCAGGCACTGCTATCTGCCTAGCTGGACTAGTAAAAAGCCATATCTGGCACTCTTTACACCAGCCCATTGTTATGTGTATTCCATATGATGTCCTAGTGCCACCATGTTGGCATGTGTTGAAGTGACACTTGCCTAAAAAACATTGATTTAGCCCAGGGATCCTCAACTTTTTTTTACCCATGAGCAACATTTCAATGAAAAAAAAGCTGGGGAACAACATAAGCACAAAAACTTTCCTAGTAGGTGACCAATAAGGACTCAGATTGGTTAATTAGTAGCCCAATGTGGACTGGCAGACTACTAGAGGCCCTGTTTGGCAGTACACGTGGTCGCCGAAAGTCAGAAATTCAAAAATGGAGGCCACTTGAAGCAACATCAAAGGGGTTGTTGAGCAACATGTTGTCCCCGAGCCACTGGTTGGGGATCATTGGTTTAGCCCTTTAGGATCTTAATATTCTGGGCTCTTTCTGTTTCCAGTATGAGATGTGTTATTGTGATTTTATTTCCCATTAGGCCTATCACGACCCAATGCTGAAGCTCTCTATAATGACAGAACAGGAGTTGACCCAAATCTTCGGGACCCTGGACTCTCTCATTCCTCTGCATGAAGGTATCGGCTCAGTGTCCCTCGCCCCTTTGTAGTTAAATAAATACTCTCATTTCCAGGAAGTTGACCTTTTTTTGTTTATCCGTTTTGTCTCAGATCTCCTCAGGCGACTCCGGGAGGTCCGGAAGCCGGATGGTTCCATGGAGAATGTTGGCCACATTTTAGTCGGCTGGGTAAGAAAATATACTTTATGCTGGGTAAAGGGCCACTTCTGGATAATTCTGCCAATATTGCATGACAGAAGGGGTGCTGGAGGAATACAAAACTAAATGCCTTTCTCTTCTGCCTCTATCCAGCTGTCAAATGGGGGTCACTGACCCCGGCAGCCTAAAAACTATTACTCTGTGAGGCTCCAGTTTTATTGTTATTGTTAATTTTTATTACTTATCTGGAGAGCTGCTGAACAAAAAGCTTAATAACTGAAAAACCATAAAGACCAATTGCTAATTGTCTCCAAATATCAATATCTACAACATTTAATAGGTGAACTACCCCTTTAAAAACAAGGTTACCGTCCCTCGTCTCAAAAAATACCTAGGGGGTAAATAAATGTGCATCCCAAATCTCACCCTAACTGACCTTCAAGTTAAGGTGGCCATACACGGGCCGATTGTAGCTGCCGATATTGATCCCTTAGACCGATTTGCAGCTTAATGGCCCGTGTAGGGGCAGCAATGATGGGCCTGCCGACCGATATCTGCTCTGAAATCGGGCAGATACTGATTGGCCAGGTTAAAAAATGTAGTTGGATCGGGGATCACATTGGCTCGTTGATGCTGTCCCCGAACTGATTGCCCCATTGCCGCCATCGCCATTATAATTTAATCACGATTAGCCTACATTTTCCCCGATATCGCCCACCCAATATGGCCACCTTTAGACCGATTCGGCAGCTTATCGGCCCGTGTAGGGGCAGCAACGTTGGGTCTGCCCAACCGACATCTGGCCTGAAATCGCTCAGATATCGATCAGGCAGATTAAAAGATTTAGTCGAATCGGGGACCACATCGGCTCGTTGATGCGGTCCCCGAAGCGACTGCGCCCATTACAGTCGTTATAATTTGATCATTTGGCCCTGGGGCCGAATTAGCCTAAATTCCCCCGATATCGGCTACCCGTAGGTGGGGGATATCGGGAGAAGATCCGCTCGCTTGGTGACCTCACCAAGCGAGCGGATCTCAACGTGTATGGGCACCTTTTAGGCTTTGAATCCATATACATATTTATCCCCCCCCCCCGCCAGTGCCCCAGGGCCCCCGTTTTACATGAACAAGGTGCCGGTTAGTAGAAATACTGAGTCCCACACCGGTGCTTTCCCATAACTGAGTTACTCACTAAAGGAAGTGCGAGCGACACAGAAACTGCTGCATCAGATTTCTCAGTTTAATTGTCATTTACGTTCGGTTTCACTTCATCCGAGACCAGCGGGGGGGGGCAGAAAGCAGCAGCAGGGAGCGTCGGTGAGATAACCCCCCCCCCCCCAGTGCCTGTATGACCGGTATTTCCCTTTACAAGGGCAAATTATAGCTCCAGTTTCCTGATGAGATCGAGATTAGGAAGTGATTGCAGTTTCTGCAAAATTTCCCCCTAGGGCTGCATCGTTAGGGCTGCAATTACCTTCATTTGTAATTCTAATTTGCATATGCATAGATGTGGGAACGAGGCTTGGTATTCCAGGAACCATCGCACAGTGCAGACCTTTATGGATATCCATACCTGTTATAAATGTACAGGTATGAGATCCCTTATCTGGAAACCCGTTATCCAGAAAGCTTCAAATTACAGAAAGTCCGTCTCCCATAGACTCCATTTTAATCAAATTATTCAGAATTTTAAAACTGATTTTCTTTTTCTCTGTAATAATAAAACAGTACCTGTACTTGATCCCAACTAAGATATAATTACCCCTTATTGGGGCAGAACAGCCCTATTGGGTTTATTTCATGGTTAAATGATTCCCTTTTCTCTGTAATAATAAAACAGTACCTGTACTTGATCCCAACTAAGATATAATTACCCCTTATTGGGGCAGAACAGCCCTATTGGGTTTATTTAATGGTTAAATGATCCCCTTTTCTCTGTAATAATAAAACAGTACCTGTACTTGATCCCAACTAAGATATAATTACCCCTTATTGGGGCAGAACAGCCCTATTGGGGTTTATTTAATGGTTAAATGATTCCCTTTTCTCTGTAATAATAAAACAGTACCTGTACTTGATCCCAACTAAGATATAATTACCCCTTATTGGGGCAGAACAGCCCTATTGGGTTTATTTAATGGTTAAATGATTCCCTTTTCTCTGTAATAATAAAACAGTACCTGTACTTGATCCCAACTAAGATATAATTACCCCTTATTGGGGCAGAACAGCCCTATTGGGTTTATTTCATGGTTAAATGATTCCCTTTTCTCTGTAATAATAAAACAGTACCTGTACTTGATCCCAACTAAGATATAATTACCCCTTATTGGGGCAGAACAGCCCTATTGGGGTTTATTTAATGGTTAAATGATTCCCTGTTCTCTGTAATAATAAAACAGTACCTGTACTTGATCCCAACTAAGATATAATTACCCCTTATTGGGGCAGAACAGCCCTATTGGGGTTTATTTAATGGTTAAATGATTCCCTTTTCTCTGTAATAATAAAACAGTACCTGTACTTGATCCCAACTAAGATATAATTACCCCTTATTGGGGGCAGAACAGCCCTATTGGGTTTATTTAATGGTTAAATGATTCCCTTTTCTCTGTAATAATAAAACAGTACCTGTACTTGATCCCAACTAAGATATAATTACCCCTTATTGGGGCAGAACAGCCCTATTGGGTTTATTTCATGGTTAAATGATTCCCTTTTCTCTGTAATAATAAAACAGTACCTGTACTTGATCCCAACTAAGATATAATTACCCCTTATTGGGGGCAGAACAGCCCTATTGGGTTTATTTAATGGTTAAATGATTCCCTTTTCTCTGTAATAATAAAACAGTACCTGTACTTGATCCCAACTAAGATATAATTACCCCTTATTGGGGGCAGAACAGCCCTATTGGGTTTAATTAATGTTTTATTGGTTTTTTTTTTAAGACTTAAGGTATGGAGATCCAAATTACAGAAAGACCCCTTATCCGGAATACCCTTGGTCCCGAGCATTCTGGATAACGGGTCCTATACCTGTATTTAAAAATCATATATTGCCTGCCCCGCCTCTATGCCTTTATTCTGCTCAACTAACATGATAGAAAAGGATTTGGAAAAATTTCTTAGGCTGACAGGTCCCCTTTAAAACCCCTCTTCTATTTTGTCTTTTGTTCTTTGTCAATGAGTTACATTAATTAGCAAGTCTTTACCTCCAAGGAAGTCATTAATTCGTCCTTTGGTAAAGCCGAATCAGCATTTAAATGGCATAGCTCTAGCGTGGGTGCAGTTGGCGGTTGAGTTTAAAGGGGAAAATGCCGTTTTTCCAGTCAGTTATTTGTAGGTTTTATGTAGAACAGAAGGTTCTGCTACTAAAACCCAATATGATTGTTTTCCATCCAATAAGGGGTAATAATATCTTAGTTGGGATCAAGTACAGGTACTGTTTTATTATTACAGAGAAAAGGGAATCATTTAACCATTAAATAAACCCAATAGGGCTGTTCTGCCCCAATAAGGGGTAATTATATCTTAGTTGGGATCAAGTACAGGTACTGTTTTATTATTACAGAGAAAAGGGAATCATTTAACCATGAAATAAACCCAATAGGGCTGTTCTGCCCCCAATAAGGGGTAATTATATCTTAGTTGGGATCAAGTACAGGTACTGTTTTATTATTACAGAGAAAAGGGAATCATTTAACCATTAAATAAACCCAATAGGGCTGTTCTGCCCCCAATAAGGGGTAATTATATCTTAGTTGGGATCAAGTACAGGTACTGTTTTATTATTACAGAGAAAAAGAAAATCATTTCTAAAAATTAGAATCATTTCTTTAAAATGGAGTCTATGGGAGATGGCCTTTGCGTAACTTTCTGGATAACAGGTTTCCGGATAAGGGATCCTATACCTGTACTTGGAGTATATTTTCTTCTTTAATTAAATTCAAGGAACCCCATGGCGCAAGTATCCCAGTTGCGACAATGTGGCGTTATCCTTGACGAGACCTGCCCTGTCATAGTAAACGCTCTCGGCAAAGCCAACACCGCATCTAATGGGCCCCGGCTGAAGAAAAGAGACATTAGGAGCCCGGGGAGAGATGATGAGAGTGCTACATCTCGGAGTTGAATGGGTGCAGGAAAGTGTGTGTGACTGGGCGGAGGGGTTTTGCCAGTTCATGGGAATTGAATGGGGCTGTCAGGCTCACTTTGTAGGGATCCTGTTACTCGCATTGTGTAAGGAGAGGAGGGGACGCGGGGGGGCCCTTTGATTCCGTCCCGGTGACAATGTGTTTATAGTCTGTCACTGATGAGACATGTCAGAACATTATCATCTGGAGGAGAAAAAGCCTGGAATTAGCAGCAACCTTTACATTTCTCCCCGAGACGTTTCCCTTTGATCTCCGAGACCCTCATCGGATTTTCTTTAAAAGGGTTTCTTGAAGTTTATAAATGAGACATAACATTCTGGTTATAAGCGTTTAACTACCTGACGTGTACTAACTAGCCGGCTGATAAGCGCACTTGCTTTTAACCCCGCGTAATTAGCGGCTAATAACCAGCCAATAGGGGCCGAGATTAATAATGGTTTCATTAAGATTCACAAAACCGCTAAGAATTTATGATTTTTTTTATGAAATACATTCGGGATCTTATGATCTTGCAATGGAAACGACATCAAAATCATAAAATATCAGATAATTTTCTCATACCTAGACCGTGATAAAATGTCCTATACCTAGCAACTTTACAATTGATCTTCATTGTTCACTTTTTATTATTTGCCTTCTTCTTCTGCAGCTTTCAAATGGGGGTCACTGACCCCGGCAGCCAAACCCTATTGTTCTGTGAGGCTCCAGTTTTATTGTTACTTTTTATTCCTAATCTTTCTATTTAAGCTCCTCACTACTTATATTCCAGAGTCTCGTTCTAACCACTGCCTGGTTGCTAAGGTAAGCAAGACCCTAGCAACCAGATACCTGCTGAAATTCCAAACTGGAGAGCTGCTGACCAAAAAAGCTAAATTTCAGAAAATTTACAAATAATAAACAATGAAGTCCAATTGCAAATTGTCTCTTGAACTGTTTTGTCTTTGTCTCTATTCAGTCCTACATATAGGGATGTTATTTCAATTGTGAAATTTTATTGATTTCCCATATAGAAGGTTTTACACCTGTGGATACTTTAGATACATAAAGTGTTGTTTTTGGCTTCTCCAATATAAAGTAGTGACACTTTCTCCTATTTGTTTTTATTCTCGGTGCAGCTTCCCTGTTTGAACTCCTATGACAGTTACTGTAGCAATCAAGTGGCGGCAAAGGCGCTTCTGGATCATAAGAAACAAGACCACCGAGTGCAAGATTTTCTGCAGAGGTGTCTAGAATCTCCCTTTAGCCGTAAACTGGACTTGTGGAATTTCCTTGACATCCCCAGGAGCCGCCTGGTCAAGTATCATCTGTTGCTAAAGGAGATATTGAGGCATACGCCCAACGACCACCAGGATCAGCAGCACTTAGAGGAGGCTGTAAGTTATAGCAGATTGGCTCAACCTTAGCTTAATAGGGTTCCCTGGACAGTACAGTATGGGGGTACAGCTTATTGTGTGCCCAGAACATTCCTTCTCTGTATATTTGTATTTATACATATGGGTAGGGGGTGCCATAGTGTTTCCCTTAGACAGTACAGTATGGGGGTACAGCTTATTGTGTGCCCAGAACATTCCTTCTCTGTATATTTGTATTTATACATATGGGTAGGGGGTGCCATAGTGTTTCCCTTAGACAGTACAGTATGGGGGTACAGCTTATTGTGTGCCCAGAACATTCCTTCTCTGTATATTTGTATTTATACATATGGGTAGGGAGTGCCATAGTGTTTCCTTTAGACAGTACAGTATGGGGGTACAGCTTATTGTGTGCCCAGAACATTCCTTCTCTGTATATTTGTATTTATACATATGGGTAGGGGGTGCCATAGTGTTTCCCTTAGACAGTACAGTATGGGGGTACAGCTTATTGTGTGCCCAGAACATTCCTTCTCTGTATATTTGTATTTATACATATGGGTAGGGGGTGCCATAGTGTTTCCCTTAGACAGTACAGTATGGGGGTACAGCTTATTGTGTGCCCAGAACATTCCTTCTCTGTATATTTGTATTTATACATATGGGTAGGGGGTGCCATAGTGTTTCCCTTAGACAGTACAGTATGGGGGTACAGCTTATTGTGTGCCCAGAACATTCCTTCTCTGTATATTTGTATTTATACATATGGGTAGGAGGTGCCATAGTGTTTCCCTTAGACAGTACAGTATGGGGGTACAGCTTATTGTGTGCCCAGAACATTCCTTCTCTGTATATTTGTATTTATACATATGGGTAGGGGGTGCCATAGTGTTTCCCTTAGACAGTACAGTATGGGGGTACAGATTATTGTGTGACCAGAACATTCATTCTCTGTATATTTGTATCTATAGATACATATTACATATAGAAATCACAATGATATCCCTCTCTATCTCTGTATAATACAACGAGAAGAAAAGAGAACGTTCCCTTAGGCTACAAAGAAAACATGGAAGTTAAATATTTGATATATATTTAGAGTTCTTGCAGTCTATTCCTAGAGGATTTATGATCGCGTGCCTACTTTACATTCTTTCCCCATGAATTATGAATACGCCAAGGTCTTAAGCATAGAAATAGTCACATTTAAAATTTTAATGACGGTTTCTCTGCCAGATTAATATAGTCCAAGGGATCGTGGCTGACATCAACGTAAAGACCGGCGAGTCCGAGTGCCACTATTACAAGGAGAGGCTGATTTACCTGGATGAATGCCAAAAAGACCCCCTTATCGATAACTCGCGAGCGCTGTGCTGCCACGGGGAGCTCAAGAACAACCGGGGAGCGGTAAGTCTGGGACAGACGTCATTAATCATTATTAGTGTAATTATTATTTGCTATTGCAGGAGACTACATTCAGGGGGGGTTCATAGTCACAGGGACCCACCCTACACAGTAGTGATGTGGGGAACCTACGGGGTTGAACCGATATCCACACATCAGAAGGGGGTCACAGTTGGGTTTGGGCACAGCTCTTCTGCCTTATTTGACTTAACTATTTATAATAGAGCGCCAGCCCCGCCCCTCTGTGACATCAGAGATTGGCCGGCCCGATACCCACTGGACACGCGGGTCAGGCAGGTTCGGTCCAACCTCAGCACAAAGCGGGTCGCGGGCAGGTCCAGGTTGAGCTCTTCTGTGTGCTCTCCCTGCCTCGACCTAACACTGCTGGCTGCTTCTTTTGGCTTCAGAATTTATAGGCGCACATCCGCCATGTCCCGCCCCTTTTGTGAAGTCATTGTGGGGTGGGCGTCGGTCTATAAATACTGGGCAGAAGCCATGTCGGGTAGGGTTTCGGGTCGACCCACACATCACTACTACACAGCATGGAGACTGATTAAGAAACCACTGGTTAAACTCAAGCAACCTATTCTTTCATATTTGCAGTTGGCATGAAATTGAGTATAGTTGGTCATACATTGTAAGATCTGCTTGTTTGGTGAGGTCGCCTAATGAGTGGACCTTTACCTGATTTGGTCACCAATACAGTGGGGTTAATCTGATTGTTTAGCCCCTTGGCCCAATGTTTGGATCATAATTGGGGCCTATGAAGACCAATCAACTCTGCAATTCAGTCCTTGCCCAATGGGATTTTCACGTCTGCCCAACGGATATCTGGCCAAGACCTCCTGAGGGCCACATACACAGGACTTTAAGCTGCTTACCTTGTCTGGTGGGGCCGGGTTAGCAGCTATTAATGGCCTGTGTATGACCAGCTTAACATTCTGCCTTTCTTCATAAGAGCTCAATGGTGGAGAAACAACAAACTCCATGACATTTGATAGTGGGAACTCACAGGGTTAGTGCAGATAGGCGGCCGGATGAACCACAATGGTCGTTTAAGTTCTAAGAGGTACAAGAGAGAGGTCAGAAGTCCTTGTTCCATCTGGAATACTCATGCGATAGCAGCAGATCTGGTGACCAGTGTTTTTGTTATTTCTCCCTGAACGTTTCACACGCATTAGGGTGCTACCCCCCCACCCTTTCTCCCTGACCTTTCAACAGCAAAGACCAATCTGACAGCAGCCAGAAGTGAAGCTCTTTGATCCTGCACTTTTGTGGCTTCTGGTCTTTCCACTTGTTCGTTTGTCTTATGTCCTGATTACATTAGGGAAGGCAAGTAAACAGTGACATCAGGCACATGGTGACTAGTTTGCTCCTGGATGTTGTTAAAGTCGGAGGGTGTAATGCAAACAGAATGACTACAGCAAAGAAACATTTGACCTGACTTCACAAGGTTGTGCCATTTAATTGCAGGCAGTTAGAATAGGACGTGCCAGCCTTAGTTAATTCAAAGGTTGGACGTTACATTCCTAAAATAATGTAGGGAATTAAGGTCCCTATACACGGCCTGATTCTAGCTGCCAATATGGGTCCCTTAGACCGATTTGGCAGCTAATCGGCCCGTGTATGGGCACTGCCAACGGGCCTGCCCAACTGATATCTGGCCTGAAATCAGGCAGATATCAATCAGGCAGGTTAAAAAATCTAGTCGGATCGGGGACCGCATTGGCTCCGCATTTGGCCCCAGGACCAAACGATTGAATTAGCCTAAATTCCCCCGATATCGCCCACCCGTAGGTTTTGCCAAGCGAGCAGATCTTAAGGTGTATGGGCACCTTTAAGGTGGCCCTACACCTTCAGATCCGCTCGCTTGGCGATGTTGCTAAGCGATCGGATCTTCTCCCGTTATCCCCACCTATGGGTGGGCGATATTGGGAGAATCCAGGCTAATTTGATTGTTTGGCCCCAGGGCGAATTATTACGACGGGTATAGGCAAAGTCTGTTCAGGGACCGCATCAACGAGCCAGTCTTAGGGACCGATATCAGCAGCTAGAATCGACCCGTCTATGGGCACCTTTAGTTAATGCAAAGGTTGAACGTTTAGGCCCGGATTTGTGGCAAGGCCACAAAGGCCTGGGCCTAGGGCGGCATTCCGCCCCGCTGCAATGAAATTTTGACATTTTGCTCCCATACAGAGCAATGGGGATTTCTCCCCACTGCTCCGTATTAGTGTTAAATGCCTGCGCATGCGCGCTTGTGTCAACGCGGCACGGGGGGAGGGAGGGTTTGTTCGCGCATGCGCAGTGGGCGTGAATGGGGGGCGGCCTAGGGGCGGCTGAATTTAAAATCCGGCGCTGTGAACGTTACATTCCTAAAATAATGTAGGGAATTAGTCCTTCTGCTGTTTCAATCAGCAACTGAAAGCAGCCACCGCCATAGGAAATAACGATACTTTAATTGTGCAGTTAATGAGATTTATTGCACAAACCATAGGGTTCTGTGAGCTCTTCCATTCCCCTTGTCAGTTTATGTGTACAGAAGATAAGTTATCGGCTGCTTTTATTCTTTGAGGCTTCTGCCTTTGAACTCCTTATCTCCGACCTGCCAGCGAACACTCAGAGATGGTCATTATGAATGATCTGACTACTAAGTGATGTTTTATTAACCAAATTATTCTCCGTAGGTGGCCTCGGTGGCACACAGTGGTACTGGAGTTTGTTAACAATTGTAGCTCTTACATTTTATAATATTACATTTAAAGCCAAGGATCATATAGGATTTGATAAATTCCCGGTCTTTAAATTCAAGTTTCTTTTGTTTCATTCTAGAAATTTCATGTCTTCCTCTTCCAAGACGTTTTGGTAATAACAAGGACAATTACCCAAAATGAGGCACTTTACTACCAAGTATATCGTCAGCCCATTCCTGTGAAAGATCTCATCCTGGATGATTTACAGGACGGGGAGGTGCGCCTGGCAGGGTCGCTTCGTGGCGCCTTTAGCAACAATGAGAGAAGTAAGTGTCTAATGCAGTGATCCCCAACCAGTCACTCAGGGGCAACATGTTGCTCACCAACCCCTTGGATGTTGCTCCCAGTGGCCTCAAGGCAGGTCCTTTTTTTAAAATTCCTTGCTTGGAGGCTTGCATAAAAACCAGAAGTTCTGCCAAACGGAGCCTCCTATAGGCTGCCAGTCCATATAGGGGCTATATATGATACCCCCGGGCACATTTTTCATGCTTATGTTCCTCCCCCACTCTTTCTACTCTTTTCAAGAGTGCAAGCTTTTGTAACAAGGTAAAAATGCTGGTGAAGTACAACTCCAGGAAACCCAAATATCCTTTAGTTGGGTGAAGAACATAGAAGCGTAAGTAAAATCTTTTTGGGGCTTTGGTTGCAATAGTTTCCAAATAAAATTCTACCAAAGAAAATACCCCAAAAGGAAAGAGAAGGAAGAAATAATCTCATGATAAAAACCTGCCAATAAATGTGCACTCACGATGTAATGTTTTTGCTTTACAGTAAAGAACTTCTTTAGAGTGGGTTTCAAAAATGGATCCCAAAGCCAAGCCCACTGCCTCCAAGCAAACGACACATTCAACAAGCAACAGTGGCTGAACTGTATCCGGCAAGCTAAGGAGTCGGTGGTGTGCTCTGGGGGAGACGACGTGTCGTCCTCAGAGGGACAGTTATTAATATCTGCCAATGGGACCTGTGAATCTCAGCCACCGGCGCGCTTTGAGCAAATGGACCAATCGGACAGTGTTTCGGACTGCAGTATGGACATAAGCGAAACGAGCATGGACTGCGAGCAAATGGAACAAACAAACTCACTCAACAAGGAGGTTGAAAGTAACGTTTGACACGACAGTCGCCGTATTGAGGGAACATCCCGGCGTGTTACCTGTACAGTGTTTTTCATTCCGTTTGTGGAGCAGTTCGGAGAAGCACTTTTACCATTTCCTGCGATGGTGTCAGCTCTGTCTTTTCTCACGTTATCTGCTGATAATGCTGTCGCTGCTGACGATGTCCTTGAGAGTCAAAATAAAGGAGCCGCTGGTCCTAAGTGATCCAAAGTAGTTGACGAGGGACTTAAGCTGCAGTTTGGCTCCGTCTTTAAACTACTGTCAACGGGTGTATTGTACATGAAATGTGTTTACTGTAAAGCTGTTACTGTGTTGGTTAACGCCTTAAAAGAACGTTCCGGTCCACATGTTACGTGTCAGAGAGGTCCCTAACTGCTGCCCAACGACCGTTGTTGGACTACAACCCCCCTACATGCTTATTTTATACAAACAAAACGGTGTAAGGGTATTAATATGGCAGATACATAATAAGCAGGAACATTTGGGAAGCAATATCCCCCCTAGATCATAAGATTAAGTCCAGCAGAACAGAGCCGGCAACAGATTAAGGCTAATGATCTGCTCGGCGCATACCAAACAGGGTTTTCATAATAATCCTCTTATGGTCGGAGAAACCAAATATTTCTTTTCATTAACGTCGAATTTCGGTATGAAGAGAACAAAGCATACGGTCAGACGGGGAAACTTGCAGCCAACCCTTGTGACACGATGTTGCCACCTTGTCCGTGGCTGTAAATATAAGGTCCGTGGGTTGGTGGTGTAATATGTCCCCTTGCTATAGGCCCCACCTAATTCCTTATCATTCCATTCCAATTTGCCATATACTATCAAGGAATTTATACAGACCATGCCTTCTTACCCATTATTCTATTCGAGACCCTTATACGATATAACTGAATCGGTGAACACTCAACGCACCTAGGTATGAGGGTCGTCTCATAGAAAACAACATGTTGCAGGCTGTGCACGCTTGAAAAGGCCTATTTAGTTTACCCAATTGAGCAGCTCTGGATTGCCCTCTGTTGGTATAGGGTGGTATAGCAAATATGCTGAATTTTCTTTCCAGTTGGGTTGGATTTCTTGACAGATGTGTTTCAAGAGATGGTGACCTTACAATATAATCGGTATGTCGGCACTTTGGGATGAACCTTCACTTGAATTTCTGACTTAAGGTGGCCATATATGGGAAGATCCGCTCCCTTGGCGAGGTCGCCAAGTGAGCGGATCTTCTCCTGATATCCCCACCCTGTGGCCAAACGATCCAATTATATTGGCGGCAATGGGGCAGTTGGTTCGGGGACCACATCAAGCCGATGCTGTCCCCGATCCGACTAAATCTTTTAACCTGCCCAATGGATATCTGGCCAATTTCAGGCCAGATATCAATCGGGCATGCCCCTCGTTCCTGTCCCTACACGGGCCGATAAGCTTCCGAATCGGTCCAAGGGATCCATATCGGCAACAACAATCAGCCCGTGTATGGGGACCTTACAGTTTGGATGCAGACCCCCAAAAGGTCAAAAACTGGCCTAAGGCGGCCAATTCAGTACACATGAGTAATTGCTCTGCTGTCCATGCACAAACCAGCCACAAATGCGTTGTATATTCAGTGGCCCGGGCACAGCAGTTACAACCACAGCCTCTATGACTGCGGCACATAGTGGATATAGCCCCCACTGGAATTCATGTTTTTTATTTTGTAATTGTAAACAGTTGTAAATAACCAAAATACTATGGCACTAGCTGAGAAAGTGTAATTATTGGTGGCAGAAAAACCATAATTGTAATCTCCTCGTGACTGTCGTTTACACCAAAGAAACACACATCTGCACCGTTATACGGAGTATCCAGTTTGGTAAACTGCGCTATTTAAAAAACAAAAATTAAAAAAAAACCCCACAAAAAACAATGTTGTCCTTTATTTTACTTGTTAGACTGTTCTATTTATAGTGAAAGACAAATCTGGTGACTAGTTTGTGGTTTATTAGCTTCGGGGTCGGGTGGAAATGCCGGAGATGGAGCAATGAATTCGCTTCTATTACAGCCAATAAAGTTGTCACATGATTTCCCGTTGCTTTCGTTGGATTGGTTGAGAGATTTGTGATGAGTTTAGGGCAGGTAAATAGGATGCGGAGACGTTGCCACAACATTAGAAATATTGCCAAAGGTCTAGTACTGAAGGAAAATGCATGTTTGGTGGGAAAAGACATATATTTTCTATGAAATTATATATATATATATATATATATTTTGTATAAAGACCTCAAGTTACCGTGGAAGCGAAAATAAATCACATTCAGCAGTTTCTTTTTGCTTTGTCCGATTTTCTTCCTGTGAGTGAGATCAGTTGATAAGGGAACGTTCCAGGGGTCGCTGCTATTTATACAACATGGGTCGGGGTAGAACAAGGGTGTGCCCTAGGGATAATAGCTCCACCCACTCCCCTTGCCTCGTAGTACTGTCTGTGCATGTACCTATCACAGAAGTGCTTTTAAAGGGGAACTTCACCCAAACTTAAACTTTTTGAAAAGTACACATCATTTTAAGCAACTTTGCAGTATACATAACTAAAAAATACACAGCCTTTTCATCATTTAATATGGTTTGGAACAGTTCCTTAAGCCCCGCCCCCTGATCTACCAGACTACTTTGAGACTCAGTAGCTGTCTGTCCTCAGCCTGCCTTCAGCCTGCATCCTCCCAATCCCACAATCCCCTGCTGCAGACATGATGTCAATAAGGAAAGGGACATCCCAGTGCAATGCATTGTGGATCACGTAGTTCCTGCATGCTGGCTGTAAGCTGTGGGGAAGTTGTTACAATTTGTAACATCAGTGTTTTAGTCCCTCCTCCCCTGCCAGGATTTCAAATGGGAGAAGAACTGTTTTGCAGCTGGATTTCAGCATATAAAATAGTACTAATTCCTACTTTTTTGAAGGAACAGATTACAGTGATAGGAATATTAGGGGTTTCTGGGTTGTGTGGGTTCGGAAGCCAGAGTTGCCATTTAAGCATTTTTCTAGGTGGGCCATAAAGGGCAGTCACGAGCCCTAGGATGCCTCTATATTACAACCCTAACGGCTACCTTATAAACTGTCTCTGGAGGGCAGTAGGACAGGGGCCTTTTCCTAAATGTATCTTACTATGAAAACACAGGCTGAGGCTAAAAACCTATGGCTCTACGTGTCTACAATGTCTTACTCCTTTCTGTTCAGGCCTTTCTTATTCATCTTCCAGTCTGTCATTCACACGCTTGGTTGCTAGAGTAAATTGGACCATAGCAGCCAGATAACTGTTGAAACATTTTGGGATTAGTCTCTGCAAGTGAAGCAAACAATTCCTTTTTTTGATTTCTACCTTCATGAAGATTGCTTCAAAGGTTTAATGGTGGTCGCAGATCGGGTTATGCATAAGGCAGCTGCAGACGGGTTGGGTACCGGATCGGTGTGGGTAAAAATGCAGGGTCCAGGTCACGGGTTGCCGACTGCTGGTCAGGGTCTGAAAAATTGGAAGTGGAGCAACCAATTGTTTTTTCCATTTCTAATTTCTTCATGATTACTCCAAAGCATTTATAATATGTACAGGCCCACTATGGCTCGTACTGTTTAACTGCTTCCTTTTTCCTTCCTATTAACCTCTTCCCATCTGAGTTCAGTCACGTAGGTTGGTGCTTAAAGATATTACATTTATTTCCTAAGGGATTTCTTTTTTTAAAGACAAACACTTTTGTTTTGTGTTTTTATAGCTGAGAGCATATCCCCGAAGCGGAGTCATTGGAGCGCGTGTTTATAGCCACGAGAGTTCCCCTTTAACCTGAATATTGCGTGCAGTCTGAGGCCTGACCCATTTGTTTTATTTAGAATGCAGCTATTGATTGGGACACAGGCTAAGTTTATACTTACATCAAAGGCATTACACCCATCATTCAATCATTCTGACCGGGCTATTCAGTTAAACCATGCAGCTGAACAAGGATATTGTTAAACCCTGGCCCATTAGCTGATTGTGGCTACATGCGCCTCGGATTAACACTTCAATGGAAGCCGCCTTGTTAAAAGTTGCTTTGTCATTCTATTGAGTAGGTTAAAGTTGCACAGGAGGCAGAACCCCAGAAAGCTCATTAAAAATGGTGGTTTTTGTGGGAGGTTCTTTTTTTGCACCCTCATAAAGATGAATGAGATATATAAATTCAGTGTGCAGGGTCATACTGACCCCCTGTTTATATTAATGTATTCTACTGTACAGCGCTGCGTACATAAGTAGCACTTTATAAATAAATATATACATACATACAAAAAGAACAGCTATTTCTTCACAAAAAACTGAGAGGATCAAAGCTTCCCCCCAAACACCACATTACTAGCTGTAAAGGTGCTAGATACAGTAGCAAACCCATGTATGTCTATAGGAAACTGGGCCTGCATTCAATTTCCATGTCAATAGATCAATCACACACAGATGTGAGTTTTAAGATAATGTCAGGCAGAGATATACCGCCGGTGTTGGTCCTCCTTGACTATAATGGGACACAGAAGTTGCAAGTGGGTGTAAGTGCCTGGAGCACGTTGGAAGCCTCGGGGGACATCTAGAAACCAAGGAGCACCTAGAAGATCTGGTCATGGCACCCAAACTGGAGGGACGGCCACTACAGTTCTATAAGGTACTCCCTGTGGCCACTCCAAAGAGATTGTCTATGAGAGCACGGAAGGAGCTGCCCCTGCTGAATTCAGCCAAGAGGAGAGGCCTGGAGCTCCAAGGGAGAGCTTGTTACCTGCCAAGCTGCGAGATGCCCAGTAGGTGAAAATGCCTCTGTGAAGTGTCATATAACTCTAGTCTGGCAGCCCCTATGAGAAGACCACCAGGACGCTGGAGAACATTGGCAGAGTCCCAAGTTTGTGGCCTTGTCTGAGGAAAAGTCTTTTGTGTATGTTCTGCAATGTGAAAGGAAGGTACTTTGGGAAACATACAAATACCTAAAGTATTGGCAGGACTTTATTCCAGGATAAGAACTGTGAATTTATGCCAAATAATGTGGCATTATTACTTTCAAAGACCGTGGGCCAGGAGAAGAACACACTAGAGGTATTGGAGGAAACTGTATAATTACTTTCCACATATAGTCATTACACAGTAGCAAAGTAGATAAGGATTAAAAAAGACCAAGGGGCACATTAATTAAAGTATGATTGAATCCGAATACAAAAAGAAATCGTATTTTTTTCTAAGTTTTAGTACCGCGCGTATTTTCTGTGCTTTTTCCGCTAATTTGCGTGACTTTTTCGTACTGTGCGACAAAATTTGTGCGGCAAAATCTGTATTGTCGCGTTTCGGATTCATTCAAGCTTCGGTATGGTGACTTTCCTTGGGCCAGGTTGGAGCTGCAGAGTGCCATTGAGCCCTATGGGAGACTTTCCTTGGGCCGGGTTGGAGCTGCAGAGTGCCATTGAGCCCTATGGGAGACTTTCCTTGGGCCGGGTTGGAGCTGCAGAGTGCCATTGAGCCCTATGGGAGACTTTCCTTGGGCCGGGTTGGAGCTGCAGAGTGCCATTGAGCCCTATGGGAGACTTTCCTTGGGCCGGGTTGGAGCTGCATAGTGCCATTGAGCCCTATGGGAGGCTTGCCTTGGGCCGGGTTGGAGCTGCAGAGTGCCATTGAGCCCTATGGGAGACTTTCCTTGGGCCGGGTTGGAGCTGCATAGTGCCATTGAGCCCTATGGGAGGCTTGCCTTGGGCCGGGTTGGAGCTGCAGAGTGCCATTGAGCTCTATGGGAGACTTTCCTTGGGCCGGGTTGGAGCTGCAGAGTGCCATTGAGCCCTATGGGAGACTTTCCTTGGGCCGGGTTGGAGCTGCAGAGTGCCATTGAGCTCTATGGGAGACTTTCCTTGGGCTGGGTTGGAGCTGCAGAGTGCCATTGAGCCCTATGGGAGACTTTCCTTGGGCCGGGTTGGAGCTGCAGAGTGCCATTGAGCCCTATGGGAGACTTTCCTTGGGCCGGGTTGGAGCTGCAGAGTGCCATTGAGCCCTATGGGAGACTTTCCTTGGGCCGGGTTGGAGCTGCAGAGTGCCATTGAGCTCTATGGGAGACTTTCCTTGGGCTGGGTTGGAGCTGCAGAGTGCCATTGAGCCCTATGGGAGACTTTCCTTGGGCCGGGTTGGAGCTGCAGAGTGCCATTGAGCTCTATGGGAGACTTTCCTTGGGTCGGGTTGGAGCTGCAGAGTGCCATTGAGCCCTATGGGAGACTTTCCTTGGGCTGGGTTGGAGCTGCAGAGTGCCATTGAGCCCTATGGGAGACTTTCCTTGGGCCGGGTTGGAGCTGCAGAGTGCCATTGAGCCCTATGGGAGACTTTCCTTGGGCCGGGTTGGAGCTGCAGAGTGCCATTGAGCCCTATGGGAGACTTTCCTTGGGCCAGGTTGGAGCTGCAGAGTGCCATTGAGCCCTATGGGAGACTTTCCTTGGGCCGGGTTGGAGCTGCAGAGTGCCATTGAGCCCTATGGGAGACTTTCCTTGGGCCGGGTTGGAGCTGCAGAGTGCCATTGAGCCCTATGGGAGACTTCCCTTGGGCCAGGTTGGAGCTGCAGAGTGCCATTGAGCCCTATGGGAGACTTTCAAAGTCGGAAAGGTTTTCCTGCCGTTTATGATCATTGGGATACGAAAATTCTGTGACTTTCGGATCGCCAATACGATATTATCGTGACTATTATGATTTTTTCGTAAGCATTTCTGTTACATTTCCAATCATCAGAAATTATCGTATCTAATCCGAATTAGTACTTTGATGAATCTGCCCCCTATATTCATCAAATTCAAGTATCGGCATTAGTATGGCACAGGTCATCTATGCAAACAGCACTGACATTTTTCTTCAACATGAGAATAGTACTATACAAGCACTGTAATTGTGGGTTTTATATATACAAAAAGGTGAAGAAATTGTTAAAGTGCCCATAAAGGAATTCTGAGCAAATTGTATTTCTTCGTAGAGATTTATTTTACTTCCATTTGAATTGGTGGCATCTAGAATCTCCATTGCCAGGTTGGTCAAAAGATTTGTTCCCTTGGTTCTGACGGGGTTATGTTTCAAACTAAACAAAATGAGGAAGAGTAAGCAAAAGCGAAGCAAGGAAGGGCAGTGCCAAGCGTTGGCATTAATATATAAACAACGATAGGAAAGGTACGACTTGGGAAATCTAAACAAAATGTTCTCAACTTTTGTTTTTTAGAAGAAAGTGTATAGCAGGACAGAACCACAAAAACAGATCTGGGCCTGGTGGAGCACAAATACCCCAGGGCTAATTATGAAACTCTGCTATCTGTAGTGATATCCCACAGTAAAAGTGGCCACACACGTGGCAACCGATGGTCGCACGAAAGACCGTTCAATCAGCCACTAACGTTCAGGGCTGAAACTGCAGATAGGGAGGTAGAAACAATAGGATTTCTACCTCCTTCTGCCGATTCAGCCCTGAAGGCAGATTTTGCTCAGGAGCCTTCTATGGCGCCCGATCGAAATCTTTTAAACCGGCCGATCAGCGAGTCGACCGATATCAGCAGCTTCCTGTGATATCGGTCAACTTGCCGACTTGCCATACACGCACCGAATATCGTACGAAACGAGGTTTCAGTCTGAAGGACTTGAATTGGCATCTTAACAAACAGTTCAGTGTAAAAATGAAACTGGGTAAAACAGACAGACTGTGCAAAATAAAAAATATTTGTTATATAATTAGTTGGGCAAAAATGTAATCTATAAAGGCTGGAGTGGGCAGATGTCTAACATACTGGCCAGAACACTACTCTACAGCTCTCTCACAAACATTTTTTATTTTGCACAGTCTGTCAATTTTGCCCATTTTCATTTTTACACTGAACTGTTCCTTTAAATGTGTGTGGCCAACTTAAAGGGCAACTATCGCCACAATAGTTGATTAATAAAAAAAACAGCCCCCACTGGAGGTAGGACACCCAAACCAGGAAGGAGCAGCCATGTTATTTTGACTCCCAGCTCGCAGCTCTCCCCCCAATGGCCCCTGCCGCCTTCAACCCCCCCTGCAGAGGCCCCCAACACCCTCCGACCCCCCCCAAGAGCTCCTAAAAGAAACTTACCTGCGGCGCATTGGGGGAGGGAGACGGCAGATCGCAGAACTGCCCTGGGTGGGATCGGATCTGGGGCGGATTGCGGAAGCACCCTGGGGGGGGGATCGGATCTGGGGCGGATTGGATCTGGGGCAGATCACGGAAGCGCCCTGGAGAGGATCGGATCTGGGGCGGATCGCGGAAGCTCCCTGGGGGGGGGATCGGATCTGGGGTGGATCGCAGAAGTGCCCTGTGGGGGATCGGATCTGGGGCGGATCGCGGAAGCTCCCTGGGGGGGGGTGATCGGATCTGGGTCAACGGAGCCCATTGGGATTTTTCCTGGTACCCCGGCGGCCCAGTTTGGCGCTGCTGCCTGCATTGGCTCCCTCCTGTTGTGGGCAGCCTAGCGCTGTTTCTAAAAAATCTACTATGATCATGCCCATCCCTGATGTCATCATGCCTACCCCCAGCATCACTTCCCCCCCCCCCCCCCCCACTTTAGGCAACCCTATATTCAATCATTTCAAAATAAAGCTGACCAACTGCATATAAGCAATTTAATGACCAACCAGTTCTCAGCGTTGCTGTTTATATTGCCGGGCAGTGACTGTACAAGTGAGGTTAGAATTATTATGTGAATCACTAATCTCTGTACACTGCAGCTGGTCCCATATAAATAATGGAAATACAGTAGAAATATTGAACAATTCATATTCTTTGAAACGAATGAATCACTTGTGTCATTCAGCAGGGTTACAACTCTTACAGAAACATTTGCACAACAAGACGACGCATTGTTATTTTATAAACAATATCTGCTGATGGAAACGTCAACTCTTTCATCGTTTCTTCATTTTCAATTGTTTCATCTTTTTAATATTTCCTCAATTGTGCTTTGAATACAAACTGCACTTCCTAAAGCTCTGCTGCCATCTTGTGGAACATGTTGTTTTACCCTGATGATTATACCGATGATTCTTCCGCACTTTTGTTGATGCTTTGGGAAAGGAAACGTCTATCCTTCAGATCACATCATTGAAGGAAAGAGTTGATACTGAGCTTGTATGATTGGTGCTGAGACCCCATCCTTATAGCAGGGGGGTTTCCAAAGGGGTTCATACATCCATTTCATGGACATGAGGTATCAATGTTTTGTACTAAAAACCTGCCTTTAGCTGAGAAATTGCCAAAGGTTGTTAACAAAAAGCGAGATAGAGAAGTCTAGTTAGGGAAGATTGCAGGGCATTTCTAGGAACTACCACCAACAGCAGATCAGTGGGATTCCCTAAGGGCGTTGGTTCCCACGAGAGAACCTGGAAAATACAGATTGATCCACCATTTTTCAGACACAGTGATACATAAATTATGGAATTATCCAGACCTACACCTCATTTGATAAAGTACTTACATAACTTAAAGAGGGTTAAAGAGAGCATTTCAACTATAAAGGGACACTGCCATGTTTATGGGGCACTTTTTATCTTTAAATGACACTGTTACACAGCAAATAATTCCCTCTGCCATTTAACCTTTTATTCTTGAACCAACAAATGTATTTGTAGCTGTAATATTGGTGTGTAGGCGCCATCTCAGTGCCTTGTGCCTGAGTCTGAGCTTTCAGCCAGAGTCCCAAGCCGGACTTGGATTTCTTACTATTGAGTGCTATTCTGATACCTACTGGGAGCGGCTATCTTGCTCCCTTCCCATTGTTCTGCTGATCGGCTGCTGGGGGTGAGGGAGGGCGGTATCATTCCAACTTGCAGCGCAGCAGTAAAGTGTGCCTGAGTCTGAGCTTTCAGTCAGTGCTACACATTAGAACTGCTTTCAGCTAACCTATTGTTTCTCCTTCTCCCATGTACCTGGAGGAGTCCCAAGCCGGACTTGGATTTCTTACTATTGAGTGCTATTCTGATACCTACTGGGAGCTGCTATCTTGCTCCCTTCCCATTGTTCTGCTGATTGGCTGCTGGGGGTGAGGGGGGGTGATATCACTCCAACTTGCAGCGCAGCAGTAAAGTGTGCCTGAGTCTGAGCTTTCAGCCAGCGCTACACATTAGAACTGCTTTCAGCTAACCTATTGTTTCTCCTACTCCCATGTAACTGGAGGAGTCCCAAGCCGGACTTGGATTTCTTACTATTGAGTGCTATTCTGATACCTACTGGGAGCTGCTATCTTGCTCCCTTCCCATTGTTCTGCTGATCGGCTGCTGGGGGGGGATATCACTCCAACTTGCAGTGCAGCAGTAAAGTGTGAGTGAAGTTTATCAGAGCACAGGTCACATGGCTGTAGCACCCTGGGAAATGAAGAATATGGGAAAAACAGATTACAATGCAGGATTCTGCTGGAGAAGCTCTATTAAATGATGGGTTTTCCCATGTCAGTGTTCCTTTACGCCCAAGTTACCATGATTTACTTAGTTGCCAGCAGGCCTAGTAAGAGAGGCGGGCCCTAGTTGATCTGACTAGCTACTTTGCGCTTGCCGGTTCCCCCCCCACACGTGCACGAACATATACGCGCACACACACGCGGGGATGCTGTAGGCTTTGATCTGTCGAGTACTATTAAGTTTTATGGAAGGCTTCAACAGAAGTTAATCCCATCATTGTTTTCTACTTCACCCAGTTGGAGCAAAAAAAAAAAATTATTGGGAAAAATAAAGCAGATTTATGTTTTTTATATTATTATTCAATTTTTTGAAAAATTCGCGATTTTCGAAACATAAGACAATGATTGAGTTTAATTCAAATTTATATCATGTCGAGATTATATGACTTTGAAGGCCAGAAAAAAAACAAATGTTAGTAAATCAGCCCCTAAGTGTTAAGTATCACTCGGTTGGTAAATCTTTGGGCACGGGTTCCCAGGACTGAATAATCAACTAGACCTGATCATAGTAACTTTGTAACTTAGACTGGAAATTGAGACACATCCATTGGGTTCAACCATTTATGTCTATGTGAAACCTGCCTAACTGCAAGTTGATCCAGAGATAAGAAACCCCATCTGAAGCCTCTCCAATTTGCCTCGGGGGGGGTAGAATTCCTTCCGGACTGCAAGATGGCATCAGATTGGACCAGTCCAGGGATCACGTTGTACTAAGAGCTATTTTCAGTAACTCTGTATTGCTAAAAAGCCAACCAACCCCTTCTTGAATCTATATAATATATCAGCCAGTACCACTGATTCGGGGGGGGGGGATCCCACAACTTCACAGCTCTCTAATCAGAATGGGTGCCCTTGTGTCTGTTGGAAGGACCTACTGGTAAAAAAATCATTAGAGAGGTTATTATATGATCCCCTTATATTTATACATAGTGATCATACCCCTCTTAAGCACCTATTCTCCAGCTTAAACAACCCCAAACCTGAGACTTTCATACCCTTAGTACCAGCTTAGTTGCCCTTCTCTGGACCCTCTCTAATACAATAATATCCCATTTGAGCACTGGAAACCAAAACGGCACGGCATATTCTAGATGGGGCCTTACCAGCACTCTATAAAGTGGAATATTGACCCCCTTCTCCTGTGAATCTATCTAATTAAGTCCTGATTCATCAGTCATTTCGCATGCGTTAAGACGCATATCGCATACGCAAAAAAAACGCACAATGCGTTATTTACCTTGCATTGCGTTAATTAGCGAATAGAAATAGTACAAACGCATGATTCACAAACACATATGAAGCGTTACACGCGCTAAATATCGCATTAGTCTGTGCGAATATTAACACCTACTTGGGGTGGGCGGTACTTAAAGAAAATTGCGGTTCGTGAGCTTTTGGTAACACAATATGGACTTTGCAGTGGGATTTTTTTCAAGTATGTGTTGGCCCCAGGTGATGTAACCTTCAGTTTTCAGGGAAATGGTCATTTTCAGAACAGTAGTTTTCTGAAAGTAACTGCTACGTGCGCTAATATGGTGTGCATGGCTAATATGGCATGTGATTTTTCGCACGCGGTGGAAATTATCGCACATGCGTTAAAATATTGTGTAAAATCGGTCATCGCAAGTTAAAAAAACGCAAAGAACGTCGCTTCTTAATTATGACACATGTCCTTTTAGTGAATCGAGCGTTAAGTCTCAAAAAATAAGAAGCGATAACGCATGCTATAAATAGCGCTCGTTTTATCATCTGCCACTTAGTCGCCAGTTTGTCAGGATTCTGCTAAAAGGATGCCATACCAGGATGAAATTAATTGGGCTGAAGAGTGTTATCTGCAAGCACTGATACATTACTTACAATACATTCCCCAGTGTCATTAATGATAACGTTAAATAAAAGTGGACCCTATTCCAAAAATGTTTGGGATCCCATTAAGAAGCCTACTGTATAATCCTCTGTACACAACCCTGTAGCCATTTACCTATCCATGTGAAAACAACATTACTAAGCCCAACAGACCTTAGTTGGTTGGTTTAGATTGTGGTGTTGGTGAACCCCCAGCTGACTTTACACTGCCCCAGTCAATAGAGCATAAAATCAACAGGCAGAGGGGGCATTTGACTGTGCTGCGAAGCGGCACAAATGCTAAATGAGATGGAAAACATAGTTGCGATGCACTTTTTAGGTTATAAATGCAAAAGTGTGGTGCTTTTGAAGGGTCCCCTGTAGAATCCTAAAGCAGGCTTTTTCTTTGTTCCCCTGATGAAGACCGTCCCCCTAAATATGTGGGGGTTGAAATGGGTTGGTTTTCCCTCATGCAAAAAGAAACATTTTATTCAGCAGTCACAAATGCTAAAAGAGGTCAGAGTCAGTGAATCCAAGATGGAAGGAAGAAGTTGTTGGAATAAGGCAAAACGTAATGAGGGTGGTAAGGGGAAGGCAATGCCATACTAATACCATATCAAAATGGGCCCCATCATTCAGCAGCTTTAACTAGACTCAATGGTCGCTCTTCTTATGTCACTCTGGGATAACCCCTACAGCAAAATAGTCATGATGAATAAAACAATACAAAGACTCTCAGCCTGTAGTCTGTTATTAATGAATCTTTTTCACTTGGGGTCTTCCACTAAGTACATTTCTCAGTGTATTGGAAGTTTTCTGTCCTGCACAGGCCCCTTTTATCAATTGGTCTGGTCTCAAGGCATCCATAGTTAGTTTTAACAAGTGTTTCTGGCATCTTCAGAGTCTGCTACAAATGGTCCAAGAAATCTCTCTCTCTCAGCATAAAGGGAAAGATAATCAGCAGCTCTCAGAATGCTGAATTGGGTCATAGTCTTGTATGTCTTCTACCATGGTGACATGAAGATCCATGAAAAACTTGGATCTTGATGTATGTCTGAAGCCTTTGCAGGTAGACTCATTGCACAAACCCTGCTAGATGCCCTGAAACAGAAACTCAGACTGTGTGCCCAGGAACTTACTTGTGTACCACTCAGTACTTTATGGACTGTTCACGGGAACCCATATGGAAAAGGTAATACAGGAGGCCCGGTGCCTCATGTGTTGTGCTAAAGTCACAGTGACATGTTCCACACTTAAGTGAGATACTTCCAGTGACATGTTGCTTCTTTGCATACCCCCATTACTGGTCTGTCTGCAGCTCCTACTGCTGATAGATCAGGAGCTGATATCAAGCTTGGGGAGATGGGTGAAAATTCTGATAGACCGAGGACAAAACTAAACAATGACCCAGCCTATGAGGAGTATGGCTTGCCCTCAAATAAAACATTGACTACTGGGACATTGGGGAAAGGAGCTGAGTCAGACTCCATCACAACAGGAGTCCACAGAGGTCAGTGGGGTGGCAGCAGAGGCTTTATTAAATAGACAGTGTCGCTATCCCTTCAGAGAAGTTCTTCGGGAATCACCTAATTCTGAGGAACGAGAGAGTATATATCCTTTAGAGCAGTGTTTAACAACCTTCCTAATGCCGCGACCCTTTAATACAGTTCCTCATGTTGTGATGACCCCCAACCATAAAATGATTCCTAAGACCATCAGAAGTATGTATTTTCCGATGGTCTTAGGCGACCCCAAAGGGGTCCCGACCCACAGGTTGAGAACCGCTGCTTTAGAGCATGGCATCCTCAACCTCTTATATTGTTTATAAGTTGTATTTTGTATGTGATCTGTATTTTCAATGTATTCACCCATTTATTGTACAGCACTGTGGAATATGTTGGCACTATATGGGGCACATTTACTAAGCAATTTTGAGAAAAAGTCAATTTTTTTTTGAGATTTACGAATGGGTTTTCGCCAGTACTCGATTTTTCTGATATTGTTTCTCGAAAAATTTGAGTTTTTTTAAATTAACTCCCATAATTTGTGATTTATTACTGTTTAGTGGACTTTTTTTTTTGTAAAAAAAAATTCTGCAGGTTTGATCTGTCAAGTACCATTTAGTACTATGGACAGCATGTCCTTGACACATTTTCAAGGAGAAGTTAATCCCCTCATTGTTTTCTGTTTCACCCAGTTTCAAGGGGATGTTAATGCCCTCATTGGTTTCTGTTTCACCCAGTTTCAAGGGGATGTTAATCCCCTCATTGTTTTCTATTTCACCCAGTGAGACATGAACAAATGATTGTTTTTCTAAGAATGAGTGCCAATGCTCCTAAAATGGCTGCTGGAGGATCTCCTGTTTGGGAAAAATAAAGAGGATTCATGGAAATGAACGTCCATTTAAACTCGAATATTTAGAATTTTAATGATACTCTCGGCTCGAAATGTAAACTCAAAATTTTTGTTCAAACAATTCAAGCATTATTGTGACATTTTGAAAATACAACAATGATCTGATCTAATTTGAATTTATACCATGTAAAGTTTATACGGCTTTGTTTATAATAATTGTAATAATAATTCAGGACTGTCCCAGGCTTACTGACATCCTGTTTAGAAACTATAATACCAGAGACAACCTTGAGGAAGAAGGGGGCTAATTTCCCTCTCATTACCCATTCTCTGTATTTGTTTTTTTTGTCTTTAAATAAAGCTTTGGGCCTACAGTGATTTCTTGAAAGTTTGTGAACCCTTTAAAATCTTCTATTATTATTATTATATGATTGTGACCTAAAACATCATCTGATTTCCAAACAAGCCCTAAAAGTAGATGAAGAAAACCTAGTTAGAGTCTGGTGTTTTCAGTCAATTGGATGACAATCAGGTGTGAGTTAGAGACCCTGTTTTATTTAAAGAATAGCACATTTGTGAATGTGTATCCTGGCTTAAACAAAGGAGGTGAGGACCTCAGAAAAAGTTGATAAAGGCTGTAGGGCTATCGCTAAAGAGTTTGGACTCAACCAATCAACAGTCAGACAGATTATGTACAAATGGAGGAAATTCAAGACTGTTTTACCCAACCCAAAAGTGGTTGACCGTCAAAGATAACTTCAACTGCAAGGTGTTTCATAGTCTGAGAGGTTACAAAGGAAACCAGGGTAACTTCTAAGCAACTGAAGGCCTGTCTCACATACTGGCGACTGTCTACAGTTTGTTTAAGACCATGTGGACAAACCAGAAGAATGGAAAAATGCTTTGTGGTTGGAAGAAGCCAAAATGAGGAGAGCTATATTTGGAGAAAGAAAAACATTGAATTCCAGCATAAGAGCCTAATCCCATCATGGTGGTGGGAGTGTTCTGGTTTGGACCTGTATTGCTGCATCTGGGCCTGTATGGCTTTTCATCATTGATGGATCAATGAATTCTAAATGTAAATGTCAAGACATCTGTCCATGAACAGAATCTCAAGAGACAGTGGGTCATGCAGCAAGACAAAGTCGTTCTACCAAAGAATAGTTAAAGAAGAATAAAGTGAATGTTCCGGAATGAAAGTCAAAGTCCTGACCTTAATACAATTAAAATGTTGTGGAAACACCCAAAGTGAGTGGTTCATTTGAGGAAACCCGCCAACATCATGTCAACTGTACAGAGCTGCGTACATAAGTAGCGCTTTATAAATAAAAATATACATACATACATATACATACATCCAAGAGCTGAAGCTGTTCTGTATGGAGGATGTGTAGTAGTGATCAACAATTACAGCAAACGTTTATTTGGACTTATTGCTGCACAAAGGGTCACACTTACATTTACACAATTGACGTACTTTTGGCCAAAACGTTGATCGCGGTCCACCAGCCGATCCCCCATGGATTTCTGATGGACTGCGTCTAAGCCGGGAAATGCGGAAGTGCGGTGCGTTTATTGGGTATGTGTACGTACACTGCGTCGCGTACAGGGAGGAGCCAAAGTAGATCGCCGGGGGAAGAAGCCTGGGCACCCCCGGTCTATGGTATATTACAGCAGTCCCTCTGGCATTTGCCAGAACCCATAGATTGCCAGTCCAGGTCTGCGCTGTCTTCTCATTTCCTAAATTACACTGACGCACTCTGACTGTGTATTTATTTATATATACACATTATTTTTTAAATAAGCCCTCATTGTTCTATACACTTTGTGGTTTCCTGAATCTCTCGGGTAAATAACTAAATTACTTCATTACTAGATTTTGAAAAATAAGAGTGATGCAACATGAATAAATATCTTTCAGCATCTTGCATCACTTTCGAACAAAGGTAATTAACCTCCATTAGACCGTTACTTCTGAGAGTAGGTCTCTATGGAAACCAAATGCATGCAGGTAAGAATTAACCATAATGTTTATAAGATATAAAGGAGTTTTACCTCCAGTATTTATAAGGTTTTTTATTACCTGTGGCTCATTTGTAGATTTTTAAAAAAGATAAATCATTTTATATTTTATTTATATAAAACATAATAAAAGGTATGCTTCAGACAAATTTATTATTAGCCTGTCTTTATAAAAGCACCAACATATACTTCAGTGCTTACAATTAATTTTGTACGGTATGCTGTTTGCAGATTGATATGTTTTGAGGGTAAAAGGCAACAATTCTCTGGCAAACAGACTTTACACTATACATTATTATGGCAATAATTTACATGTCGAATAACATCTGTATTTTTCATTTGATCTTATCTTTAGAACAATACTTTTTAAAAGTTTCGAATAATTGGAAAATATTTTGTATGCAGAAAAGTAGGGATACACTGAATCTGGGATTCAGTTTGGGATTTGGCCTTTTTCAGCAGGAACCGAATCCATAAAATCGCACGACTTTTTGTCACACACACAAAAGTTGAAAATGTCTTGCCATGTGATGCTAGCGCGTGGCGCTCTTTAACTCTTCTGTATCCCAATTTACATATATTTGGATTCGGTTTTCGTCCAAACCTTTTACAAAGGATTCGGGGTTCTGTCAAATCCGAAAATAGTGGACTCGGTACATCCCTACTGAAAAGCAGCAAACCTAGTTGGAACAATTCAGTAAGGTCCCTTTTAAAAACTGAAAAGAAAAAAACCCACACAAATAAAATGTACATCGCTAATATAACTTGTATCCCACAAATTCAGATCAGATTTCTATGCGATTCTAGAGAAATAAAAATGAATGAGTGTTTAGCCAGCTAAATGTGGCCATACATCTGAAGATCCACTCCTTTGGCTTTTTTAACTAGTTAATAGTGATGAGCAAATCTGTTCCGTTTTGCCGAAAAATTTGCGAATCTTTCAAAAGATCTGCAAAATGGCTAAAAATTCACGAAACGGTGAAAATGTTGTGCAGCCAAAAAAATTTTTTCCGTGTGGCGAATTTTTTCATCTGTTTCGCAAAACAATACGCCAATGGCGAAATACGGAAATTCGTCGCGAATCCATGCCTGGCGAAACATTTCGCCCATCACTACTAGTTAATAATGAAAAAGCCTTTAACATTTCCAGTCAAAGATACAGGAAGGATAGGCCAGAGCACAATGTCTTGAAACTGTTGTCAGCTGTCTGAAGAATGGTAATTCTCTGTAAGCAAAATTAAAATGCCACAAACTATCTTTTTTTAGACAGGACACTACTGACAAATTGAATATCAAGGACTTGTCCATGTTAAACTCTAAGCTACTCCTATTAGAACCAGGGCTCTGGAGTCGGTAGATAAATTCTCCGACTCCGACTCCTCAGTTTCTGATACTTCCGACTCCGACTCCACGACTCCTCTGTTTTTAATATGCTAATGTATTTTATACATTCATACAGCCAATGAAAAGCATGTTTCATGGTCACTCAACGTGTTCGTTTATGCACTGCGTGCATTGGGCTTTATTCTTATAGCAGAGAATTAATTATGACTGTTTGTGAATTGGGCAAAGTTATTTTGGGCTCTAGTTCCCAAAAGTAGGGGCTGATTTATCAAAGATCGTGATAACATAAATACAGCACCGAGCCAGTGAATTAATGATTAAATTCCATTACTATTTCTCGTAGACTCGTCTGGGAACATGTATTTATGTTAAAGATTCACAATAGATACGCATTTATCTTTAGGAAATGTCAATGGTGATCCATATTTTGGTACCTATATAAAGAGCTGTTGACTCCGTCCGTTGTCTTCCTGGGACGGGCAGGACACACTGACGTTGGGAAATGTTTCTGCACATGTATACACTGGACATGTTTTGCAGAACCTCTAAAAAATCGGGGGAAAGAGGTAGAAATAGGTAGTATGATGGTAGACCAAGGGGGGAAGTCGGAAATATGGTAACTCCTGGGAAAATGGGGGGGGGGGGGGGAGCGAGAGGTCTGTACATGTAGAATTTTCATGTAATGTAGTGATTTAGTCTCTCCATATATATTCTTATTTTGTATCTACTGACAAACAATTTAAGTGAAAGACTGAGGGAACTTTGCAGTCTTTAGAGCTTTATTGAATCACAGAACTAAGATGCATAACATTCACTAGTTGTTTTTAAAAACTTACGCATGCTTCTTCCCTTTACAGGCATTCTTCTCCTCCAAAGGTGTCCGGTTTCCATGATCTTCGAAAAGGATGCAAAGAAAGTTGACAGTTGGAGATAAAATGGTCCCTTATTTCCTCTAATATAAAGTCAAACCATAGGTTGCACGTCCTTGATGTCCCAAATATACATTTTGTACCTTTATATAGAATTGTACCCAATGAGTGGTAATTCTCATAACCATTACAGTGGCTGGAGCTTAATTGATAAGCCCAAATAGACAACTGAAATGCTTTATTGTTATAGGTAGATGATTTAAATGGCAAAACATACCCACAAACCTTCCAAAGGACACTTATAGCCATTTTTTCTGGTTAAGTTTCAGTGGCGACAGTCGCATCTTATTAGAGCTAAACTACATAGAAGATTTTGTACGATGGTGTCCGATTGACAAATCACATCCTACCAGTCAGATGTAGTGCACAAATCAAAATATAACAGAACCAATAGAAAAATCTGATGTATAAACTACATTTAAGATTTACTATCTGACACGACACGCCTGTCAGAAGGGAATGCTTCATGCTGCATCCAACAAGATAAAATCTGATGACGTCTGAAAGAATTTTTTCTCTCATTAAAATACACTGTTGGATGTAGATGCAGGAACGAAATAGACCATGTAATTTGGTAATCACGTCTACAAAAATCTTCCAGTCGTTGTATTTGTGGGTCTTTTTTCATATTTTGAAATTATTGTTTAGGCCGTAGCAGAAAAAATCAGTTGCATCCTTACACAAATTGTTAAGTCCTGCTGTGAAGTTGCGAGCAGCTTGGTTCCAAAACAAGTTCTGCATACTTGTGTGTCTGTGCTCACAAAAAATTGACTTGCCCATCAATCACTTTCCATAAATGGAGATGTTGCTATTATGTACTTTTCAACAATAAACCAAATTTCGAATGAATATTGGATATTTGTCATGGGGCCCGCATCAACGTCAATGTGTTTGTCCCTCCCTCGTGATACATAATAAATATTAGAATTATTGTTTGGAGCTTTCTGGTTATCACAAGGTATGCCTCAAACCTAGGATTCGATTAGGAATTCTGCTTAACCCCACCAGATGTATCACTATTTGAAATTGCTTTGTTGACCTGAATCGGAGTACAGTTTAAGATGTTTTTGAAAGTCCCAATTGTGGGGAAAAAAATGTTGTTTCACTGTGCCAGTATAGCTTAGCTACACCCCAAATTGACATCTAAACAATCAAGAGCTTTTTTTTTTGTTTGTTTTTTTGAGTTTGACAGAACTTTTCACAGCTAAACTTGCCCTTGAATGTCATGTGACTTTGAAGAACTGGATTTCTTTAGATATTGGTTTATTAATTTCTTCTTTTTGTGGAGAATTCAGTATTCAGCCAAATGCAAAATGTATGGCTCTGGCACATCCCTATTGATTGTTAAAAAGTCTTTTTAACTTTGAAAGAATCCTCTGACGTCCCATATGCTGTATTTTGAACAACTTTTTGGCACCCAGTAAATCTTTATCTAGGTAATCATTTTGTTACCCATGCATGGCCAGGCAATATGTCTGATATGAGATCCTCTCTTGATCCTGTGGTATGTACGTTCTATTATTCTTCCATCACAGCTATAGCATTCAGCTAAAAGCCAATTTTAGTCACTGAAATGTATATAGAAGACCACCATAGTAAGTTATATATGAGTGCACTATACAGGAACTAGGAATCCGTGGTACAGTAGAAAGAAAGAATATAAAGATACAACAAGATTACCTTATAGGCATCTACATATAACAGGAAAAAGAATGAGACACAAAGACTTTTATTAACGTTGCATATTTCTAAGCTATAAAACACAATGTATTTTAAAATGATTTAAAAGTTATTCAAATATAATTCACTTATATTTTATTGTGTGTAAAAATTGTTGCCCTTTCTTACTGATAAATACACGTGCCCCTACAGTCTTCTATGTAACTCTCCAGCGCTGATATTTACTTAAGAAAAAACATGAAAAATTAACAAAAACTTCTTGACCAGCACAGCCCCTCTAGGGTAAAAGGGTTCTCAGCAAAACCAGGTTAATGATAAATGGCAGTATTGGCGCTCGCCATTCTTTTTTTTTTTACCGATATTCTCCTGCAGGGTTGCCACCGCACTCTTTTGAGGTCAGACATCTGAAACTTGCACCAAATGAGTGATTCCCCCCCCCCCCCCCCCCCCCCCCCCCCCCATATGTGCTTATATGAAAATAAATCTGAGATATTAAATGTGCAAAAACAGCAATAAACTGGCTAGTAGAAAACATAATTCCCATCCTTATATAGTGCCAATATATTATGCAGAACTTGAATGGGTGTGTTGTTCTTTTATGAACCTGCACAACTTACAGCCCAAGTATTCTATAATATTCACACATACGTACCAGAGTTACTTTCATCAAGATATAGTTAACCTACCAGTATGATCTGTGGGCTGTTGGAGGAAACTGGAAGAGTAGCAGAAATATACAGGCTCAATTTGAATAGTAATTGGTTGTAATTAAACTCCGGATATGGATTGAGAGATTACTCTTTATACTACAGATCTGCCAAAGTGCGATCCTTCATCTGCCATTAAACATCAAGATCCTAACTATTAGAGTAGCTCACAAACTATTTGAGGCCTAACTGAATCCAGGTAATCACCCCTGTACACCATACAAGCAGGACGTTCTTATATTCCCCGATCCTCCTGTAGTGTTGCCACCTCTCTCCTGTAATATCGAACACATACAAAACTCACCTGTTATTAATCTCAACCTAGTTATTAATCTTAAAATATGCAGAAACCAGATGGCAAATACATTAACAAAACAACATTTGCAAGTATATAAGAACAAACACTTGGCAGGTTTCCCCTCTGTAAGGCTAATGTAAAGCAATATCTATATAGGCACCTGAAGGCCACCCAGCTAAAGCTGCAGTGCTAAGAACAGTTGCCTATATATTACATACAGCCGTGGTCACTAACGGACAACACATTTCCCTCAGAAACATTCCCTGCACATACCTCCCAACTGTCCCGATTTTCGCGAGACAGTCCCTCTTTTGACAGCTCAACCCGCAGACCTGGATTCTTACTGAAAAGTCCCTGATTTCCCTTTGATCTCCTGCACTGAAGCTAAAAAAGATACAAATTGAATGAAAAGTAGCTTTTGGCAGAGAGCCCAGAAATCTTAACGAGCGTCACCTGCACTTAGAAACATTGTTTCTCACATTTAATTAAACAAGTGAACTTCTAGCAGAGAGGCCAGAAAGGTAAAAAGCCCCCCTGCACTGAGATACAACTGTAACTAATAAGCTAAACAGGTCACTTGGGGGAACTGAGACTTGCAGCTTAAAGGGCAACTTCAGCTTCATTAGCAAAACTGTAATAACACATAAACCCCCCAAACCCCCAGACGTGTGTTCAAACTTTATATAATCTGCCAAATTTAGTCAAATGGGAGTGGTATTTAGGGGGTGTGGTTGCAAAAATGGGCGTGGTCAAAAAACTTTTTTTTTCATTTTGTCCCTCTTTCCATTTTCAAAATGTTGGGAGGTATGGAAACCCTGCATGCACAGGTCTCTCTATAGCAGTGAGTTTGTCCTGAGTGGCCCATCAGGATACCAAGAAAACTCCCGGTGTGCCCAGGTGTCAGCGGGCCCTCTTGCTTCTAACTATTTAGCCTATTTCATGGTCATTCCCTAATTCAGTATGGGAACAAGAAAGCTTGATAGATGGAAGAATAGAGAATAGTATGTACTTTTTTTTCTTTTTTACTTTTCTGGGCTCTCTGCCAAAAGCCAACTTATTTAATAAAAAGTGGGCAACACTGTATCTAAGTGCAGGTGACACTTGTTAAGATTTTTGGGCTCTGCCAAAAACTACTTTTCAGGGGCCCTCTGCTTCTGGGGGCGCTCTCTCTGCTTCAGGGAGGGGGGCGCTCTCTCTGCTTCAGGGAGGGGGGCGCTCTCTCTGCTTCAGGGAGGGGGGCGCTCTCTCTGCTTCAGGGAGGGGGGCGCTCTCTCTGCTTCAGGGAGGGGGGCGCTCTCTCTGCTTCAGGGAGGGGGGCGCTCTCTCTGCTTCAGGGAGGGGGGCGCTCTCTCTGCTTCAGGGAGGGGGGCGCTCTCTCTGCTTCAGGGAGGGGGGCGCTCTCTCTGCTTCAGGGAGGGGGGCGCTCTCTCTGCTTCAGGGAGGGGGGCGCTCTCTCTGCTTCAGGGAGGGGGGCGCTCTCCGCTTTAGGAAGGGGGGGGCTCTCCGCTTTAGGAAGGGGGGGGCTCTCCGCTTTAGGAAGGGGGGGGCTCTCCGCTTTAGGAAGGGGGGGGCTCTCCGCTTTAGGAAGGGGGGGGCTCTCTGTTTCAGGGCCCCCTGCTTGGGCTCCAGCTGAGGGTACAAATCAGGGCAGAGAGTCAGATACAATGAAGCCAGACTGAGGGCAGGGGGAAGGGAAGCACACAGCGCACCCACCTCACGGAGCTTGATCCTAAAATGGCGGTCGCTCCCTCAGCCGCGGATACTTTTTGTCTCTCAGCTCACAGGGCGCGGCTGCCTCTCCGCCCCAAACCCCTAGCGGTACTGCCCTCGCTCATATCCAAGGCCCGAAAGGACGTAAAAGCATTGCCCCGCCCCTCCATTACACGCAAGTATGTAACCCCGCCCTCTGACGTCACACCGAGTAGTTATAAGGAGGAGGGAGCGGAGGCTGCGCCGCAGACAGAGGTGAGATGGCGCCGAGAGAGGAAGGAGAGCTGTGAGATGGCGGCGGCGGTGCAAATTCCTCTCCCATCGCTCAATAAACGTTATCCCTGTATATAATCCTCCCGTTCCTACACAGATAGCCTAGCGGCACCATGGGGGATACCAAGAGCGCTACCGAGGGAAAGGGGAGCCCCAGAGAAGCCGAAGAGACGGCGAGTAAATTGGGACAAAATGGAGAAGTCGGCGAAACCCAGGCGCTGCCGCTATTGAAGCGCAGTAACAGCGCAGAGACGGGGCACAAACCCCCGGAGGAAGCTCCCAGGAGCAGGCGCTTTCAGATTCCCAGGAAGAGCCGCGATAAGAGAGGTGGTGCCTTTACTCCGTCATATCCCACCGGGCTGAGGGGCTAGGGAGGCCGCCATCGTGTCTCTATATAGCACGGCGCAAACCCGGGCTGGATACGCACTGTGGCGGCGCTAATAGCCCCAACACGTGTCAGTAGCCTCACTAAGCCCCGCCCCCGCGCAGGGACTCCTCAAGGTCACAAGGAGCCGCCATTTCAACCAGTAGGGTTTGCTGTGAGGTGTTAGTGATGTCATTTTGAGCTTTAATTGTGATTTTTTTGTATTAATGGTGAGCAGGTAGGTTTGGAGTTACCATTGGTGACATCACCTCTGCATGGTCATGTGACTAGTGTCATGCATGAAAGCCTATAGGTTGGATTCCTGATATCATTTGCACCAAAGGTGACCTGGACTCAGGGGGGGGATCATTTGGTCCTGTTTAACCTATTAGAAGCCTTAAGGCTACAGATATTTGCAAGAAATTGAAATTCCTGGGCTTGGATATGTGAATGTGAGCTTCTCAAGAGATGACTAATGCAACAAAGCCCCGCCCCCGCGCAGTGACTTATCAAGGTCTCATGGAGCCGCTGTTTCAACCAGTAGTGTTTGCTATGAGGTGTTAATGATGTCATTTTGAGCTTTGCTACTTTTTTGTATTAATGGGGAGCAGGTAGGTTTGGAGTTACCATTGGTGACATCACCTCTGCATGGTCATGTGACTAGTGTTATGCATGAAAGCCTATAGGTTGGATAACAAGGGTGACCGGGACTGATGAATTTTGGGGGTGATATTTTGGTCCTGTTTAATCTATTAGAAGCCCTTAAGGCTACAGATATTTGCAAGAAATTGTTTGAAATTCTTGGGCTTGGATATGTGAATATGAGCTGCTCAAGAGATGACTAATGCAACAAAGCCCCGCCCCCGCGCAGTGACTTATCACAGTCAGAAGGAGCCGATGTTTCAATGAGTAGTGTTTATTATGAGGTGTTAGTGATGTCATTTTGAGCTTTAATTGTGATTTTTTTGTATTAATGGTGAGCAGGTAGGTTTGGAGTTACCATTGGTGACATCACCTCTGCATGGTCATGTGACTAGTGTTATGCATGAAAGCCTATAGGCTGGATTCCAAGGGTGACCTGGACTGATGAATTTTGGAGGTGATATTTTGGTCCTGTTTAATCTATTAGAAGCCCTTAAGGCTACAGATATTTGCAAGAAATTGTTTGAAATTCTTGGGCTTGGATATGCAACAAAGCCCCGCCCCCGCGCAGTGACATTTCAAGGTCACAAGGAGCCGCTGTTTCAACCAGTAGTGTTTGCTATGAGGTGTTAGTGATGTCATTTTGAGCTTTAATTGTGATTTTTTTTTATTAATGGTGAGCAGGTAGGTTTGGAGTTACCATTGGTGACATCACCTCTGCATGGTCATGTGACTAGTGTTATGCATGAAAGCCTGTAGGTTGGATAACAAGGGTGACCGGGACTGATGAATTTTGGGGGGTGATAATTTGGTCCTGTTTAACCTATTAGAAGCCCTTAAGGCTACAGATATTTGCAAGAAATTGTTTGAAATTCCTGGGCTTGGTTATATGAATGTGAGCTTCTCAAGAGATAACTAATGCAAAATTCTTGAATTTTACTTACTGAATAAGTTCAATGGAACCATTGTGATTGGATGTCTGTGACTGTACTACCCACAGGGGTTTAAATGCCGGGGAATTCCCTCCCAGTCATTTGAACTGAAGAAGCCACTCTGATGAGTGGTGAAACGTTTTTCAAGAAAAACTCAGAAAAGTCCAGTTGTTTTAGACTTAATTCTACTAGATACTGTATATCATGACCTCCATGAATGAAAATCTTCATTCACCCAACACGTGTCATTAGCACAAAGCCACGCCCCCGCGCAGTGACTTGTCAGGGTCACAAGGAGCCGCTGTTTCAAAGAGTAGTGTTTACTATGAGGTGTTAGTGATGTCATTTTGAGCTTTAATTGCTATTTTTTTAATGGTGACCAGGTTTGGAGTTTCCATTGGTGACATCACCTCTGCATGGTCATGTGACTAGTGTTATGCTTGAAAGCCTGTAGATTGGATTCCTGATTTAATTTGCACCAAGCGTGACCTGGACTGATGAATTTTGGGGGGTGATAATTTGGCCCTGTTTAATCAATTAGAAGCCTTAAGGTTATAGCTATTTGCAATACATTTTTTGATATTCCTGGGTTTGGTTATGCGAATGTGAGCTTCTCAAGAGATAACTAATGCAATATTCTTGAATTTTACTTATAAAATCTCATTCTAAAGCTTGGTATATCTGACCCAGAGGGCATGTTGGTTGACTCATTGAAACTATTGTTTTTGGTTGTCTTGGTTCTACTGTACAGTTTATCGGTCAAGCTCCCTTTTAGTATTTTACAGTGGGAGGAGACTTGACAAAGTATTCGCCAACCCATGGAAAACTTTATTGTCCATCTCTGTTAGTAGCTTCTGGAGTTAAATGAAGCTTCAATGTAACAAGTTATTGATGGAATTACTCTTATCTTGGTGATAAGGAGGTTCGTTGGCATTACGAGGGCCACGCAATCTCCACAGAGTGATTAGAGTATAATGTGGGGTTTGGCTTTGCAAAAAAGTTGTTTGTCACAGTAACCTGTGGAGGAGTTGCATTCTGAGAGCGCTAATGGTCTAACATAACAGCCCACGAGGAACCTTAAAGCCACACCCAGATTCAATAACAATTCGTGATTGTGGTAACCTTTGACTATAGAGCTGTGATCTTTCCTTTAATGAGATCGTGCATGATGCGTTTGCATCACCAGCAAGGATTGGTGGTGAAGCACCCAATGGTGCAAAACGTGTTAGGAAAGTGGAGTATGGGTACCATGAAGCACTGGGATTGCACCTGTTTGTCGTTTGGTATAGTATGTTTGCTTTTTTTAATTGTTTTGTATAATTTTGAACAGTAAATGGTTATTTCACTGAGTACTTTGTTGATTGATTGGTGGTAAAAGCCACCCGCAAACACATTGTCTCTGTCCTTGTTTTGGTACAGTACCTTTTTATTTAGTGAGGCGGAGACTGTTCTTGCATTCTTTTTTTATTCTTACCTGGTGTAGATTTAGTCTGTTGGTGAGGGTGGGATACCACTTTACTAAGAGCTTGCCTCGTTGGAGGGTGTGAGCCATTAGATTGTGTATAATATTGGGCCATAATTAAATGCTTTGAGACTTTATATTCTAATAAGGTGGTTTTTTTTTTTTACTTTAGTGTCAGAAGTGTGGTTTTATTGAATGAAACATTTGTGTAGCAGTAAAGGCCTATTTGACTTGCTTTATATAAATTCCTTGATGATTATGCCTCCTGTGCATGTGGTGGTGCCCCAGCAGAATCATTAGTTCAGTGATTGCTAGTGATTAAGTGAAATTAATATGAGAATTTGTGTTCTGTGGTTAGTGAAAGGGTTATTATCCGTCAATTAAGTAAACAGATGTTCATTAGAAATGATCATTCCCAAGCATCTTGGGAAATAGTCTTTTTTTTGTTTGTTTTGTTCTTTGTTACGCAGCTTCGAGACTTGAAAATTGATTTCAGTGGGTGTTTTTATTGACAATAAAATTGAAAAGGAAGCAGATGATGCATATTATACGCATATGTACGTATGTTCATCTTAAATGCCTCTGAGTTACCCTTTTCTGTTGTGTGTTACATATAGATAAATACATTTTACAAATGTTAATTCAGAAATAGGCCTAGTCAAAAGATTTGGTCACGCCAGAGCCTCGTATGTGGTACTTGGTGTCAAATGGCAAGAATGAATTTGTGCTGTGACCAGATCAGTGTCAAGTTTTGTCTTCGAGGTCTTGTATCTTACATAGTGACATAGTAAGTTAGGTTGAAAAAAGACATACGTCCATCACGTTCAATCTTGATTGTGTGGCTTCATTACTGTCGCTTGTCCGTATTTAAAAAATAAATAAAACCTTTATAATTAAACAATGCATTTTTTTCTGTTTATTTGGATTATTTTCGGTTATCGAATTAAAGCGGATGGAAAAACTTGTTAATTTTTTCATTCTACATCTCCCCTTCGGATGCCGCAGTAGTAACTGTATTTTTGCTTATTTTTTTTTAGCTCTTCAGGTTATTAATTCTGGCTCTCGGGAGTTTGAAGAGATTTTGAAAATTCTTCATTCAGCGTACTTGGATGCAAACTCAAAAGCCAGTTTCTCATACAAATATGCCCGACTGGTTCATAATGAATTCTTGGAAAAAGAGGTTAGTGAACACATGATCACTAAAAAAAAATGATCGAGTTTGAGAGAACTATCAACCGCCAAAATTGTAGTATGCCTATGAGGAATTTACTAAGCCATTGCATACTATTTTTCAGTAAAACTTTTCTTGAAATAAAACTTCACTTACATAAAAGATATTCGTGATCACACAAATTTCATGCGGGCGTGTGGGGAGGAGAAATAGGGATCCAAATATATTCGTTAAATACATTTTGGATGATTGCGGAATATAAGCATCTGCATCTCAAACCCAATGGGAGAAATATGTTTTTTCCATTGTCTGGATTCGGGCAAATTCATTTGGATACAAAAAATGTTGGAATATCTTTTTGGTTAATGCAAAACCATGTCGGGTTGTAATTAAAATTATTTTTCTCTCTCTTCTTATCCACTGCTCTACTGCTTCCTTTAGTTTACTGAGAAGCGAAGGCAGTTGAAATTTGATGGTCGACTAGATAAAGAACTTGCTGAATCTTATGCGTTTCTTTTGGTTGACCAAGATCAGGTAAGGCATTATAAGATGGCATTGAACCTTAAAAAGTAGCGTTGTGTTCCTTTTCCCCCCTCACATATAATAGAGATTGCAAAGTATCCTTCCTGAGGAGGAGGCATGCATGTCTTCCCAACATCCACTTATTGTACAGCGCTGTGGAATATGTTGGCGCTTTATAAATAAATGTTAATAATAATCTACAGTTTACATTCAATGTGTATTCATTAAAGTTTTCTTTTCATGTGCTGCATTTCTGCACCATCATCTGGTCTCTTTGTGTAGGATAATAGTAAAACATATGGAAATACCCTCTGTAGGGGATATTTTATTTTTTTTGGAGCAACATTTTGAACTTTATGACGGTGTGTATATTAAAATGGCCCAGCTGTGCATGTTTAAACCGGTGCTTTTACTCAAATATCTTGCATGGATGAAATGAAACTCTCATTAAAGGAGAAGGAAAAGTAAAAACTAAATAAGCTTTATCAGAAAGGTCTATGTAAATACAACCATAAGCACTCACAGAAACAGAGTCCTCTGTCAAAAGAAACAGGATTTGTTGTCTTTGTTTTCCTGTGCCAGAGACACGAACCTCTCTCCTTTCTCCTGCTCCCCCTCCCTCAAGAATGCTAAGAACTCACTCCCCCCTTAGGAATGTGGATCTGAACCAATCAGCAGGAAGCTGCCTCATAGTCTTACAAACTGAGCATGTACATCAGTCTTGGTGCAGGAGTGAGGCATTATGGGAACTCTGTTTTTTTTTCCTATGAGGCTTCTGATTATCTGAACGAGAGAAATATGGGGAGACTAAAGGGCACTATTGAGAGAACTGAAGGTATGCCTGCAGCTTGAGATTAACTCTTTATTAGCCTTTCCTTCTTTAAAAATATGAAGCACAGTGCACATTCTATTAGGAAATGCTGGAACTTATGAAGCCATATGACACTTATTTACAACTCCCTACTTACAATGTTTGATGCTGGAAAATTCTTGCACCTGAAAACTACATGCTGGAAGAAATTTCTAATGCCAACTAACTTTTCCGTTTGGCTTCTGGTCTTATACAAATACAGCATGTCACTTGCGTCATTTGTTTCTACACTTACAGTCATCACTGCAAGAACTGCTCTGATGTGAGAAGGTCACTGCACCAAATTATATTTTCTAAGCGGTCATTTGTCCGGGCCCATGACAACTGCGGAACAGTATAGGGGTCCACCCTGGTTACATTATGAAGACACACCCAAAGTGCATTACAACAAAGTGCTGGATGAACAACAACAACTATGTGTTCTATTTTAGGATACTGCAATTGCAAGAGAAATATTGCATTCCCAGAGTCTGACACTTTTACGTAGGACTAACAGGACTTGGCATTCACAGCACATTGAAGATTAGTGGACGTCAAGGCCACAAAGGTTCGAAGAAAGCACAAGGAAGTCCATGCAGATATGTAGCCTGCACAGATAATCTGTGTTCTGGGCAAAGTGAATGATTAGGGATTTTGTGATGTTCCCATCAGTAGATGCAGTGGAAACAAAGATCTGCTTAAAAGGGCGGTGACTTGCACCTTGTTCAGGGAAAACGAGAAGAGGTTTTTGTTTTTTTTTTTTAATCCTTCTCTGTTCAGTTATTTTTTTAATATCTTGCTTTGTACCAGTAACAGATAATAGGTCAAGACACACTGACATATATTTCCATACTGTATCACCTGTTTGCAAGTAGGATTAGAAGAAAAAAGATTTAATGCAAGCTTTTTTTTTTGTCTCAGCACCCATTGTCTACTTTTACTGCTAGTCAAGGACAGGGCGAAACCCATCCTGGGCTTGTAGTCACTCTGAGAGTGGGCAAACCTGTCTTTGTGCTTTCAACCTTTACAACTATGTAACTTCTCCCCATTTGGGTTCCTTAGTCTTGATGTCTCTTCTTTCCCTCAGTATCCCCGCCACTGTCTAGTCCATGTCAAGTAAATGCCTGAGTGAAAGTGCAGGTCCTAGCAGTTCTAGATTAACTGACATCGTGCAGAAGGTTGGAACATTGTAGGGCTTTTCATTGTTTTCAGTTTCAACAAGGTTAGACATGAACGTGCAGGCAATCGTGAAGATCCTTTGTTTACGTTTTTCATCATTCTGTCCTCTTGGGATCTACTTGATTTACAGTTGAAATACAGTTGAGCCATAGTGCTGAATTGTGTACACTTTCTTTAAATTAGCATGTTTTTCCTCATTCGGGTGGTTAGAACTTTGTTTTCAGATTGTTTAACTTAGGATAAGTTACGCAGCGGGTTGTGCAGCTGGCAAGAGACAATACACATGTTTGTTGACACAGCTGCAAATTGTTTTTAGCTTTTTTGTGTTCAGGCAAACTTGAGACCACTTTTTTTTTTTTTAAGTGTACTGCCAAACTGTGTTCCTGTGAAAACTTTGTTTTAATAAGAGAATATGTATATTTAGTCTTTGACTGAAACGGTATAGAGGTTAAAATTGCCATTATACCGTCATGGGAAAACATGTTTTTGTGCATCAGTTAATAGACGTTCTCCAGCAGAATTCTGTATTAAAATTAGTTATTTTTAGAAGCCTAAACATATTTTTTTTCATATTTAACTGTGAAATTTTACATAGGACTATGTTCATCATTTCCCAGGGTGCCACAGCCATGTGACTGGTGCTCTGATAGCTTCAGTCACACTTTTCACTGCGGTGCAAAATAGAGTGCTATCTCCCTTTCCCCCCAGCATCCGATCAGCAGAACAGTTGGAAGGGAGCAAGATAGCAGCTACCTGACACCAGCTCATGACTCCCCCAGTTACATGGAGTACGAGAAACAGTATTTTATCTGAAAGCAGTTACATTATGTAGTGCCGCCCACTTCTGAAAGCTCAGTTAGGCACAGTGCACTGAGATGGCTGCCTACTCACTAGGGATGCACGAATCCACTATTTTGGGATTTGGCCTAACCACGAATCCTTTGTGAATGAATACCAACCTAAATCTGAATCTTTTGCAATGTGAATTAGGATAAGGAAGTGCTAAAGAGAAACGCAGCACATGGCAAAAATGTACAACTTCCGCCTCTGTGACAAAAATCACAAAAGGATTTGGGTCGGCCAGGAGCGTGGATTCTGCCAAATCAGAATCCTGCTGATAAAGGCCAAATCCTAGACTTGGTGCGTCCTTACTACTCACACAACTAAAAAATATTGGTTCAAGAATAAAAGTTTAAATGCTGAATTATTTGCAATGTAAACAGTAATTTAGAAAACGTTCCCCATAAAAATCATGACAGAATTCCATTAACCCTAAACCCTGTGTGGTATGAGAACTATGAATGGGCATTTTCATAAATAATACTTGCAAATACAAAATTCTTAAATGCCTCTAGCACATGGCCTTATTTTACAGGTAAGTCGTTATTAACAGGTAAAGTACCAGAATATTCAGCAGCGCTGTACATGAAGGGTACCCAATCCTGCAGACTATATACATATATTGGCAGATGCATTTAGTACAGAGAGACTGCCTACATTCAACTTGTATCTGAGACTGGTTTAACAATAACATTGTGTTCCTAGAATAAACATTCTTCTAGAATTCTCCATGGAGTAATATGTAGTTTATCTAAAGTTGTGCTATGTAAATACTTTTAATAGCTGTTTTACAATATTGGGTGTTATGATTTTTTTTTTTTCATGTTTCAGATGAATAGTATATCTGAGAAAGGTTTACACGTGGGGCATTCTAGAATGACTACCCTGGGCAAACCTAGCATGGGTAAGTAATCTGTGATTTCTACTCACAATGTGCCCTTTCTCCCCCCCACTCCAGAATTCCAGTATAATACCCCACAAAGTATTGTTGCAGCTGTAGTGGTTGTCTGACTTTAAGTTCTCTTGGGAATTTTTGTCAAGCCACCCCTTTAGTTTAGTTCATAACAAGATTACAAAAAAGAGCAAATCATTGTTGCGTCCGCCACAGTTCAAAAAGTATCTAGGACGGGAAATACATTTTCAACCCAAACCCCTCATCCTAATTCGCTGAGCTAGGTTTTTAGGACTAATTAAGATGGGGGTATCTTGAAAATCTGTGATACAATGATTATGGATGCACCGAATCCACTTTTTTGGGTTCGGATAAATCTGGAACCCAAAATCGGAAGGGGTTAAAAAGCAGCGCTGCGCGCTGAAGTTGTTTTCCCTGATCATTAAACCTTTCCGAATGCTAATTAGCATATGCTAATTTATGCAGATTCGGTTCGCCTGGGACTGCGGATTCGCCCGAAACCGAATCCTTCCAAAAAAGCTTGGATTTGACCCGAATCCGGGATTCGGTGCATCCCTAACAATGATAACTTGGCATGACTGACCTAAATAATCAAAATCCGCACTAATCTGACTTTAGCCTATCCTCCAACGGCTGTATCATCTGTATTTTGGTCACAGATGTAGTCATTTTCGGGCTGGTGGATGCTTCAAAATGCAGTGGTTTATTATTCTGATAATACATGGGGTGTACAGAATTTACAATTAATTCTCCGCCTTTTCTTTGCATTTGGAGACTGTTTTCATCAATAATTTTTTCAGGGTAGCATGTTAAAATGTTAATTTTACAAGAGTGGGTTTGCTTTACCTATTAAATTATTCCCAACAGGGGTGTATCTGGCAAGGTATGCAGATCTGTTGCAGGCCAATCCTTTAGAAACTGGGGCAACTGGAGATATTTTCATATTTAAAGTTATAAAGGTAATTTTGAATTTTACTTATTTTTTGTTGTATCACTATGCCAACGACCTAATAAAAAGCCTTAATAGTAAGTGTCTTGTGTCTTTTTTTTGCCACTTCCTTCCCCCCAACTTCTGGATCTTCTGTGACCCCAGTGCTTTCAATCTTATTCTGAAACCTCCATTGAGATATTCGAAATAAACTTGCTGGTAGTGATGTCAGTTTAGATTTTACCGGTTGGTTCTTTTTTGGTGATCTTAAAACTGTAGACTGGCACGTCTTAATGTATAAATGATAACATTGTATTTTTTAAAGCTTTTTGGAAAGGAGAGAGCTTCCATTTGTTTCCAAAACAGATCATTCCACCGCAGGCATATTCAGCATCAGTGAATGAATATTAATGTATCGATTTCTTGTAAAATTATATTGAACTAGTGCTCAGTTATGTGCATGCTGTGCTCGATGTAGCTGGAATTGGGACAATTGGGAGTTCTAGTGATTTCCAGATAGGACTGTGCATGCAGCTGATGCAGATATGGGGCAGATTTATCATTTTTCAAGTTCAAGGTCGCTGACTGACTTTGCTCTTCCACGTTTTTTTATTGTCAAGCACTAGCATATTATGAAAAAACTCAAGACTGTATACCAGGGGTGGGCAAACTTTTTAACTCAGGGGCCACAATGACTTTTAAAATTTGACAGACGGGCTGGGCCAGCGTTACTCTGTTTTCGCTCATCAGTCCCCAGATGCCAAGTCTCACGTGATGAGACTTGCGGAGTCGGCGGGCTGGATTAAAAAGACCAACGGGCCGTAGTTTGTTCACCCCTGCTTTATAGTCACAGGTTGTGTTTTGTTGCGGAGGAAAAAAACAAATTGCATTGTTTCATTATATCCATTGACTGTAGAAACTTGGCAGCTTTTACTAGCTTAAATTTTGCTTGAATTTTTTAACGTGACTTTTATAACGTGAATTCCTGCTTTTTTTCCCCAACTATTCGAGTTTCCAAAAAATATTCTTGCGTACATTTTTTTTATTCTTATCTGCTTCATGAAACAATATGGCTGTGGTTTTTTGATTGTTTGCCCTTTTGGGCTCCTTAGTTTTGAGTCCCATGGAACAAAATTTGTTCCAAAAAATTGCTTTTTTTTGAATGACATTTGTCAATGGTACAACGGCAGTCATTTTTCTCATTAAAATTTTTACTTTTTGTCTTTACAAGGTGTTTATTTTATTTCTTGTACCATGCAATAAGGTCGATTTTTGGTTTGAGTTCTGGAGGGGGATGACGAGCTCATGTATGTGACTGGCAATGCTTTTTTGTTGATTAGTGGACACTAAATGATTACATAATTTTTGTAAGCCTTTATGCAATAAAGTTTATTTTGAATTTTTGAAACTTCTGTCAATATAATTATACATATTTGATCATGCCCCATGCATGCAATTCTTCTAATTGTTTAAAAACATGAAAGGCAGCCAGTATGGTAGCCTCTTGCCTAATTGAACTCTGGAGTCTTCTCCAGTAGTTGAAATATATATATAAATATATATAATTTTTTTTAAGTACCACATTTGTTGATTAAACCTATAACTACGGGGGAATAAAATTATTTTTTTTTTGTTTTTATTTTAGGGGAAAATGAAGTATGTTTTTGATCACATTAGGAGTAACCAGATGGATTCATTTAGTGGTAATGGAGGTTTGGACCCAGTGCCCAAACATGAATGTCATGTCTTAAAAAACATGAACGCAGTGACAGCATTGCTCGGCTACAGAGCATTTGAACGTACCCAGGTACTGTTTGTTCTTATTATCAAATGTCTATGAGCAGAATCAATTTATACTGTACCTTAAACGTTAAACTTGGCTTAAATAGCGGTGGAGTTTGAAACTTGAGGCTTTCACACTAGTGCATATACAGAGTCTTCCGAATGTCACATTTTCTGAAGCTAGCCCATAGTTTCAGCTAAATTCTCTCCGACCGCAGTTAAGCAGACCTGCTTTTTAGCCTTATTAATTATTGCTGTGCCTAAAAACCTTCTACTCTTAAGCTTAGTAAAAAGACTGGAGTCATTAAAGGTTTGAAGGTATTTTTAAAAGTTAATGAAGGGGCTTATTTTTGAATTTCTGGCTTGGAGGCAAATTTTGGTTGGATAAAAACCAAGTTTTCTGACAAAAAGAACCTTCTGTAGGCTGCCAGGTCACATGGGGACTACCAAATAACCAATAACATCCCTTATTTGGTACCCCCAGGTACATTTTATATGCTTCGGCTGCTCCCCCAACTCCCCAAGAAAGGTTTGGGACCCCTGATCTAGATTCTTGGTGGAGCTGCAGTGATTTGCTAAAAACCAATTTGTCGATATTAGCAAGCCATACGTGCAACCCTTGTACTGTAGGAGGAGGATTGCAGGCAGTGCAGTTTGTACGTACCTAGCCTATCCGCTTGGAAACCAATAGCATCGCTCCTCTATCGATATATTAAATCCTAATATCCCTCCAGTTCTGGGCAGAATTTCACAGGACGTCCATATAAAGTACAGTTATATGAAGGAAGGAGCAGGAAGAGGTTTTGTAAGAATTTGTTTCTCTTTAATAGTGCTGAGAGATTTGGTTACTGCAGAAAGGTCTTTATTATAAAAAGGTGTTTTTAGAAAAAGGTATGTTTTTTTTTTCAAACACCCTCCGTTAATAGAGCTTCTCCAGCAGAATCCTGCATTGTAATCTGTTTTTCCCATGGGGCTAGCCATATTCTTCATTTCCCAGGGTGCCACAGCCATCTGACCTGTGCTCTGATAAACTTCAGTCTCACTTTACTGCTGCGCTGCAAGTTGGAGTGATATCCCCCCCTCACCCCCAGCAGCAGATCAGCAGAACAATGGGAAGGGAGCAAGATAGCAGCTCCCAGTAGGTATCAGAATAGCACTCAATAGTAAGAAATCCAAGTCCGGCTTGGGACTCCTCCAGTTACATGGGAGTAGGAGAAACAATAGGTTAGCTGAAAGCAGTTCTAATGTGTAGCGCTGGCTGAAAGCTCAGACTCAGGCACAAGGCACTGAGATGGCGCCTACACACCAATATTACAGCTACAAATACATTTGTTGGTTCAAGAATAAAAGGTTAAATGGGGAATTATTTGCTGTGTAACAGTGTCATTTAGAGATAAAAAGTACCCAAAAAAAATCACGACCGCGTCCCTTAAATTTGTTTTTCTGACTGTACACCGTCTTAAAGATTATGAGGTGCATACATTTACATGAGGTGTACACTGGTTCCCTTAAGATTAATTAAGTTGTTAGTTTCCAAATACTTTTCTGGCAGAAAACAGCCTGTCACATGGGCAGTTTTTAGGGTGTTTTTCTGTATGCCCCTATGTGCCATTTCCAAAACAAAAGCATTGGGATCAAGTACAGGTACTGTTTTACTATTACAGAGAAAAGGGAATCATTTAACCATTAATTAAACCCAATAGGGCTGTTCTGCCCCAATAAGGGGTAATTATATCTTAGTTGGGATCAAGTACAGGTACTGTTTTATTATTACAGAGAAAAGGGAATCATTTAACCATGAAATAAACCCAATAGGGCTGTTCTGCCCCAATAAGGGGTAATTATATCTTAGTTGGGATCAAGTACAGGTACTGTTTTATTATTACAGAGAAAAGGGAATCATTTAACCATGAAATAAACCCAATAGGGCTGTTCTGCCCCCAATAAGGGGTAATTATATCTTAGTTGGGATCAAGTACAGGTACTGTTTTATTATTACAGAGAAAAGGGAATCATTTAACCATGAAATAAACCCAATAGGGCTGTTCTGCCCCAATAAGGGGTAATTATATCTTAGTTGGGATCAAGTACAGGTACTGTTTTACTATTACAGAGAAAAGGGAATCATTTAACCATTAAATAAACCCAATAGGGCTGTTCTGCCCCAATAAGGGGTAATTATATCTTAGTTGGGATCAAGTACAGGTACTGTTTTACTATTACAGAGAAAAGGGAATCATTTAACCATTAAATAAACCCAATAGGGCTGTTCTGCCCCAATAAGGGGTAATTTATATCTTAGTTGGGATCAAGTACAGGTTACTGTTTTACTATTACAGAGAAAAGGGAATCATTTAACCATGAAATAAACCCAATAGGGCTGTTCTGCCCCAATAAGGGGTAATTATATCTTAGTTGGGATCAAGTACAGGTACTGTTTTACTATTACAGAGAAAAGGGAATCATTTAACCATTAAATAACCCCAGTAGGGCTGTTCTGCCCCCAATAAGGGGTAATTATATCTTAGTTGGGATCAAGTACAGGTACTGTTTTATTATTACAGAGAAAAGGGAATCATTTAACCATTAAATAAACCCAATAGGGTTGTTCTGCCCCCAATAAGGGGTAATTATATCTTAGTTGGGATCAAGTACAGGTACGGTTTTATTATTACAGAGAAAAAGGAAATTTGAATTATTTGATTAAAATGGAGTCTATGGGAGATGGCCTTTCCATAATTCAGAACTTTCTGGATAATTGGTTTCCGGATAAGGGGTCCGATACCTGTAGTATTACAAAAATTGTTAAAAAAAACTCAAGGCAAATCTAGAATCCGAGATCCCCAACCTTTTTTTTTTTTTTTTTACCTGTGAGCCACGCTCAGATGTAAAAAGTGTTGGTGAGCCACACAAGCATTAAAAAAAGTTCCTTGAGGATGTAAAATAAGGCTTGGGTTTGATAGCCTCATGTGGCCTGCAGGAAGCTCTGCTTGGACTAAAACTATATCTCCGTGCTTGCAAAACTTGCCTACTTTGAGGCTATGAAGTCATCCCATAATGTTAAGTGGTTCTGATAGAATCCCTAGAAACACAAGTTTCCAATATAATTGCATTATTTTTTTTCTTAGGCTGTTGCCATGCAGGGCTGATTCTCTGCCTGTGGAACAACGCTTGCAGTATAGGGGCCGAGAATTAGCCCTGTGTGGCATCAGCCTTGCTGCTACAATCAGTCTGGTTCCATCTGCTGCCACAGACAAGTCTGGCTTTGTTTCTGCTGGAATCCGATCCATCTCCTGTTGCACAGTCCTCTGTGTACAGCAAGAGCCAATCAGAATTATTCTTGTTTGCTGGATGTCTATTATCAGTTCTCCGTATTTTCTCAGCTGTTTAAGAAACTTAGGCAGCCATCAGCTGTCCCTATCTCCCACAGCAGTCAAGACAGGGTCTGAGAGATAAGAGCTGCCAGTAGCCGCCTAAGTTTCTGGAACAGCTGAGGTAGGGCTGGCTGTGGCTGGCTGTTGGGGTAATGTTCCAGGGAGAGATAATTTGCCCGTTATAGATCTCTGCTACCATGGGTGACCTCTCCTAAATGGGAAAGGGGAATCTCCGGTGGAAAGTCTATGCATTTCTTCAGTTTTCTGAAGTTGCCTACAGTAGGCTTTGGAAAACCAAAGCAAATGTGTAGGACTTTCCACTGGCAATTCCCTTTGTTGGACTTGGGAAGACATTTTGGAGAGATAAGTAACCCCGGTAGCAGAGATCTACCACAGGCAACATTTTTCTTTGTGGGACTTTACCCTCTGAGCTGAAGACTTTGGGTTGTTTATCTTTAAAACTCTAAGGGCCGTGGTACATGGGGAGATTAGTCGCCGCACGACAAATCTCCCGTGTTGCGGGCGACTAATCTCGCCTAAATGCCATCCCACTGGCGAAAATGTAAAACGCCGGTGGGATGGCAAACGTGGCGGTGCATTTGCCGAAGTTGCCTCTCAAGGCAACTTTGACGATTTCCGCAAATCGCCACGCCGCATATGCCATCCCACCGGCGATAATAATGCATGTATATTGGAACTGTACTTGTTTTTAGGGATCACAGAATCCCTTAACTCAATGGGATGACTTTACATCGAGTTGACATTTGGCAGATTGTGTCCTTCTGGCAGTTAGTGGGATTTGCCGTTATAGTTTTTGAGCCAAAGATCAAGGAAAACTATGTAACGGAACGGACTGATATTTCTTACATTTGTTTTGAAACAGCCCCACAATATAGTAAAATAATCGACTGTTCTGTATTTTGTATGTTTTAGTACTATTTTTATGAGTATGGGTTTGATGAGGTCCTCAAGAGACCCAGGCACGTTTGTCCGTATGCCATTGTGTCGTTCGGCTATAAAGATGAATTGGCAACAAGGCAGCCTTCCTTGCCCTCATCTGGGTAGGTATCACTGATTTATAGTAAACACAATTTAGATTTGTAGCTCGTGTGTAAAAGAGACATTCATCATATTCAAGAAGGCACCCTGTATGCAAAATAATCCAACGAACAGATGTATTAAAAGAACACTATAAAATATCCGAACCAATAAAGAATGAAATGCAGATGGATTCTTGGATTGTCGGTGTCAGAACTCATAAACGGTATTCCAGGCCTGAAGTTCTTAATCGATTTCTGTAGAACACCTGGATACATACCGCTAGTGCAAGTGTTCAGCTTTTGCTAATGAGACAAAAATTGCATTCAAGGGGGCAACTTACACCTGTTCACAGTATAGGGCTTGTGTGGCACACACTTCTGCCTTTTTTATTACCACCTTACCATGTTTTTCAGAGCACTTATGGAAGAAGGCAGTTTATAAAATGACCTATCCCAGTTAACTGCCTTGTATAATGAACTCCTCCTTATCTGTAAAGCACAGACACTGTTAAGGTCATACACGGGCCGATTCTAGCTGCTGATATGAGTCCCTTAGACTGATTCGGCAGCTAATCGGCCCATGTATGGGCACTACCGACGGGCCTGCCCAACCGATATCTGGCCTGAAATCGGCCAGATCTCTATCGGGCAGGTTAGAAAATCTAGTTGGATCGGGGACCACATGGGCTCGTTGATGCGGTCCCCGGACCGACTTTTCCTATGCCCGTCGTTATAATTCGATCGTTTGGCCCCAGGGCCAAACAATCGAATTATCCTGAATTCTCCCGATATCGCCCACCCGTAGGTGGGGATATCGGGAGAAGATCCGCTTGCTTGGCAACATCACCAAGCGAGCGGATCGGACCGTGTATGGGGACCTTTAGGGCGAAGACTCATGAGATTAGTCGCCATGACTTTTAATTAACTCAGTCGCGGTGACTAATCGTGGCGACTTTCTGCCCATAGAGTACAATTGCGTTGCAATGACAAATCGCACGCGCACAATCTGCGCGCGGATTAGTTGCCGCAATTTTTTAAAAGGCGTGGCGGCTAATCGCCCCGTGTGTCTTCACCCTTAGCAGCTGGAAGGGTGATGGGTGCATTTCTTTTTAAAGAGCTAATTATCACCATTTAAGCTCTTGAGACTACCGGGGAGGTAGTAAGAGTTAAAGGGGATGTTCAGCCCCTGTCAGAAAACATCATGTAAATCATTTTATTTAGTTTTGAAGCTACAGACCAGGTTCAGCGCCGCTAAATCTCTCACCAATCTGTTCTCTGCTCTGTGTAGGGGATTTCCCAGGCCAGGACTTGGCAGACCAAATAAAAGTACTTCATAAACTGGTTCTGCCCATTCCTTAAGGTGGCCATACGTGTAGCAATTCCGATCTTTTTGGAAGATCCACTGGCGTTCAGGGCTGAATCGTCCAATATGGAGGTAGAAACAATAGTAATTCTACCTCCACCTGGCGATTCAGCCCTGAGTGTAGATTTTGCTCAGGCACTTTCAATGGCGCCCGATCAAAATCTTTTACCCCGGCCGATCAACGAGTCAACTGATATCTGCAATCTTCTGCGATATCGGTCGCTTCTTTGAGCCGCCATACACACATTGGATATCAAGGTTTCATACAATAATATTGGTGCATGTATGGCCAGCTTTACTTTTCCTGCTTTGTTTACATATAATTAATACGATTAAATTGAATCTTGCCAGCCAATCTGCTCGATAAAATGCAGATGAAGCAGGAGAGGGAAGGCATGCTCAGTAAGGGCTCTGGCACACGGGGAGATTAGTCACCCGCGACAAATCTCCCTTGTCACTGGCGACTAATATCCCCGAACTACCATCCCACCGGCGAAAATGTAAGTCGCTGGTGGGGTGGCAGACGCTGCGCAGTCGATTTTGGCAAATTCGCGGGCAACTAATCTCCCCGTGTGCCAGAGCCCTAAACCTGTTTGGACAGAATGCAAGTTGGTGTCGGCAATCCCTTCCAAAGAGAGAGGAGGAGGAGTTTTAGCAGCACTGATCCTGGTCTGAAGCTTCAAAACTAAACATTTTAAATAATAAAGATGACAGGAATCCATAGTGAGCATTGGTTTGTTGGCCCCCTAAAACATTTTATATTTTCAAACATTTAGTTTAAAATTTGATTTTGATGATCCTTACCCTTGAGTCGTTTTTAAGTGGCATATTTTTGGTATTTTTCTTTCTAGACCCGTTAGTTTCACCTCTGAGAGAAGCTTTGGTAAGTAAAAAAAAGTAATCTTTCTTCCCCAGTGTTGTGCCATGCTATGACTCTTACAGCTTGCCTACAGTGTTTCCATTGTCTGCAATGTACATGGTGTCAGCAACTGAATACTAGGGATGCACCTGAATCCTGGATCCGGTTTGGGATTCGGGCCAAATCGAGCCTTTTTTTGATGCATTCAGTTTCAGCCGAATACATGGTCCCGGATGAACCGAATCCAAATTAGCATATGTGAATTAGCATTCGGAAAGGGTTAAATTTTAAGAGGGGGAAACTTTTAACCCTTCCGGACGGACCCTAATTAGCATATGCTAATTAGCATTCGGAATTCAGCAGAATCCATCAGGGTGGGTTCAGGGGTTCGGGCAAACCCAAAAAAGTGGCTTCGGTGCATCCCTACTGAATACTCACCTAATGGCACATGTTGCCATTAAAGCGAAAATATTTCTTCTAACTTTACTTTCTTTACTTCTGCTTTACTTTAATTTTATAAAAGTTCACTAAAAGAAAAGCATATTTATTTGGCCAGTTAACCCCTATAAAAGGAAAGGGCCCCATACACATGTTTTGCCACTTGGTAGATTGAAAGCTCCGAAGGTGAAAACTTCAGTGCTTATGAGCGTTGCCCCGATGATGAACATGTAGGGTTGCCACCTTCGAATTGGGGGCAGTTTGTGACATTTTGGGGCAGGGCTATGACATAAGGGGTGGGGAAACTAGCAGGCTGAGTGGGGGAAGGTGGATGGGGCCAGGAAATGGGTGGGGTTATAGGCGGAGCAGATGGTGGCTATTGGTTATAAAGGGTGATCAGCAGCGGAGAGGGTCAGGGAAGGGAGGGATTTATAGGGTATTATAATCTTACTGGCAAGTACATTATATTTGTAATACCATTGTCAGCCCTAGCTGGGGATTTACCACTAGCCCAGTTACGTACCGGCCCGGTGGCAACTCTGTGATCATGGTTCCCCTACACACGATATACAAAGAAAGATGCTTAAACCACAGGGATATTTTTTCTCTACTTGCTGGCCTGACAGGCTTAATGTATAAATAGTAGGGATGCACCGAATCCCGGATTCGGTTCGGGATTCAGGCCGAATACAGGCTTTTTTTTGAAGGATTTGGTTTCAGCTAAATCCGTGGTCCCGGCCGAAACGAATCCGAATCCAAATTAGCATTCAGAAAGGGTTAAATGGTCAGGGAACCATTAACACATGTTAATTAGGATTCGGATTTGGTTCGGGATTCGGCCGAATCCCTCAGGGTGGGTTCGGGGGTTCGACTGAACTCAGAAAAGTGGGTTTGGTGCATCCCTAATAAATAGTGTTCACCCCAGAAGCCCAACATGCTCCCACCTCTTTCCTATGTTACTCGCCCACTGGAGTAGCTGCATTGGTTCCCAGCTCCCCCATGATGCTCAGCTGGTTTCTCTCCATAGCTGCTTGTGGCACCAGGAAGCGGGGATCTCTCATGATTAGCTCTTCCAGGTTTAAATTTTCTGGGGGAAAAAATGCATAAAACATGTAATATAAGGTATTTAAATTTTTTGGTTTTAACTGGCACTTTAATATGTAAGAGAGCGAGAGAGGCCGTTATTTGAGAACATAAACCGCTCTGATGGCTGCAGCAACATTATCAGAGGTCACAGGACAAAGGTTACTTTTGCTTCCATGCAATTTGCAACACTATCTGAGTGCTTCTTTTGTTTAGATAGGAGCAGTTTCACGTTATGGAGAGGGCCGCTTCTAAACAAAGGAAAGCTGTTGTGCTACGCGTCCCTGAAATCAACAAGTGGCCCCTTTATCCCATATAGGCTGTGAGTATATTAATTACATTGTATTTTCATGTGTAAAAGCTTAGTGTCTCATGTTCAAACATATCTTTTTTTTCTATTAGGTGGGATTTTTAAAGAATTTTCTAAGTTGAAGGATAAGTAAGCCTTATATCATAAAAGCCACTAAGAATACTTTGTACAGCCCCCTGAATAATGCATGTTTCTCCCTGCACTCAGTCTCATGTAAGTTCTCTATCACAAGCAGCTCAACTGCAGCTCTCTTTGCTACTTCCTAGTCCAGTGTGAAGCTCTGCCCCTTTTCTTTGCTGAGCTCTCCTTCTTTCTGACTGTAAAGATGTTAAAGAGGTGCCTACTTGATTGATTTCCATTGGAGCAGAGGCAGCAAGGATGCACAGTAGGCATCTCTTCGTCCATCAGAGAGAAGGAGAGATCGGAAAAGAAAAGGGGCAGAGCTTCACACTTAACTAGGAAGTAGCAGAGAGAGCTGCAGTTAACTGTTTGTGACATTGAATTTACATGAGACTGACTTCTGGGAGATAGCTATGCTATTCTGGGCACTATTTAGAGTTATTTTAGAGATGAGGATTAGCACAGGCCTCTTATATTCCTCCCCTTTGCTGTATTAATATAATCTATCGACTATCATACTGTATTAATGGGGAAATATGCCTTTTACCAACAAATTCTATTGCTACAGCCCAGGCATATATGGAAAGGCTGTTTGGAGCATAGGGGCTGATTCTCGGCTGGCATTTAACCACAGACTCAGAATAAGCTCAATGTGCAAAGATAAAATTGGGTTTTGGATAAATAACTGAGCAGACATGGGTAGGAAGAAAGCATTGTGATTGGGTCATACTTTGTCCTCTGTATTGATAAACATAGTCAGGGGAGCCAGGGGGCAAAGATCTCGGCTTTGATGTCGGTAAATAAAGCCCTTCAAATGCCGCTAGTTCCTTTACACTCTGCAACTAGTAGATCCCTATTCACCCCATTTGACAGTATAGTCTGCCTGCATAGTCCGTTAACCCCAAGGTCACTCACTTTTAAAATATTTGTTTTGAAAGTTGTTCTCTTCTATGTTTGCATATAGAGTTGTTTACAGTCTGTTAAAGGGAAACTATACCCCCAGAATGAATACGTAACCAACAGACAGTTTGTATTAAGTGGCCTATTAAAGAATCTCGCCAAACTGGAATATATATATCCGTAAATATTGCCCTTTTACATCCTTTCCCTTGAGCCGCCATTTAGTGATGGGCTGTGTGCTCCCTCAGAGATCAGCTGACAGGAAGTGATGCAGCTCTAACTGTAACAGGAAGTAGTGTGGGAGCAAAAGGCCGAACTCTGCCCATTCATTGGCTGATGGGGCCTAGCATGTATGTGTGCCTTGGCTTGTTTGTGTGCACTGTGACTCCTATGATCCCAGGGGGCGGCCCTTAGTACATAAAATGGCAGTTTCCTATTTAGGATTACCCAATGGCACATACTGCTAAAAAAGTATATTTATATGAAAATGGTTTATTTAGATGAAGCAGGGTTTTACATATGAGCTGTTTATGCAATATATTTATATAGAGACCTACATTGTTTGGGGGTATAGTTTTTCTTAAAAATCCCCTTTTGTCACAAACAAGTTCTGTTATGTTTTATGGTTGTGGTTTTAGCTATTTCTATAATCATCCGAAGCAAGTCCTTACAAACTTGCACTTTACAGGTATGAGATTCTGCTTCTTAATGTGTTTTGTTTTTCTTCTAAAGCCCTGAGAAGCTGGACTTGGATATTATCGTTAAAATTGAGCTGATTAAGAAGAGCATTCCGGCAGTGTTATTTTATAAGGAAACTCACAATAAACCAAATGAAGGTATTAAAATCTCTCTGCCTTAATAACATACAGTGTGAGTGCATTTCAACCAATCACAGCTTGAGTTATACAGAACGTTGTCATTCTGTCTCGCAACAGCAAAGCATGGTGGGATGTACAGCCGGCTCTATGAAGTAGTTGAGAAGACGAGAACTGCCAGTCAGTTGCAGGGATTACTTCAGAAACTAGAAAGAGAGAACCTGGTAAGTTCTTTTTTGAAGTGTTCTAGCAAAGGCTAGAGTCTCATTCAAAAATTGAACACTTAGGGGCCAATTCACTAAAGTCCAATTTTTTGGGCTTAGAATCATGATATGGAAAAAATTTAGAGTAACCACGATAATTTCTGATGTTCTAAAATGTCACGTCGTACGAAAATATCGTAATTGCCTTCCAAAAGTCCCGAAATTGTCGGATCCGAACGTTCGTAAACGGCACGAAAACCTTTCTGACTTTGAACCTTCAGTGCAGGATTTTGGAAGTCTCCCATAGGGCTCAATGGCACTCTGCAGCTCCAACCCGGCCCAAGGAAAGTCTCCCATAGGGCTCAATGGCACTCTGCAGCTCCAACCCGGCCCAAGGAAAGTCTCCCATAGGGCTCAATGGCACTCTGCAGCTCCAACCTGGCCCAAGGAAAGTCTCCCATAGGACTCAATGGCACTCTGCAGCTCCAACCCGGCCCAAGGAAAGTCTCCCATAGGGCTCAATGGCACTCTGCAGCTCCAACCCGGCCCAAGGAAAGTCTCCCATAGGGCTCAATGGCACTCTGCAGCTCCAACCCGGCCCAAGGAAAGTCTCCCATAGGGCTCAATGGCACTCTGCAGCTCCAACCCGGCCCAAGGGAAGTCTCCCATAGGGCTCAATGGCACTCTGCAGCTCCAACCCGGCCCAAGGAAAGTCTCCCATAGGGCTCAATGGCACTCTGCAGCTCCAACCCGGCCCAAGGAAAGTCTCCCATAGGGCTCAGTGGCACTCTGCAGCTCCAACCTGGCCCAAGGAAAGTCACCGTACCGAAGCTTGAATGAATCCGAAATGTTCATCGTCTCTGCAAAAAGTACGACTTATTCATGGAATTTAACGAAAACCCCGAAAAAGTTGTGGCATTTTTACCATTTTAACCCTTTAAGTGCCAGCCGAATTCGTCATTTCAGTTCCCCCCAGTGCCAGACGTTTTGTAAACATTCTGTGCTCTCTCAATGTAGGGGCTTTTACTGGGGGCAGGGTTAAGTTTAGGTAGGCAAACTATATATTGTTTTTTTCAGGAGAACCTGAGCTTTCCAAATCTACCTGAGTTTTTGTGTATTTCCACTTCTGGAACAAGATTTAGAGCTTGAAATACAAAAAAAAAAAGAAAAAATGCTATTTTTCATGATATAAGGATTTATACCAGAAACACATTTTATTTTATGGACAAAAATTCTACTGATTTGGAAAGCCTCATGACTCCCGAACGTGCCAATACCTGATATGTATAGTTTTATTGAGATTTCTGACTTCTATAGATCAAAAACTCCCAGCAGTAAATTACTAAATTTTCAAAGCATTACAGCAGAATACGGCATACTTTACATTCCAAAGCCAAAAATCCTGGAATATTAGGTTTACCCCAGGAAACCATACATTTTTGAAAACTACACATTCTGACGAATCCGAAATGGGTAACTATGTCTTCCAACTCCTAAGTACCAAACGGCAATGCTTTACTGAATTTAGCATTTTCTATAAAAAATTATGAAAATTCTAAAAAATCACCTCAAATCTTCCATTTTCAAGCACCTTATCTCCCACATAACATTAGGTACGAAGAAAACACACCCTAAATATGAAAGCCAGGGGTCCACTGAACAGTTTGATGCCCATTGTGCATAGGATCACCGATGTATCTGGAATTTAGAGACCCCAAAAGGAAGTTAGTACATACAAATTGCCCAGGAGATCTCTTTAGCTACTGAAAATTCAACACATTTACTGCATTTTCTGTGGGGTAAAAACACAAAAAAATACATTGACCCCCCAAAATCATATATTTTTGGAAAGTACACATTCGGACGAATTCAAAATTGGTACCCATGTCTTTCTACTCCAAACTACAGAGTCGCAGTGCTTTCCCAAAATTGCTAGTTTTGGTGAAATACCTGAAAAACACATCAAATCTTCCACTTTCAAGCACCTTATCTCCCACATAACATTAGGTACCAAGAAAACACACCAGAAATATGAAAGCCAAGGGTCCGCTGAACAGTTTGATGCCCATTGTGCATAGGATCAGCACTGTATCTGGCATTTAGAGACCCCATAAGGACGTCAGTGCATAGAGATTGCCCCAGAGGTCTCTTTAGCTACTGAAAATTCAACACGTTTACTGCATTTTCTGTGGGGTAAAAACCCAAAAAAATACATTGACCCCCCAAAACCATATATTTTTGGAAAGTACACATTCGGGCGAATTCAAAATTGGTACCCATGTCTTTCTACTCCAAACTACAGAGTCGCAGTGCTTTCCCAAAATTGCTAGTTTTGGTGAAATACCTGAAAATCACATCAAATCTTCCACTTTCAAGCACCATATCTCCCACATAACATTAGGTACAAAGAAAACACACCCTAAATATGAAAGCCAAGGGTCCGCTGAACAGTTTGATGCCCATTGTGCATAGGATCAGCACTGTATCTGGCATTTAGAGACCCCATAAGGACGTCAGTGCATAGAGATTGCCCCAGGGGTCTCTTTAGCTACTGAAAATTCAACACGTTTACTGCATTTTCTGTGGGGTAAAAACACAAAAAAATACTTTGACCCCCCATACCATATATTTTTGGAAAGTACACATTCGGGCGAATTCAAAATTGGTACCCATGTCTTTCTACTCTAAACTACAGAGTCGCAGTGCTTTCCCAAAATTGCAAGTTTTGGTGAAATACCTGAAAAACACATCAAATCTTCGACTTTCAAGCACCTTATCTCCCACATAACATTAGGTACCAAAAGAACACACCCTAAATATGAAAGCCAAGGGTCCGCTGAACAGTTTCATGCCCATTGTGCATAGGATCACCAATGTATGTGGCATTTAGAGACCCCATAAGGAAGTTAGTGCATACAAATTACCCAGGAGATCTCTTTAGCTACTGAAAATTCAACACATTTACTGCATTTTCTGTGGGGTAAAAACCCAAAAAAATACATTGACCCCCCAAAACCATATATTTTTGGAAAGTACACATTCGGGCGAATTCAAAATTGGTACCCATGTCTTTCTACTCCAAACTACAGAGTCGCAGTGCTTTCCCAAAATTGCAAGTTTTGGTGAAATACCTGAAAAACACATCAAATCTTCCACTTTCAAGCACCTTATCTCCCACATAACATTAGGTACCAAGAAAACACACCCTAAATATGAAAGCCAAGGGTCCACTGAACAGTTTGATGCCCATTGTGCATAGGATCAGCACTGTATCTGGCATTTAGAGACCCCATAAGGAAGTTAGTGCATAGAGATTGCCCCAGAGGTCTCTTTAGCTACTGAAAATTCAACACGTTTACTGCATTTTCTGTGGGGTAAAAACCCAAAAAAATACATTGACCCCCCAAAACCATATATTTTTGGAAAGTACACATTCGGGCGAATTCAAAATTGGTACCCATGTCTTTCTACTCCAAACTACAGAGTCGCAGTGCTTTCCCAAAATTGCTAGTTTTGGTGAAATACCTGAAAAACACATCAAATCTTCCACTTTCAAGCACCTTATCTCCCACATAACATTAGGTACCAAGAAAACACACCCTAAATATGAAAGCCAAGGGTCCGCTGAACAGTTTGATGCCCATTCTGCATAGGATCAGCACTGTATCTGGCATTTAGAGACCCCATAAGGAAGTTAGTGCATAGAGATTGCCCCAGAGGTCTCTTTAGCTACTGAAAATTCAACACGTTTACTGCATTTTCTGTGGGGTAAAAACACAAAAAAATACATTGACCCCCCCCAAAACCATATATTTTTGGAAAGTACACATTCGGGCGAATTCAAAATTGGTACCCATGTCTTTCTACTCCAAACTACAGAGTCGCAGTGCTTTCCCAAAATTGCTAGTTTTGGTGAAATACCTGAAAAACACATCAAATCTTCCACTTTCAAGCACCTTATCTCCCACATAACATTAGGTACCAAAAGAACAGACCCTAAATATGAAAGCCAAGGGTCCGCTGAACAGTTTGATGCCCATTGTGCATAGGATCACCGATGTATCTGGCATTTAGAGACCCCAAAAGGAAGTTAGTGCATACAAAGTGTATACACTGCAATATAAGCTACCGGCATGTGCATTATGCGGCATAAGACCCCCTAACAGTAAGGAGACCCTAGAAAACTATACATTTTCCGAAAGTACACAATCTGACAAAACAAAAATGGGTAAATACATCTTTCTACTGCAAACTACCAAACTACAAAGCTATGCTAAACAGAAAGATTTTTTTGACATTTCTGAAAATTGTCACAAAGCTTGCATTTTACCCCATTATGTACCCCCACATTTTGTACCGTATCAACATATAACATTCTAAATATGAACGCCAGGGGTCTACTGAACAGTTTGATGCCCTATATGCATAGATTTACCAAACTATGTGGGGTACAGGGGCACCCAAGTAAAAATAGTGCATATGAATTTTCACATAAGATGCTTCGGCTCATGCAGTTTTTGCACCCGGTATGTGTATTATGTGCCATACGACCACCTAACAGTAAGGAGACCCTAGAAAACCATATATTTTCCGAAAGTACACATTCTGACAAAACAAAAATGGGTACATACATCTTTCTACTACAAACTACCAAACTACAAAGCTATGCTAAACAGAACGGTTTTTTATGACATTTCTGAAAATTGTCACAAAGCTTGCATTTTACCCCATTATTTACCCCCACATTTTGTACCGTATCAACATAAAACATTCTAAATATAAACGCCAGGGGTCTACTGAACAGTTTGATGCCCTATATTCATAGATTTACCAAACTATGTGGGGTACAGGGGCACCCAAGTAAAAATAGTGCATATGAATTTTCACATAAGATGCTTCGGCTCATGCAGTTTTTGCACCCGGTATGTGTATTATGTGCCATACGACCACCTAACAGTAAGGAGACCCTAGAAAACCATATATTTTCCGAAAGTACACATTCTGACAAAACAAAAATGGGTACATACATCTTTCTACTACAAACTACCAAACTACAAAGCTATGCTAAACAGAACGGTTTTTATGACATTTGTGAAAATTGTCACAAAGCTTGCATTTTACCCCATTATTTACCCCCACATTTTGTACCGTATCAACATAAAACATTCTAAATATGAACGCCAGGGGTCTACTGAACAGTTTGATGCCCTATATGCATAGATTTACCAAACTATGTGGGGTACAGGGGCACCCAAGTAAAAATAGTGCATATGAATTTTCACATAAGATGCTTCGGCTCATGCAGTTTTTGCACCCGGTATGTGTATTATGTGCCATACGACCCCCTAACAGTAAGGAGACCCTAGAAAACCATATATTTTCCGAAAGTACACATTCTGACAAAACAAAAATGGGTACATACATCTTTCTACTACAAACTACCAAACTACAAAGCTATGCTAAACAGAACGGTTTTTATGACATTTCTGAAAATTGTCACAAAGCTTGCATTTTACCCCATTATGTACCCCCACATTTTGTACCGTATCAACATAAAACATTCTAAATATAAACGCCAGGGGTCTACTGAACAGTTTGATGCCCTATATTCATAGATTTACCCAAACTATGTGGGGTACAGGGGCACCCAAGTAAAAATAGTGCATATGAATTTTCACATAAGATGCTTCGGCTCATGCAGTTTTTGCACCCGGTATGTGTATTATGTGCCATACGACCACCTAACAGTAAGGAGACCCTAGAAAACCATATATTTTCCGATAGTACACATTCTGACAAAACAAAAATGGGTAAATACATCTTTCTACTACAAACTACCAAACTACAAAGCTATGCTAAACAGAACGGTTTTTACGACATTTCTGAAAATTGTCACAAAGCTTGCATTTTACCCCATTATGTACCTCCACATTTTGTACCGTATCAACATAAAACATTCTAAATATGAACGCCAGGGGTCTACTGAACAGTTTGATGCCCTATATGCATAGATTTACCAAACTATGTGGGGTACAGGGGCACCCAAGTAAAAATAGTGCATATGAATTTTCACATAAGATGCTTCGGCTCATGCAGTTTTTGCACCCGGTATGTGTATTATGTGCCATACGACCACCTAACAGTAAGGAGACCCTAGAAAACCATATATTTTCCGAAAGTACACATTCTGACAAAACAAAAATGGGTAAATAAAACTTTCTACTACAAACTACAAAGCTATGCTAAACAGAACGGTTTTTGTGACATTTCTGAAAATCAAGCGAACAAGAACTATGCATAACTGAAAATGCTATAAAATGGCTAAACATGCAGTAAAATACCCCAAAATCCACCAAAATCACAGAAAATGTAGTAGAAACACCAAAATAATACACAAAAGATATTGCGCAGTGCGGTTAGCGAATACACTATCCGCAATGGCAATAAAACATTTTTTTCAGGCAGGAATAAAAACGATGCGATTAGAAAAAAAAATAAAAATTACAAAATTACATAAGTGTGTAAGTGTGTGTGTACATTAGGTAAAATGTGTTTTGTGTGCATGTATGCAAGTAAGTGTGTGTAAACTCCCCTAAAATGTATGTGTTTGTGTGTAAATGTGAGTATAAGTGTGTATTAGTGTATTATTAGTGTATTATGTGTGTGTATGTGTGTTTTTGCCACTTACCTGTGTAGGAGATCGTGGATCTGCAGGGAGACACACACGCAGCCGTTCCGGCAGTGAGTATCTGCAGCAGGAAGGAGGGGGGCCAGCAGGGGGGGGAGCAGAGAAAGGCAGAAGGCGATCGTGAAATCCAGGAATGGATTTCACGTGCCTGCCTTTTCTTATGTGGCCCCTGGGCGATCGCGCCCCAGGGGCCACTCGTTCCCCACCTCTGACTGTTGTCTGGAGGCTGGGGAACGAGCGGGGAGCGAAGGAGCGGCTTGAAAAGCCGCTTCTCCGCTCCCAAACCCGGAAGTGCCCCAGGACGTAGAATCTACGTTCTGTGGCACTTAGGTCCTTTAGTACCCAGGACGTAGATTCTACGTCCTGTGGCACTAAAAAGGTTAATGTGGACATTCCAAAATTATTATTATTATTATTATTAAAAGAAGGGGAAAGAAGAAGGAATATTGATATGAGTAAAAGTAGTCGGGAAGAACCACATGGCCACATAATTCCCAGGGTGCCACAGCCATGTGACCTGTCCTCTGATAAACTTCAGTCATACTTTACTGCTGCGCTGCAAGTTGGAGTTGGCTCCTTCTGAAAGCTCAGACTCAGGCACACTTTACTGCTGCGCTGCAAGTTGGAATGTTATCCGCCCCCCCTCACCCCCAGCAGCCGATCAGCAGAACAATGGGAAGGGAGCAAGATAGCAGCTCCCAGTAGGTATCAGAATAGCACTCAATAGTAAGAAATCCAAGTCCGGCTTGGGACTCCTCCAGTTACATGGGAGTAGGAGAAACAATAGGTTAGCTGAAAGCAGTTCTAATGTGTAGCGTTGGCTGAAAGCTCAGACTCAGGCACAAGGCACTGAGATGGCGCCTACACACCAATATTACAGATACAAATACATTTTTTGGTTCAAGAATAAAAGGTTAAATGGCAGAGGGAATTATTTGCTGTGTAACAGTGTCATTTAGAGATAAACAGCCCCCCATAAATATCATGGCAGTGTCCCTTTAACATAAACCTCTGTTTTATTATATGTAAACAATCAGTATTCCAGTTGCTAATGTGTTTATTATTTATGTTAACTCCTAGGCTTTAGTTAAACCACTGGATGACAGAGGCTTCATGTTCCTGTTTTTCCCATCACCTATGACTTCTTCGTACGGTAGGTGGATACCATTTTGGAAGGTAAGATGCACAAATCAACAACCAGAACTAACATTTTACTGCTTTTTGTTTCAGCTGCTGCAAAGACCCGCCTCCTACACGCCCTGTTTGTTTATCACGAGTCCAGAGTGACCCTACCTGGTGCGTGTGGTGACCCTTTTATTTTTAGAATATTTATTTTATTTATTTATGCTTTTATATTATCAATTTGTGCAGTTTTCAGTACATGTATTGCACTCCACTTCCAGCCCTGATTAATATCAGTGTATATATAGTACTATAGGTAGGGATGCACCGAATCCACTATTTTCATATTCGACTGAATACTGAACCCAATCCTAATTTACTTATGTAAATTAGTACAGGTATAACACCCATTATCCAGAATGCTCGGGACCAAGGGTATTCCGGATAAGGGGTCTTTCCATAATTTGGATCTTCATACCCTATGTCTACTAATAATCAATAAAACATTAAACCAAATAGGATTGTTCTGCCCCCAATAAGGGGTAATTATATCTTAGTTGGGATCAAGTACAGGTACTGTTTTATTATTACAGAGAAAAGGGAATCATTTAACCATTAAATAAACCCAATAGGGCTGTTCTGCCCCAATAAGGGGTAATTATATCTTAGTTGGGATCAAGTACAGGTACTGTTTTATTATTACAGAGAAAAGGGAATCATTTAACCATTAAATAAACCCAATAGGGCTGTTCTGCCCCAATAAGGGGTAATTATATCTTAGTTGGGATCAAGTACAGGTACTGTTTTATTATTACAGAGAAAAGGGAATCATTTAACCATTAAATAAACCCAATAGGGCTGTTCTGCCCCAATAAGGGGTAATTATATCTTAGTTGGGATCAAGTACAGGTACTGTTTTATTATTACAGAGAAAAGGGAATCATTTAACCATTAAATAAACCCAATAGGGCTGTTCTGCCCCCAATAAGGGGTAATTATATCTTAGTTGGGATTAAGTACAGGTACTGTTTTATTATTACAGAGAAAAGGGAATCATTTAACCATGAAATAAACCCAATAGGGCTGTTCTGCCCCCAATAAGGGGTAATTATATCTTAGTTTGGATCAAGTACAAGGTTCTGTTTTATTACAACTGAGAAAAAGCAAATCAGTTTTAAAATTCTGAACCATTTGATTATAATGGAGTCTATGGGAGACAGGCTTTCCTTAATTCTGAGCTTTCTGGATAATAGGATCCCATACCTATACTCGATGTTCAATAATAATAAATACATTGTTACCGAAAAGCAATGCACTATTCATTACCGTAACGTTTCTTTCAACAGTCGCCAGTGTTCCGGTACCATCATCCCTTGTGCCTGAAAGCCACGAGTTTATGCCAGAATTGTTAACGTTCATTCCCGCTCTGTATTTTGCTCTTCACAAGAGCCAATCGGACACCACTGCCGACTTCAACGACGTAGTCGCAAAACATTTACGTATTTATTTAAAGCGCCGAGCAGAGAAATCGTATAAGTTCAAGGAATATGCTCTCAAGCCCTACGATGCTCGATTGGATTACAAAAAAAGTCTTTATGTCGCGCCCAGAGTTAAAGGCCACATTGAGTCTTCTCTTCGCAATTATATATTTGGTTCGGAAGCCTATTCTATATCCGTCGATAAAGCCAAGGAGATTGTTAAGGAGAACCAGAGGTTTCCACAGTTTAGCCCAGTGTCCGACTACGAACCCACTGAAGATGACCACGACAACACCAAATACAACAAAAAGGCACCCGTTTCTTACGCCGAAACCAACAGCGAAAAGGCCTGTGAGAATACGGACTGGGACATCGACAAAATCAACGGCTTGATAAACTTAATCCAAAAAAAGAAACAGAGCAAACCGGAGACGGAGGAGCCGGCAAGCGTCGGGCTGAAAAGAAAACACGAAAGGGACCCAGAAAATGTATGGAAGCACCGAAAATGTGAAGACAACTTTCACCGTAAGTAAAGCTACACTTCGACCTAAGCTTGGAGCCAATAGGCAGGGGAAATAATGAGCAGATTCTGAGCTATTCAAAGGCTAGTTCACCTTTAATTTAAGTTTTAGTACGTTATAGAATGGCCAATTCCTAGCAACTTTGCAATTGGACGCCTTCCAGCTTTTAAATGGGGGTCACTGACCCCAGCAGCCAAAACAATTCTTGTTGATTGTTACGTTTTTCCCTTATCTCTCTATTCAGGCTTAAGGTGGCCATACACGGGCCAATTGTAGCTGCCGATATGGGTCCCTTAGACAGATTCGGCAGCTTATTGGCCCGTGTAGGGGCAGCAACGACTGGCATGCCCGACCGATATCTGGCCTTAAATCGGCCAGATATCGATCGGGGAGGTTAAAAAATTTAGTCGGATCGGGGACCGCATTGGCTCGTTGATGCGGTCTCCGAACCTACTGCGCCCATTGCCGTCGTTATAATGCAATCGTTTGGCCCCAGGGCCAAACGCGCGGATTAGCCTAAATTTACCCAATATCGCCCACCCGTAGGTTGGGATATCGGGAGAAGATCCGCTCGCTTGGCCACCTTAACTCCTATTCATATCCCAGCCAGATAGCTGCTGAACAAAACATAAACAAAGAAGATAAATGTTTCAAAAACCGCAAATAAAAAAGACCAATTGCATGCCAAAATCCACTAGTGATCTGCTTGTGTATCCACATTGGCTAAATAGGAACTGTTCTGAAACTAGGACTGGTTTATACATGTCTATGTGGCTTACAAGGACTACAAGATAACTTAAAACCAATTAAATAATAAGAATAAAACCAAATTAAGAGATTCTCTTTTTTATTTAGCGACATGTGGAGTATTTTTCTTCAACATGATCTGTACATTAATACTTCAGTATCATTTTATCATTTTCCACTGATTATTTGAAGTTCCAAAACCTGACTGTCTCTTCTAACCTGCCAGTTATACCTTCTAATGGTAATGGGCTCCTGCTGCACAAATATGGCCGCCCCCTCATAGAGGAACATGGGGGATCAGATAAGCAGTGTAAAAGCATTGCAAAATTATAAATAGCTGGTGTTAGTATCTCTTTAAGTAGTTCTTTTACAAATCTTAACGTGCATTGGCCAGCTTTATACTTCTCCCAGGTGCATGGGATATTCCTGAATTGCGGAACTCGCTTAACGGTGATCTGCGACATGGATAGGTGTAAATCGGCATATGAGGTTGTATACATGGTCTAAAGGTGGCCATACATGGGCCAATAGTAGCTGATGATATGGGTCCCTTGGACCGATTCGGCAGGTGGGGATATCTGGAGAAGATCCGCTCGCTTGGTGACTTGCCAGGCGAGCAGAGCTTTACGTGTATGGGCACCTTAAGGCTAATGTCCTATGGAGAGATTTAGTCGCCCGCAATAAATCTTTGCTACCATGAGGTTACTAATCACTCTAGAATGCCTTTTCACCGGCAATAAAAGCATAGGAAACGCCTGTGCATCACTTTGGTTTTCTGAAGTCGCACAAAGTTGCTTGGAGGAGGACCTTTAAAGCAGGGGTGGCCAGACTCTGTCCGGTCACAATCGACCAGACCGATGCGGAAGTGCGGCGTGAATGCGTACGTATGCAATCACGCAGCACTTCCGCATCCCTGGCTTGATTGTGGTCCACTAGAAATCCACGGGTAATCGACTGGTGGATCGCAATCGACGTATTGGCCACCCCTACTTTAAGGTCACCCGCGATAGATCTCTGCTATTGTAGGTGACAAACCACTCCAAAAAGGCTTTCTACTGGCAACAATAGGAGTCACCGGTGGAAAGCCCTTTGCGATGCTTTAGTAATTCATTGTTGCCTAGTTTCCTTCTGCAGGCAACTGTTGCTGGTGGAAAGCCTTTTGGGAGCAGCTTGTTGCCCGCGATAGCAGAGATCTACCGTTGGCGACTCAGCCGCTCCGTGGGTTCTTACCCTAAAGGAGCACAATTTTGAGATGTTGAGAGGTGTAGTTTGGCACTAGAACAACCAGTCCATTGGTTTTCAAAATGGTGGTCTCTTTTTCCTCTTAGATGATAACGAACCAGGTGAAAGTGCTCAGTCCCTCATTTCTTCTCTTGGGGGGCAAGATACAGACCTAAGGCAGGAAACCCCTGAGCCACGTAGTAGCGAATATATAAAAATGCTGCTAGAGAAGCTGGCGGACAGTTGTATGGATCCTACAGTGGCGGAGTCTTTAAAGGCATTGAAGCAAAACGCCCCGGAGGAACCGCCCCCTCAGAAACTGGAAAATGTTTCTCCAGCACAAGATACAGACAGAGACGATGTCCGACAAGAGCAGCAAATAGTTTATAAAGATCAGACAACTGATAATCAAGAAAACACGGCATCATTTACAGAACAGCCCTCAGAGGAAGCCCAGCAGGCTGAGAGTAGCCACAGTGACCACCCAGTCCCCATGGAGGAAAGTATCCTGGTAAGAGAATACCATTAGCCCTTCTATTTCAAAGGGATACTTTTCATTTTCACTTTGTATTACTATACAGTGTTACTATTCATGGATATATTTCATCCAACCTATCACTTCTTAATATTATATTATATTAAGATCCACTTTTTTGGTGATGTTTGGTGATATTTAATCTGTAGAAAGCTTTACCATACCTGAGCAAACAGCCCTAGTAGCTCCCTTTGATTGTTTAAGATATCAGCTGCCATTTTAGCTTGGTCTCCGTAGCTTCCATGCTTCTGGCTGCTGGTAGCTCAGATTACACAGCACAGTCGAGAGGGGGAGAGATGGGAGGGGGATTGAGTTGAGATGGGAGGGGGAAAGAGGAGCAAACTGAGCAGACTTGTGCCCGTGCCCTGAAGGATTTTCCTGAGAGCAGGAAGTCTGATGCAGAAGAACATTTGACACAAAGGAAGACAAGAAATCCTATGGTTTGTTAGTTCTTAAGTCAAAGAAAAACTAAACCACTTTCACTTCAGCACTTGTTCTGCCGAGTTACTGTTCACAGAGGAGCAGGTAGTAAAATAAATTACCAGTCCACACATAAGCCCTCTATAATGAACTGCTCCATATGTCAAAACCTAACAAAGGCTTGTTTGAAAAGAATATTGAGGATGGCTGTTCCCAGTACCTTGCTCGATACACGATTGACCTCTGAGCTGAATTGTCTGACATTGGGCCAATATTGCCATATACACCAATGGCCTTAATGAACAGATCTAAACTAAACTCTGACCTCACTTTATCTACCTACGCCAGGGCCGTATTTATAATTGGTCACCCAAGTGCCTAGTGGGGCGGCCCCCTGGGTGCATGCTTTTTCTTATTTTTATATTAAAAAAAAAAAAAAAAAACGCGGTTTTCGGAAGGGCTGTCGGGGTCAAAACCTCCTGCCCGGTTTCCCAAATTAGGGAAACATGCATGACTCACTAACATTGATGCAGCAATACACTAATTGCCATGTCATAGCCCTGCCCCCGTGATGTCACGGCCCGCCTCTTCCCCCACCCCGTGATGTCATGGCCCGTCTCTTCCCCCACCCCGTGATGTCATGGCCCGTCTCTTCCCCCGCCCCGTGATGTCACGGCCTGCCTCTTCCCCCGCCCCGTGATGTCACGGCCTTGCTTCTTCCCCCGCCCCGTGATGTCACGGCCTTGCTTCTTCCCCGCCCCCATGACATCACTCCTGCCTGGCGAAGAAAGCTGGCAGAGGTGGCAACCCTACCCCATCGTCCTTTGTGGATTTCTATAGGAAATCTGGTGATGTAGTTGAAGGGGGCGGAACACTCTTTTGGAGTGACATCACAAGCAAGACGTAGGGGTGTTTTTAGGGCGACACTGGACCTAAACACACCCCTGACCTATGCCGTAGACATACGGGAAACACTACAGAATTGCCTTTAGAGGTGTGGCCTAAGTGAAGAGGGTTGGGCATTAAGGTTCAAATCTGCCCTGTGTAACAAATACATCACAAAGCTAATTTGCATTGAGTGTTTTAATATGAACAGTAATTGATTATTTTATGTTCATTTTTTTCCTCTTAAGGATCCGCCATTGGAAAGTGCAAGCCCCTGCCCCAGCAACACTGCCGAAAATAACTGCCTCCCACACGGTCCTAACACTGTGGATTTGAAAATGCACTGGAAACTTATCCCCATCACTGGTAATGCTTTGCGGCTTCGTCTTCCAGTTAGTCTGTATAGATGATTTCTTTTACCAAATGCCAGCAAACTGAAATTGCCGTTTCTGCGGTCTTCCTTTGCCTTAAATCTGACGTTTAATTGGTTGGGTCGGAGGTGAGACAAGGTGTGATTCCCTCTTTCTCCTGTGCTGCCATCTGGTGGATAACACAGAAATTGCAGTTGATTTAGAAAAGAAAAACTGGAAGTCTGTATCTTAAAGGGGCAGTTACCACCTTTACAACGTAGGGCTTGTGTGAAACATACTTTTTGTTAATTATTTTAAATAGAAGACATGCATGGTTTATTATTTCTTCATTCTTCTTCTTTAAAGGGGTTGTTTACCTTTAAGTTTACTTTTTAGTATGACGTAGAGGGTAATATTCTGAGACAATTTGCAATTGGTCTTCAATTTTTGTTAGTTGACGTTTTTTTTTTTTATAAGTTCTATTGTTGTTCAGCAGCTCTCCAGTTTGCAGTTTCAGCAGCTATTTGGTTGCTAGGGTCCAAATGACCTTAGCAACCAGGGAGTGATTTGAACAAGAATCTGGTATATTAATAGGAGAGGGCTTGAATAGAAAAATAAGTAAATAAAATTAACAATAGCAAATAACTAAAGTGGCCGTACACGGGCCGATTGTAGCTGCCGATATCGTTCCCTTAGACCGATTCAGCAGCTTATTGGCCCGTGTATGGGCACTAACGACTGGCCTGCCCGACCGATATCTGGCCTGAAATCGGGCAGATATCGATCGGGCAGGTTAAAAAATTTAGTCGGATCGGAGCCGTTGCGGTTCCTGAACCGACTGTGCCTATTACTGGCATTCTAATTCGATCGTTTGGCCCCAGGGCCAACTGACTGAATTAGCCTGAATTTACCCAATATCGCCACCTGTAGGTGGGGATATCGGGAGAAGAGCCGCTCGCTTGGAGACCTCACCAAGCGAGCGGATCTTAACATGTATGGCCACCTTAAGACCAATTGAAAAGCTGCTTAGATTTGGCCACAATGTGCCGATGTAGCCCCATTACAGATTACTTTGAGTAATGCCTTAGAACGGCTGCTTTGTGTTCCCATTTAGGATTGAAGGTCACAGAAGAAGAACTTGTCTACGTTTCGGCAGAAGATGCCCTTCCTAATGACCCCAGAGCTGACCACAAGAGACGGGTGTCCTGCACGTCACCCCTTCACAACGCCACGAAGGACAGGCCGAGGCCCAGACAGGAGCGGAACCATTGCAGGATCAGGACCACCCCTTCGAGAACAGAGCGCATCGTGCTGCAGAGTAAGCACTGCGACAACGGGCTGATCGAGAACACCGTGCTGGAAGTCTATAACACGTTTTCGGAGCAACTTTATGATGTTTTGAAACAAAAAGACATCCCCTACGTGGTTACGGCAGCCCCTCCGCTTCTCTCGTCCGACGACCGCGTCCTTAAACTTTCCGACTGTCTGTATGGGCAGGCGTCGGACATCCCTGTACAGCAGTATGTAGATGACTTGCGCTCAAAGCTGGGGGGCGTTGTATCCTCCCATATATACCCCTATGCCATTGTCAGGCCAGTAACACCCGTCACAGAACCTTGCTTGGCCGCCCCAGAACCCAATACATTTAACCCTACACGGACTGTAAGCGAATATCCTCACACACACGAACATTTCCATGTCAATGACTTACATTCGCACGTTCAGGACGAGCCTCCGCCCCCCACGGACCACGTTTATAAATCCGGGGAGGAAAATGCAGCAAATGACAACGCTCTATCCCATAATTCCAGAGAACTTCCTCCGGAGAATCCGGAAACCAGCACACCGAGCGCAGCGGATATTTCCGCGCCGCATTTGGCCATTTCCAATTTTATCCACCAAATGAACCCCGAGGTGTTCAACAACCTGATGAAAATCATCACTCACGTGAACAAAAACAGTGTTAAGTTCTACATTCACACCGAAGAGGAGAACGCCATTTGCGACAATATTAAGGTAATGGAATAAATAGGGGATTTATTATTCAAATTATAAAATCTATTGATATCCGTAAAACAAAATGGCAGCTTGGTAGGCAGCATGGCCCAAATTCTATGATCAACGGCCTGTGGGACCTCTCCTCCTCCTTATGTTGGTAAGGAAAGGAACATCCCAGTGCAATGCATTGTGGGTTATGTAGTTCCTGCATGCTGTCTGTAAGCTGTGGGGAAGTTGTTACAATTTGTAACATCAGTGTTTCAGTCCCTCCTCCCCTGCCAGGATTTCACATGATGCAGAAAGAAAAGAACAGTTTTGCAGCTGGATTTCAGCCTATAAACATGGGATTTATTCCTACTTTAGAAGGAACAGATTACAGGGATAGGGGTATTGGGGGTTTCTGGGTTGGGTGGGGCTCTTTAACAGATTTAGGTTTGGAGGCCGGAGTTCCCCTTTAATGAATATCAAAGTATAAGACCAAACTGATGTGACTCGGGGAAAGTCTGTATATTTCAACATAAGCACATTATGAAGAAAGATGATTGGGATTTAATGGCAAATGATATTTCTGTTTGATGGTAGGAGTACCTGTTAAAGCTGGGCAATACCGAGTGCCGACCGGAGAAGTTTTTGGAATCCAAATCCATGGCGGATAAACTGCTTATAATTATCCAGAATGAAGACATTCCAAACTGCATTCACAGGGTAAATGATTCCCTTTTCTCTGTAATAATAAAACAGTACCTGTACTTGATCCCAACTAAGATATAATTACCCCTTATTGGGGCAGAACAGCCCTATTGGGTTTATTTCATGGTTAAATGATTCCCTTTTCTCTGTAATAATAAAACAGTACCTGTACTTGATCCCAACTAAGATATAATTACTCCTTATTGGGGGCAGAACAGCCCTATTGGGTTTATTTCATGGTTAAATGATTCCCTTTTCTCTGTAATAATAAAACAGTACCTGTACTTGATCCCAACTAAGATATAATTACCCCTTATTGGGACAGAACAGCCCTATTGGGTTTATTTCATGGTTAAATGATTCCCTTTTCTCTGTAATAATAAAACAGTACCTGTACTTGATCCCAACTAAGATATAATTACCCCTTATTGGGGCAGAACAGCCCTATTGGGTTTATTTAATGGTTAAATGATTCCCTTTTCTCCGTAATAATAAAACAGTACCTGTACTTGATCCCAACTAAGATATAATTACCCCTTATTGGGGGCAGAACAGCCCTATTGGGTTTAATGTTTAATTGATTTTTTAGTAGACTTTTAGTAGAAATTATGGAAAGACCCCTTATGCGGAATCCCCTCGGTCCCTCAGTATTTGTGTATAAAGTGCACAGTATGGTTGGTCTGTGTTCTACGGACAGGTTCATCTCTGCCTTTATCTCCTAGAATTATTAATATTCCTCCATTTTGTCCTCAGTTTAATTATTCCCTAAACCAGCCTGTTTCTGATTGGTTTAACCCAAGGCACAAGCAGATCCCAGGTATTTAATGGGTAACATTGCGCTCCCCAGGTCCCCGCGTTGGTCTTGCTCAAGAGGTTGCCGTCCGTCAGTTTCGCTGGAGTCGACAGTTTGGATGATCTGAAGAACCACACGTACAATGAAATCTTTGTGTCTGGAGGATTCATTGTGTCTGATGAGAGCGTTCTGAATCCGGACACCGTCAGTGTCGGTAAGTTGGCTCGTTAGGTTACTATAGATTATTATATTACTATTATATAGTATTGTGTATTCGGAAAGTCTCACGTGACCTTAGCAACCTTGCATATAAATACTGGAACTGCTTTAAAGGGGTGGTTCACCTTTAAATTAACCTTTAGTATGTTACAGAATGTCCTATTCCTAGCAAGTTTGCAATTGGTCTTCATTGTTTATTTTTTAATTTTTTTTGCCTTCCTCTGCTACATCTTTCCAGCTTTCAAATGGGGGTCACTGACCCCGGCAGCCAAACGCTATTGCTCTGTGAGGCTCCAGTTTTATTGTTATTGTTACTTTTTATTCCTTATATTTCTATTTAGCCCCTCCCCTATTCATATCCCAGTCTCTCTTCCAAACCAACTCCCTGGTTGCTAAGGTAAATTGCACCTTAGCAACCAGACAACTGCTGAAATTCCAAACTGAAGAGCTGAACATAAATCTAAATAACTGAAAAACCACAAAAAAAGACCAATTGCAAATTGTCTCAGGATAGCACTCCCTACATCATACTAAACGTTAATTTACAGGTGAACGACCATTTTAGCTTGGTCTCAGTAGCATCTGTGCTGCAGCTCTGGCTGCTGGTTGCTCAGCAAATTCTGATGGGAGGGGGAGCGAATTCTGATGGGAGGGGGAGGAAGAGAAGGGAGAGAGCTGCAAGTCTGACACAGGAGAACATGTTTACAAAAAAGGAGACAAGAAATCCTGTGTTTCTTTTGATAGAGGACTCAACGTTTCTGTGAGTGCTTATGGCTGTATTTACCTTTCCTTCTCCTCCAACGTCACCCTTCAGTACATAGTTACTAGTGTAGCCACTAGTTTAGGACGTGAAATTGCGCCCCAAGTTGTGCACCAATCAGCTGATCTGACTTGTTTGCCTTTCAGATGAACTGAAGAAATTTTTATTGTTTCTGGAAGAAATAAACAGCCCCGATGCCAACTGGCAGTGGAAAATCCATTATAAATTTCAGAAACGGCTGAAAGAGTTAGCGAGGTCGGTAATATTAAGCAATTTGCTGTCTGTCGTCGTTACATTGTTCCATTCAGAGCAGCGTTTTGATTCACGGCTTCTTTTAGGTTGAATACAAACGCCCTAAATATCCTCACCCTCCTAACGGCCTATCAGAAGAAGAACCTGGTGGAGATCCTGTCCTATCACTTGAGCTGTGATCCGCAGAACCAGCAGGCACCGCAGCTCGAATGTCTAGTCAAACTTCAGGTCCAGTACATGAAGCAAAGGCACGTTCTATTCCTGACAGGTACGTTTCCGTCCCCTCGTTGGTGCCTTCCCCACCCCTCGTTGGTGCCTTCCCCACCCCTCGTTGGTGCCTTCCCGTCCCCTCGTTGGTGCCTTCCCGTCCCCTCGTTGGTGCCTTCCCGTCCCCTCGTTGGTACGTTTCAGCAACTCCGTCGGGAATCGGTTTTTGCTCAGGAACCTCCGTTTGTATTTTGCAGAGAAGGACGCCGCCCGGTTCCCAGATTACTGTGACAACGGAATCGTGGTTACAAGAATGGTGGATTTCATGGAAAATTTTTCCAACCTCATTGGTCACCACAATCCCAACAACGAGGAGCACCGACTGTCACAGCTGACTGATCAAGGAAACGAAATGGGTAATTACGGTAACGTTTATATTTAGCTAAATCGGCTTATCTGGCCTGGGTTGTAAATCTAACAAGCGGCTTATGAAATAAAAAAATATATACAGGTATAGGCCCCGTTATCCAGAATGCTATACCTGTACTTTAAAACACTTCTTCATTTTTTGGTGTTACTGTTTCTTTAAGGGTTCTGCCGATCACAAGGATTCGCTGCATTACTATGAGATGCGAGTCGCAGTCCCTGCAGTTAATTGAACCCATGTAACATGTTGGACGAAATACTAATATGTTGGCCTAGTTAAATATGCAGTGGCAATCACCCCCCAAAACATCTGAATTGTACTATTGGCTCGGAACCCGATTGCTGCCGTACGCACCCAAAGGCCACGATGTTATTGCAAAATTAAATCTATTATGTCTGTCTGTTAGTAAATACGTTGGTACATTCCATTCATCATCATTTATTTGCTTTCCGACCCCGGCTCCTCAGACAGAGCTCCGTGCATGAGTTTTACTAACCCCGTTTTACGTCTGTCCTTTATTTTGTTCCATCATCAACGTTTCTTTTTACACCCCTTGATTTTCAGAATTCACCTTCACATAAGGCCTTTTGGGCACTGAGCTGGGATTTCCCCCATTTAAAACCCCAGAAATCCCAACTTTTCCTCCAAAAGGTTCATGGCGGCTGTAGACCCGATAGAAGATTCTGGCTGTGTCCTTGCATTAAGCCCCGCCCCCCGTATTTAGGAACCTTGCGTTTTTTCAATACAGCTCCCGGGGAAGCGGACATGAAGGAGGAGGAAGACATGTCTCTAGATTCAGAGGATGACACGCCCCCAATTGAGGTTTGCGCGGACTCTTTGCAGCCCGAACCCCATAATCCGGACACTTCCAACGAGTTGGTTGACAAGGATCCAACGGAAAGCCCTTGCAACCCAACTGCCAGTAAGACTCCGACCCTGGACGAGCTTCAGCCTATCACTCCCGTATCCACCACTGGCGATAACAGCGTTTCCACGGGCGACGAGCTTGGCGGCAACGCCCAGGAATACAACAGAGAAGTCAATATGTCCCACCAGTTCAGCCATTTCAGTGTTCTGACCCATCAAACTTTCCTGGGGTCCATGTACCCGGCCCTCACCAACCCGACCCAAGCGGCGGAGATCTGTTTCATGAATTCATACGGCCAAGTAACGGAACCGGAGACGTCACAAAGTTCCGAGTGGAAACAAAAATAACCCCTTGTTTTGTTACCGCCCCCCTCGTTTTGTTACCGCCCCCTCCTTTTGTTACCGGCCCCCTCGTTCTGTTACCGCCCCCCTCTTTTCACGTAAAAGGCAAATATTTATATATCGAACTTTTCTAACCGTTCAGTACAAAGTACATATTTTATTAAATACCCAAAAGGGGGGGGGGGGGGGGGAACACTTTTTTATTTTTTTCCCCTCCCGGAATCATGGCGGCACGTACCATTCACGGCATCTGCGAGCAAATAAATATTTTTTTAAGACATTGTATGTGGGAAAACTTGCACTTTTTATGTTTTTTTTGTATCTCCGCAGTATTTAGTGGCTTCGTTTGTTTTTCCTTTTCAGCCGAATTAACCTGACGCGGTCGTTTTTGTAAAGCCGCTACTTTATTGGGCGACGCAGTGTTATGTAAATATTTTCCAATGTTTCCTTTGTAAAGTTTTTTTTTCTTTTATACAAGTTTCCGGTTTTAACAGATTTACAAATGGACGGGATGTTTATACGTATAAAGGTGCATTCTCTCTGTATATGATTAAATTTCATGCACTTACGGGGGTCGGGAATCGACTTTTTGTTCAATGCAACGTTTATATGTATATTCTATATGTCAGGGGTCCTCAAACTTCTGACCCAAGGGGCCGTATCCAGGGCCGCCATCAACAACTACGCCCCCCCTGTTGTTCGGTGGCAGCGGCGGCGGCGGCGGCAAAATGTGGCCCAAACTGGTCGCATTTGCCCCCGGCTGCTCCCTTTGTTCCTGCCGTCCGCCCTCCCTCTCAGCTCCCCGCTGAGTCCTCTCTCCCTGCTGCCAGGGGTGAGGACACAACAGGGGGCCGGACCGCCATCAACAGCAACCCCACCGTCCATCCCCCCACCCCCTGTCGTCGGTGGCAGCGGCAGCAAAATGTGGCCCCAACCCCTCCCCCCGGCGCTCCCTTTGTCCCCGCTGAGTCCTACTTGCCATCCGTCCTCCCTCTCCACTCCCCGCTGAGTCCTCTATCTCCGCTGCCAGAGGTGAGGATGCAACAGGGGGTGGGTAAATTCCCCTGGGGGGCCAGATCCAGGCCTGTGGGCCATGTGGTGAACTGACGAGCAGAGGCACTTGCTTCAGGCCTTGGAATAAAAATGCCCCTTTGCCCCCAGGGCTCTAGCGCCACGGAATACCAAGAGTTCTACAGTCCAACAACTGCTGCCAGTGATGTTGGGTTTAGCTTGTTCTGCTACAAAATAAATGGAACCTTACGATAAAACAAATATATTCTCCATTAGTGTTTCAGCAGAAACAGGTTGGGTTATATTGAAAGATCCACCATTGAAACCACCACAAATATCCCTCAACCTCAGTCTCTCAGTCTTTCAAAAGTGTTGGGGAGTCACACAAGCATGAAAAAAAGTTCCTCGAGGATGCAAGTGAAAGGCTGTGATTGGCTATTTGGTAGCCCTATGGGGACTGCTGGCCTACAGGAGACTCTGCTTGGGGTAAAACTTGTCTCCAAGCCAGAAATGTAAAATTGGCACCTACTTTGTGGCCACTGAGGGCAACATCAAGGGGCGTGGGGAGCAATATGTTGGGGATCACTGGTCTAAAGGTTTTCAGCTTCAAGAAAATTGTAATAGTTTTTTTCATGAGTTAAATAAGCCTAATAGCCCCTGTATAGGGCAAAACAATGACCTCTGCAACTGATATTTGAGTCACTCTGATATCTACCAGGTAGGCTTTGAGTGAGGACCTTATTGGACCATGGATGGCCCCAACATGAGTTAAATAAGCCTAATAGCCCCTGTATAGGGCAAAACAGTGACCTCTGCAACTGATATTTGATTGAGTCACTTGGATATCTACCAGGTAGGCTTTGAGAGAGGACCTTATTGGGCCATGGATGGTCCCCAACATGAGTTAAATAAGCCTAATAGCCCCTGTATAGGGCAAAACAGTGACCTCTGCAACTGATATTTTATTGAGTCACTTGGATATCTACCAGGTAGGCTTTGAGTGAGGACCTCCTTTGAGATAATGCTACAGAGACAGCTCTATAAGGGAGTAACTAAAACGCTCAATTTTAGACGTGCAGACTGTGCCAGTATAAGGGCATCTCTGCAATGTGTCAACTGGGAAAGGCTTTTCATGGGGTTAGACACAGAAGGAAAATGGAACATCTTTAAAACATTGCTTTGTAGGTATACACAACAGTATATCCCCCTTGTAAGCAAGGAGAGGCATCGCAAAGCAAAACCTTTATGGCTGAATAAAAGAGTTAGGGTCGAGGTTGGTAATAAAAAATGTGCTTTTAGGGCATTCAAGTTAGCTGGGGCAGCTGGGGCTTTCATCAGGTACAAGGGGGCAAATAAAGCAGCAAAAAAGCTATCAGGCAAGCTAAAATAGAAATGGAAAGGGATATTGCAGCTAGGAGTAAAAAGAATCCAAAATTATTTTTTAATTATGTGAATAGTAAAAAAATGAAGCAAGAAGGGGTGGGAACTTTATTATCACGGGGGGGTACGTTGGTTGATGAGAACGGGGAAAAAGCAGAAATTTTGAACTCTTATTTTTCATCTGTCTATACATCTGAGGAGCCAGATAATGAAGACTTCCCTTTTAATATACCCAGTTCTAGTAATTTAGCTACTGACGCATGGGTCACTCGGGAGGGAATTCAAAAGAGACTTGAACATGTAAAGGTAAACCAAGGTCCAGGGCCGGATGGGATTCATCCCAGGGTATTAAATGAGCTGAGCGCTGTGATTGCCAAACCTCTTCACATAATTTTTCAGGATTCGTTGAGGTCTGGCATGGTGCCAAGAGACTGGCGGATTGCTAATGTGGTGCCGTTATTTAAAAGGGGATCTCGTTCTCAGCCTGAAAACTATAGGCCTGTTAGTCTGACATCAGTAGTAGGAAAGCTTCTGGAAGGGGTAATAAGGGATAGTGTACTTGAATACATTGCAGTTCACAATACAATTAGTTTGTGCCAGCATGGTTTTATGCGTAACAGATCTTGCCAGACTAATTTAGTCGCCTTTTATGAGGAGGTGAGTAGGAACCTTGATGCTGGAATGGCAGTGGATGGGATCTACTTGGACTTTGCTAAAGCGTTTGATACAGTACCGCACAGAAGGTTAATGATCAAATTGAGGAATATTGGCCTAGAACATAATATTTGTAATTGGATAGAGAACTGGCTGAAGGATAGAGTACAAAGAGTGGGGTAAATGGAACATTTTCTAATTGGGCCAGTGTGGTTAGTGGGTACCGCAGGGGTCAGTCCTTGGTCCTTTGCTTTTTAACTTGTTTATTAATGACCTGGAGGTGGGCATAGACAGTACTGTTTCTATTTTTGCTGATGACACTAAATTGTGCAAAACTATAAGTTCCATGCAGGATGGGCCGCTTTGCAGAGCGATTTGGCAAAATTGGGAAACTGGGCAGCAAACTGGGAAATGAGGTTCAATGTTGATAAGTGCAAAGTTCTGCCCTTTGGTAGAAATAATATAAACGCAAACTATCTACTGAATGGGAGTGTGTTGGGGGTTTCCTTAATGGAGAAGGATCTGGGGGTTTTTGTTGATAACAAGTTGTCTAATTCCAGGCAGTGTCATTCTGTGGCTACTAAAGCAAATAAAGTGCTGTCTTGTATAAAAAAGGGCATTGACTATAGGGATAAAACATATTTTTGCCTCTTTATAGGTCCCTGGTAAGGCCTCACCTTGAGTATGGGGGGCAGTAACAGTGAGTATGGGGGCAGTTACAGTGAGTATGGGGGGCAGTAACAGTGAGTATGGGGGGCAGTGACAGTGAGTATGGGGGGGCAGTAACAGTGAGTATGGGGGGGCAGTAACAGTGAGTATGGGGGCAGTGACAGTGAGTATGGGGGGCAGTGACAGTGAGTATGGGGGGGGCGGTGACAGTGAGTATGGGGGGGGCAGTGACAGTGAGTATGGGGGGGGCAGTGGCAGTGAGTATGGGGGGGGCAGTGACAGAGTATGGGGGGGGCAGTGACAGTGAGTATGGGGGGGGCAGTGACAGTGAGTATGGGGGGGGCAGTGACAGTGAGTATGGGGGCAGTGACAGTGAGTATGGGGGGCAGTAACAGTGAGTATGGGGGGCAGTTTTGGGCTCCAGTCCTTAAGAAGGATATTAATGAGCTGGAGAGAGTGCAGAGACTGCAACTAAACTGGTAAAGGGGATGGAAGGGTTAAACTATGAGGTGAGACTGTCAGGGTTGGGGTTGTTTTCTCTGGAAAAGAGGCGCTTGCGAGGGGACATGATTACTCTGTACAAGTACATTAGGGGGGATTATAGGCAGATGGGGGGGTTCTTTATTCCCATAAAAACAATCAACGCACCAGAGGCCCCCCCTATAGATTAGAGGAACAGAGCTTCCATTTGAAGCAGCGTAGGGGGTTCCTCACGGTGAGGGCAGTGAGGTTGGGGAATGCCCTGCCGGGGGATGTTGGGTAGGGGGTTCCTCATGGTGAGGGCAGTGAGGGGGTTGGGGAATGCCCTGCCGGGGGATGTTGGGTAGGGGGTTCCTCACGGTGAGGGCAGTGAGGGGGTTGGGGAATGCCCTGCCGGGGGATGTTGGGTAGGGGGTTCCTCACGGTGAGGGCAGTGAGGGGGTTGGGGAATGCCCTGCCGGGGGATGTTGGGTAGGGGGTTCCTCACGGTGAGGGCAGTGAGGGGGTTGGGGAATGCCCTGCCGGGGGATGTTGGGTAGGGGGTTCCTCACGGTGAGGGCAGTGAGGGGGTTGGGGAATGCCCTGCCGGGGGATGTTGGGTAGGGGGTTCCTCACGGTGAGGGCAGTGAGGGGGTTGGGGAATGCCCTGCCGGGGGATGTTGGGTAGGGGGTTCCTCACGGTGAGGGCAGTGAGGGGGTTGGGGAATGCCCTGCCGGGGGATGTTGGGTAGGGGGTTCCTCACGGTGAGGGCAGTGAGGGGGTTGGGGAATGCCCTGCCGGGGGATGTTGGGTAGGGGGTTCCTCACGGTGAGGGCAGTGAGGGGGTTGGGGAATGCCCTGCCGGGGGATGTTGGGTAGGGGGTTCCTCACGGTGAGGGCAGTGAGGGGGTTGGGGAATGCCCTGCCGGGGGATGTTGGGTAGGGGGTTCCTCACGGTGAGGGCAGTGAGGGGGTTGGGGAATGCCCTGCCGGGGGATGTTGGGTAGGGGGTTCCTCACGGTGAGGGCAGTGAGGGGGTTGGGGAATGCCCTGCCGGGGGATGTTGGGTAGGGGGTTCCTCACGGTGAGGGCAGTGAGGGGGTTGGGGAATGCCCTGCCGGGGGATGTTGGGTAGGGGGTTCCTCACGGTGAGGGCAGTGAGGGGGTTGGGGAATGCCCTGCCGGGGGATGTTGGGTAGGGGGTTCCTCACGGTGAGGGCAGTGAGGGGGTTGGGGAATGCCCTGCCGGGGGATGTTGGGTAGGGGGTTCCTCAAGGTGAGGGCAGTGAGGGGGTTGGGGAATGCCCTGCCGGGGGATGTTGGGTAGGGGGTTCCTCAAGGTGAGGGCAGTGAGGGGGTTGGGGAATGCCCTGCCGGGGGATGTTGGGTAGGGGGTTCCTCACGGTGAGGGCAGTGAGGGGGTTGGGGAATGCCCTGCCGGGGGATGTTGGGTAGGGGGTTCCTCAAGGTGAGGGCAGTGAGGGGGTTGGGGAATGCCCTGCCGGGGGATGTTGGGTAGGGGGTTCCTCACGGTGAGGGCAGTGAGGGGGTTGGGGAATGCCCTGCCGGGGGATGTTGGGTAGGGGGTTCCTCACGGTGAGGGCAGTGAGGGGGTTGGGGAATGCCCTTCCTAGTGATGGGTAATGGCAGACTCTGTTAATGCCTTTAAGAGGGGCCTGGATGAGTTTTTGAACAAGCAGAATATCCAAGGCTATTGTGATACTAATACCTACAGTTAGTATTACTGGTTGTATATATATAGTTTATGTATGTGAGTGTATAGATTGGTTAGTATAGGTTGTGTGCTGGGTTTACTTGGATGGGTTGAACTTGATGGACAATGGTCTTTTTTCAACCCTATGTAACTATGACCTTATTGGACCATGGATGGTCCCCAACATGTGATCTGGCCTGGGGGCCCAAATGATTGGATCAATCTGATTTTGACCCTCCTGGTTATTGTGAAAAAGGTTTTCAATAAATAAATAAACTCAGAAGTCTTCTACCCAAAAGACCGATCAGTCATGGAGCCAATAGGTTGGACTTGATGAGTGCCCCCATCTTTATCATTGGTGATATCAGAGGAATCCAATAAACCCACCTTAACACTCGGCTTCCTATCCAGCTTAGACCGAAGTTGATGCAATAAGGAGATTTCATTCCTGAATTCCTTTATTAGGGTCCAGAAGTCCATATCAAGTCCGTTTTGTAGTATAATTGTAAATGGGGCCCCATGTTCTGATTAAGAGAATCTGAAGAGTTAAAAAATCCAATTTTTCCACTTCTCCCCTCATCTAAAGAGCTTCTAAAACTAGAAAAAAAAAAAGAAGGTGGAGGATCCAAGAAGGCTCGTTGCCAGAACATTTTCAAACTGGCTTTAGGCTTGGATCCCAGTCAGTTGGCGCACGTAGGTTTTAGCTCAGAAGCCTATAAGTTGTGTGGTGGTACATTGTGGTTCATATACGACAATAGTTATCTCAAAAACAGGCGGTAAGGCTATAGATACAGAGGTTGCCATGTTGGCCAGAGATATACAGACCTGCTAAAGCGATCATCTGGGAGTCAATGGGTCCTTTAGTTGCTGCAGATTTAAACTACTGTACCCACTGTACTGGGAACCAACCAGCATTAACTGCAGTAAAAGATTCACTAATCAGTCTATACCCCCAGTGAAGCTGGCGGCCATGTTAGTGCGACCCAAACAATAAAATGGCGGCATTGAGTCAGGTTCCAGTTGTGGTTTCTGGATTCCAACAAGTGAAATGAATAATAAAGTCCATCAGGTTCAACCCAAATATTGTCAGAGACAAAATGAAAAAAGACTTGGCAGTGAGTAGAACCCGCAGGTGGTTTAATAAAGCTCCTTTATTTGGTTTCAGAGTTTACCATTAGGGTTGGTTCTACAAAAGAGCCCGAGGCCTTTGTGTGTATTTACTGTACCAATTGGGAGCTCACCCTCCCCGCGCTGCAATAGGGAGAACTGGGCCGGAGTAGCGTTTCTTCTAAATGGTGAGGTGGACAAAAAGTTGCAACTTCTCTGAGATTTACTATGTGTCCAAACGGCTAAAAATCCAAATCCAACAATTCGCCGGCTAAAACTTGCCAAGATCATGTAGGAGCCAATGGCCAATGCCCCTTCCCTGGGGGGGGGATCCTTCTTTTACTTCGAAACTGTAGAGGTTTCTGATTTGGGAGTAGAGAAAGAATTTGAAAAAGTCAGTTTTCGTGCCACAAGTCAAAAATGTGGAATTTCACACCTTTTCTGTGACTTTTTCATTTCAGATTTTGTAATAAATGCCAGACATTCAGACAGGTTACCGACCGTGGAAATCGGTCCTTTAGTCGATCGGGCGGGTTACAGACCGTGGGAATCGGCCCTTTAGTCGATGGGACGGGTTACAGACCGGGGGAATCGGCCCTTTAGTTGATGGGACGGGTTACAGACCGTGGGAATCGGCCCTTTAGTTGATCGGACAGGTTACAGACCGTGGGAATCGGCCCTTTAGTCGATTGGACGGGTTACAGACTGTGGGAATCGGCCCTTTAGTCGATCGGGCAGGTTACAGACCGTGGGAATCGGCCCTTTAGTCGATGGGACGGGTTACAGACCGTGGGAATCGGTCCTTTAGTCGATCGGGCGGGTTACAGACCGTGGGAATCGGCCCTTTAGTCGATTGGACGGGTTACAGACTGTGGGAATCGGCCCTTTAGTCGATCGGGCAGGTTACAGACCGTGGGAATCGGTCCTTTAGTCGATCGGACAGGTTACAGACCGTGGGAATCGGCCCTTTAGTCGATTGGACGGGTTACAGACCGTGGGAATCGGCCCTTTAGTCGATTGGACGGGTTACAGACTGTGGGAATCGGCCCTTTAGTCGATCGGACAGGTTACAGACCGTGGGAATCGGTCCTTTAGTCGATCGGGCAGGTTACAGACCGTGGGAATCGGCCCTTTAGTTGATCGGACAGGTTACAGACCGTGGGAATCGGCCCTTTAGTCGATCGGACGGGTTACAGACCGTGGGAGTCGGTCCTTCAGTCGATCGGGCGGGTTACAGACCGTGGAAATCTGTCCTTTAGTCGATCGGACGGGTTACAGACCGTGGGAGTCGGCCCTTTAGTCGATCGGACGGGTTACAGACCGTGGGAATCGGTCCTTTAGTCGATCGGGCGGGTTACAGACCGTGGGAATCGGCCCTTTAGTCGATCGGACGGGTTACAGACCGTGGGAGTCGGTCCTTCAGTCGATCGGGCGGGTTACAGACCGTAGGAATCGGTCCTTTAGTCGATCGGACGGGTTACAGACCGTGGGAGTCGGTCCTTCAGTCGATCGGGCGGGTTACAGACCGTGGAAATCTGTCCTTTAGTCGATCGGACGGGTTACAGACCGTGGGAGTCGGTCCTTCAGTCGATCGGGCGGGTTACAGACCGTGGAAATCTGTCCTTTAGTCGATCGGACGGGTTACAGACCGTGGGAGTCGGCCCTTTAGTCGATCGGGCAGGTTACAGACCGTGGGAATCGGCCCTTTAGTCGATCGGACGGGTTACAGACCGTGGGAGTCGGCCCTTTAGTCGATCGGACGGGTTACAGACCGTGGGAGTCGGTCCTTCAGTCGATCGGACGGGTTACAGACCGTGGGAGTCGGTCCTTCAGTCGATCGGGCGGGTTACAGACCGTGGAAATCTGTCCTTTAGTCCATCGGACGGGTTACAGACCGTGGGAATCGGTCCTTTAGTCGATCGGACAGGTTACAGACCGTGGGAAACGATCCTTTAGTCGATCGGACGGGTTACAGACCGTGGGAATTGGTCCTTTAGTCGATCGGACAGGTTACAGACCGTGGGAAACGATCCTTTAGTCGATCGGACGGGTTACAGACCGTGGGAATTGGTCCTTTAGTCAATCGGACGGGTTACAGACTGTGGGAATCGGCCCTTTAGTCGATCGGACAGGTTACAGACCGTGGGAATCGGGCCTTTAGTCCAGCGTTTTTCAACCACTGTTCCGAGATGTTGCCTGGTGTGCCGTAGGCAGGGCACCAATGTACTAGGGGGGCACTACTCTTGGCACCAATGTACTAGGGGGGCACTGCTGCTGGGCACCAATGTACTAGGGGGCACTGCTGCTGGGCACCAATGTACTAGGGGGGCACTGCTGCTGGGCACCAATGTACTAGGGGGGCACTGCTGCTGGGCACCAATGTACTAGGGGGGCACTGCTGCTGGGCACAGAGTTAAATTTTTTAACATTTTCTAATGGTGGTGTGCCTCGTGATTTTTTTCATGAAACAAGTGTGCCTTTGCCCAAAAAAGGTTGAAAAACACTGCTTTAGTCGATCGGACAGGTTACAGACCGTGGGAATCGGCCCTTTAGTCGATCGGGCGGGTTACCGACCGTGGGAATCGGCCCTTTAGTCGATTGGGCAGGTTACAGACTGTGGGAATCGGTCCTTTAGTCAATCGGACGGGTTACAGACAGTGGAAATTGATCCTTTAGTCGATTGGGCAGGTTACAGACTGTGGGAATCGGTCCTTTAGTCAATCGGACGGGTTACAGACCGTGGGAATCGGCCCTTTAGTCAATCGGACGGGTTACAGACCGTGGGAATCGGCCCTTTAGTCGATCGGGCGGGTTACCGACCGTGGGAATCGGCCCTTTAGTCGATTGGGCAGGTTACAGACTGTGGGAATCGGTCCTTTAGTCAATCGGACGGGTTACAGACAGTGGGAATTGATCCTTTAGTCGATCGGACGGGTTACAGACCGTGGGAATCGGCCCTTTAGTCGATCGGGCGGGTTACCGACCGTGGGAATCGGCCCTTTAGTCGATTGGGCAGGTTACAGACTGTGGGAATCGGCCCTTTAGTCGATTGGGCAGGTTACCGACCGTGGGAATCGGCCCTTTAGTCGATCGGACGGGTTACAGACTGTGGGAATCGGTCCTTTAGTCAATCGGACGGGTTACAGACCGTGGGAATCGGCCCTTTAGTCGATCGGGCGGGTTACCGACCGCGGGAATCGGCCCTTTAGTCGATTGGGCAGGTTACAGACTGTGGGAATCGGTCCTTTAGTCAATCGGACGGGTTACAGACAGTGGGAATTGATCCTTTAGTCGATCGGACGGGTTACAGACCGTGGGAATCGGCCCTTTAGTCGATCGGGCGGGTTACCGACCGTGGGAATCGGCCCTTTAGTCGATCGGACAGGTTACAGACTGTGGGAATCGGTCCTTTAGTCAATCGGACGGGTTACAGACCGTGGGAATCGGTCCTTTAGTCGATCGGGCGGGTTACCGACCGTGGGAATCGGCCCTTTAGTCGATTGGGCAGGTTACAGACTGTGGGAATCGGCCCTTTAGTTGATCGGACAGGTTACAGACTGTGGGAATCGGTCCTTTAGTCGATCGGACGGGTTACAGACCGTGGGAATCGGCCCTTTAGTTGATCGGGCGGGTTACCGACCGTGGGAATCGGCCCTTTAGTTGATCGGGCGGGTTACCGACCGTGGGAATCGGCCCTTTAGTTGATCGGACAGGTTACAGACTGTGGGAATCGGTCCTTTAGTCGATCGGACGGGTTACAGACCGTGGGAATCGGCCCTTTAGTTGATCGGGCGGGTTACCGACCGTGGGAATCGGCCCTTTAGTTGATCGGGCGGGTTACCGACCGTGGGAATCGGCCCTTTAGTCGATTGGGCAGGTTACAGACTGTGGGAATCGGTCCTTTAGTCAATCGGACGGGTTACAGACAGTGGGAATTGATCCTTTAGTCGATCGGACGGGTTACAGACCGTGGGAATCGGCCCTTTAGCCGATCGGACAGGTTACAGACCGTGGGAATCGGTCCTTTAGTCGATCGGACGGGTTACAGACCGTAGGAATCGGTCCTTTAGTCGATCGGACGGGTTACAGACCGTGGGAATCGGTCCTTTAGTCGATCGGACAGGTTACAGACCGTGGGAATCGGTCCTTTAGTCGATCGGGCGGGTTACCGACCGTGGGAATCGGCCCTTTAGTCGATCGGACGGGTTACCGACCGTGGGAATCGGCCCTTTAGTTGATCGGACGGGTTACAGACTGTGGGAATCGGTCCTTTAGTCAATCGGACGGGTTACAGACCGTGGGAATCGGCCCTTTAGTCGATTGGGCAGGTTACAGACTGTGGGAATCGGTCCTTTAGTCAATCGGACGGGTTACCGACCGTGGGAATCGGCCCTTTAGTCGATTGGGCAGGTTACAGACTGTGGGAATCGGTCCTTTAGTCAATCGGACGGGTTACCGACCGTGGGAATCGGCCCTTTAGTCGATCGGGCGGGTTACCGACCGTGGGAATCGGCCCTTTAGTCGATTGGGCAGGTTACAGACTGTGGGAATCGGTCCTTTAGTCAATCGGACGGGTTACAGACAGTGGGAATTGATCCTTTAGTCGATTGGGCAGGTTACAGACTGTGGGAATCGGTCCTTTAGTCAATCGGACGGGTTACCGACCGTGGGAATCGGCCCTTTAGTCAATCGGACGGGTTACAGACCGTGGGAATCGGCCCTTTAGTCGATCGGGCGGGTTACCGACCGTGGGAATCGGCCCTTTAGTCGATTGGGCAGGTTACAGACTGTGGGAATCGGTCCTTTAGTCAATCGGACGGGTTACAGACAGTGGGAATTGATCCTTTAGTCGATCGGACGGGTTACAGACCGTGGGAATCGGCCCTTTAGTCGATCGGGCGGGTTACCGACCGTGGGAATCGGCCCTTTAGTCGATTGGGCAGGTTACAGACTGTGGGAATCGGCCCTTTAGTCGATTGGGCAGGTTACCGACCGTGGGAATCGGCCCTTTAGTCGATCGGACGGGTTACAGACTGTGGGAATCGGTCCTTTAGTCAATCGGACGGGTTACAGACCGTGGGAATCGGCCCTTTAGTCGATCGGGCGGGTTACCGACCGTGGGAATCGGCCCTTTAGTCGATTGGGCAGGTTACAGACTGTGGGAATCGGTCCTTTAGTCAATCGGACGGGTTACAGACAGTGGGAATTGATCCTTTAGTCGATCGGACGGGTTACAGACCGTGGGAATCGGCCCTTTAGTCGATCGGGCGGGTTACCGACCGTGGGAATCGGCCCTTTAGTCGATTGGGCAGGTTACAGACTGTGGGAATCGGTCCTTTAGTCAATCGGACGGGTTACAGACAGTGGGAATTGATCCTTTAGTCGATCGGACGGGTTACAGACCGTGGGAATCGGCCCTTTAGTCGATCGGGCGGGTTACCGACCGTGGGAATCGGCCCTTTAGTCGATTGGGCAGGTTACAGACTGTGGGAATCGGCCCTTTAGTCGATTGGGCAGGTTACCGACCGTGGGAATCGGCCCTTTAGTCGATCGGACGGGTTACAGACTGTGGGAATCGGTCCTTTAGTCAATCGGACGGGTTACAGACCGTGGGAATCGGCCCTTTAGTCGATCGGGCGGGTTACCGACCGTGGGAATCGGCCCTTTAGTCGATTGGGCAGGTTACAGACTGTGGGAATCGGTCCTTTAGTCAATCAGACGGGTTACAGACAGTGGGAATTGATCCTTTAGTCGATCGGACGGGTTACAGACCGTGGGAATCGGCCCTTTAGTCGATCGGGCGGGTTACCGACCGTGGGAATCGGCCCTTTAGTCGATTGGGCAGGTTACAGACTGTGGGAATCGGTCCTTTAGTCAATCGGACGGGTTACAGACCGTGGGAATCGGTCCTTTAGTCGATCGGGCGGGTTACCGACCGTGGGAATCGGCCCTTTAGTCGATTGGGCAGGTTACAGACTGTGGGAATCGGTCCTTTAGTCGATCGGACGGGTTACAGACCGTGGGAATCGGCCCTTTAGTTGATCGGGCGGGTTACCGACCGTGGGAATCGGTCCTTTAGTCGATTGGGCAGGTTACAGACTGTGGGAATCGGTCCTTTAGTCAATCGGACGGGTTACAGACAGTGGGAATTGATCCTTTAGTCGATCGGACGGGTTACAGACCGTGGGAATCGGCCCTTTAGCCGATCGGACAGGTTACAGACCGTGGGAATCGGTCCTTTAGTCGATCGGACGGGTTACAGACCGTAGGAATCGGTCCTTTAGTCGATCGGACGGGTTACAGACCGTGGGAATCGGTCCTTTAGTCGATCGGACAGGTTACAGACCGTGGGAATCGGTCCTTTAGTCGATCGGACGGGTTACAGACCGTGGGAATCGGCCCTTTAGTCGATCGGGCGGGTTACCGACCGTGGGAATCGGCCCTTTAGTCGATTGGGCAGGTTACAGACTGTGGGAATCGGTCCTTTAGTCAATCGGACGGGTTACAGACCGTGGGAATCGGTCCTTTAGTCGATCGGGCGGGTTACCGACCGTGGGAATCGGCCCTTTAGTCGATTGGGCAGGTTACAGACTGTGGGAATCGGTCCTTTAGTCGATCGGACGGGTTACAGACCGTGGGAATCGGCCCTTTAGTTGATCGGGCGGGTTACCGACCGTGGGAATCGGCCCTTTAGTTGATCGGGCGGGTTACCGACCGTGGGAATCGGCCCTTTAGTCGATTGGGCAGGTTACAGACTGTGGGAATCGGTCCTTTAGTCAATCGGACGGGTTACAGACAGTGGGAATTGATCCTTTAGTCGATCGGACGGGTTACAGACCGTGGGAATCGGCCCTTTAGCCGATCGGACAGGTTACAGACCGTGGGAATCGGTCCTTTAGTCGATCGGACGGGTTACAGACCGTAGGAATCGGTCCTTTAGTCGATCGGACGGGTTACAGACAGTGGGAATCGGTCCTTTAGTCGATCGGACGGGTTACAGACCGTGGGAATCGGCCCTTTAGTTGATCGGGCGGGTTACCGACCATGGGAATCGGCCCTTTAGTTGATCGGGCGGGTTACCGACCGTGGGAATCGGCCCTTTAGTCGATTGGGCAGGTTACAGACTGTGGGAATCGGTCCTTTAGTCAATCGGACAGGTTACAGACCGTGGGAATCGGCCCTTTAGTCGATTGGACGGGTTACAGACTGTGGGAATCGGCCCTTTAGTCGATCGGGCAGGTTACAGACCGTGGGAATCGGTCCTTTAGTCGATCGGACAGGTTACAGACCGTGGGAATCGGCCCTTTAGTCGATTGGACGGGTTACAGACTGTGGGAATCGGCCCTTTAGTCGATTGGACGGGTTACAGACTGTGGGAATCGGCCCTTTAGTCGATCGGACAGGTTACAGACCGTGGGAATCGGTCCTTTAGTCGATCGGGCAGGTTACAGACCGTGGGAATCGGCCCTTTAGTTGATCGGACAGGTTACAGACCGTGGGAATCGGCCCTTTAGTCGATCGGACGGGTTACAGACCGTGGGAGTCGGTCCTTCAGTCGATCGGGCGGGTTACAGACCGTGGAAATCTGTCCTTTAGTCGATCGGACGGGTTACAGACCGTGGGAGTCGGCCCTTTAGTCGATCGGACGGGTTACAGACCGTGGGAATCGGTCCTTTAGTCGATCGGGCGGGTTACAGACCGTGGGAATCGGCCCTTTAGTCGATCGGACGGGTTACAGACCGTGGGAGTCGGTCCTTCAGTCGATCGGGCGGGTTACAGACCGTGGGAATCGGTCCTTTAGTCGATCGGACGGGTTACAGACCGTGGGAGTCGGTCCTTCAGTCGATCGGGCGGGTTACAGACCGTGGAAATCTGTCCTTTAGTCGATCGGACGGGTTACAGACCGTGGGAGTCGGTCCTTCAGTCGATCGGGCGGGTTACAGACCGTGGAAATCTGTCCTTTAGTCGATCGGACGGGTTACAGACCGTGGGAGTCGGCCCTTTAGTCGATCGGGCAGGTTACAGACCGTGGGAATCGGCCCTTTAGTCGATCGGACGGGTTACAGACCGTGGGAGTCGGCCCTTTAGTCGATCGGACGGGTTACAGACCGTGGGAGTCGGTCCTTCAGTCGATCGGACGGGTTACAGACCGTGGGAATCGGCCCTTTAGTCGATCGGACGGGTTACAGACCGTGGGAGTCGGCCCTTTAGTCGATCGGACGGGTTACAGACCGTGGGAGTCGGTCCTTCAGTCGATCGGACGGGTTACAGACCGTGGGAGTCGGTCCTTCAGTCGATCGGGCGGGTTACAGACCGTGGAAATCTGTCCTTTAGTCCATCGGACGGGTTACAGACCGTGGGAATCGGTCCTTTAGTCGATTGGGCAGGTTACAGACTGTGGGAATCGGTCCTTTAGTCAATCGGACGGGTTACAGACCGTGGGAATCGGTCCTTTAGTCGATCGGGCGGGTTACCGACCGTGGGAATCGGCCCTTTAGTCGATTGGGCAGGTTACAGACTGTGGGAATCGGTCCTTTAGTCGATCGGACGGGTTACAGACCGTGGGAATCGGCCCTTTAGTTGATCGGGCGGGTTACCGACCGTGGGAATCGGTCCTTTAGTCGATTGGGCAGGTTACAGACTGTGGGAATCGGTCCTTTAGTCAATCGGACGGGTTACAGACAGTGGGAATTGATCCTTTAGTCGATCGGACGGGTTACAGACCGTGGGAATCGGCCCTTTAGCCGATCGGACAGGTTACAGACCGTGGGAATCGGTCCTTTAGTCGATCGGACGGGTTACAGACCGTGGGAATCGGTCCTTTAGTCGATCGGACGGGTTACAGACCGTGGGAATCGGTCCTTTAGTCGATCGGACAGGTTACAGACCGTGGGAATCGGTCCTTTAGTCGATCGGACGGGTTACAGACCGTGGGAATCGGCCCTTTAGTCGATCGGGCGGGTTACCGACCGTGGGAATCGGCCCTTTAGTCGATTGGGCAGGTTACAGACTGTGGGAATCGGTCCTTTAGTCAATCGGACGGGTTACAGACCGTGGGAATCGGTCCTTTAGTCGATCGGGCGGGTTACCGACCGTGGGAATCGGCCCTTTAGTCGATTGGGCAGGTTACAGACTGTGGGAATCGGTCCTTTAGTCGATCGGACGGGTTACAGACCGTGGGAATCGGCCCTTTAGTTGATCGGGCGGGTTACCGACCGTGGGAATCGGCCCTTTAGTTGATCGGGCGGGTTACCGACCGTGGGAATCGGCCCTTTAGTCGATTGGGCAGGTTACAGACTGTGGGAATCGGTCCTTTAGTCAATCGGACGGGTTACAGACAGTGGGAATTGATCCTTTAGTCGATCGGACGGGTTACAGACCGTGGGAATCGGCCCTTTAGCCGATCGGACAGGTTACAGACCGTGGGAATCGGTCCTTTAGTCGATCGGACGGGTTACAGACCGTAGGAATCGGTCCTTTAGTCGATCGGACGGGTTACAGACAGTGGGAATCGGTCCTTTAGTCGATCGGACGGGTTACAGACCGTGGGAATCGGCCCTTTAGTTGATCGGGCGGGTTACCGACCATGGGAATCGGCCCTTTAGTTGATCGGGCGGGTTACCGACCGTGGGAATCGGCCCTTTAGTCGATTGGGCAGGTTACAGACTGTGGGAATCGGTCCTTTAGTCAATCGGACAGGTTACAGACCGTGGGAATCGGCCCTTTAGTCGATTGGACGGGTTACAGACTGTGGGAATCGGCCCTTTAGTCGATCGGGCAGGTTACAGACCGTGGGAATCGGTCCTTTAGTCGATGGGACAGGTTACAGACCGTGGGAATCGGCCCTTTAGTCGATTGGACGGGTTACAGACTGTGGGAATCGGCCCTTTAGTCGATTGGACGGGTTACAGACTGTGGGAATCGGCCCTTTAGTCGATCGGACAGGTTACAGACCGTGGGAATCGGTCCTTTAGTCGATCGGGCAGGTTACAGACCGTGGGAATCGGCCCTTTAGTTGATCGGACAGGTTACAGACCGTGGGAATCGGCCCTTTAGTCGATCGGACGGGTTACAGACCGTGGGAGTCGGTCCTTCAGTCGATCGGGCGGGTTACAGACCGTGGAAATCTGTCCTTTAGTCGATCGGACGGGTTACAGACCGTGGGAGTCGGCCCTTTAGTCGATCGGACGGGTTACAGACCGTGGGAATCGGTCCTTTAGTCGATCGGGCGGGTTACAGACCGTGGGAATCGGCCCTTTAGTCGATCGGACGGGTTACAGACCGTGGGAATCGGCCCTTTAGTCGATCGGGCGGGTTACAGACCGTGGGAATCGGCCCTTTAGTCGATCGGACGGGTTACAGACCGTGGGAGTCGGTCCTTCAGTCGATCGGGCGGGTTACAGACCGTAGGAATCGGTCCTTTAGTCGATCGGACGGGTTACAGACCGTGGGAGTCGGTCCTTCAGTCGATCGGTGCGGGTTACAGACCGTGGAAATCTGTCCTTTAGTCGATCGGACGGGTTACAGACCGTGGGAGTCGGTCCTTCAGTCGATCGGGCGGGTTACAGACCGTGGAAATCTGTCCTTTAGTCGATCGGACGGGTTACAGACCGTGGGAGTCGGCCCTTTAGTCGATCGGGCAGGTTACAGACCGTGGGAATCGGCCCTTTAGTCGATCGGACGGGTTACAGACCGTGGGAGTCGGCCCTTTAGTCGATCGGACGGGTTACAGACCGTGGGAGTCGGTCCTTCAGTCGATCGGACGGGTTACAGACCGTGGGAGTCGGTCCTTCAGTCGATCGGGCGGGTTACAGACCGTGGAAATCTGTCCTTTAGTCCATCGGACGGGTTACAGACCGTGGGAATCGGTCCTTTAGTCGATCGGACAGGTTACAGACCGTGGGAAACGATCCTTTAGTCGATCGGACGGGTTACAGACCGTGGGAATTGGTCCTTTAGTCGATCGGACAGGTTACAGACCGTGGGAAACGATCCTTTAGTCGATCGGACGGGTTACAGACCGTGGGAATTGGTCCTTTAGTCAATCGGACGGGTTACAGACTGTGGGAATCGGCCCTTTAGTCGATCGGACAGGTTACAGACCGTGGGAATCGGGCCTTTAGTCCAGCGTTTTTCAACCACTGTTCCGAGATGTTGCCTGGTGTGCCGTAGGCAGGGCACCAATGTACTAGGGGGGCACTACTCTTGGCACCAATGTACTAGGGGGGCACTGCTGCTGGGCACCAATGTACTAGGGGGCACTGCTGCTGGGCACCAATGTACTAGGGGGGCACTGCTGCTGGGCACAGAGTTAAATTTTTTAACATTTTCTAATGGTGGTGTGCCTCGTGATTTTTTTCATGAAACAAGTGTGCCTTTGCCCAAAAAAGGTTGAAAAACACTGCTTTAGTCGATCGGACAGGTTACAGACCGTGGGAATCGGCCCTTTAGTCGATCGGGCGGGTTACCGACCGTGGGAATCGGCCCTTTAGTCGATTGGGCAGGTTACAGACTGTGGGAATCGGTCCTTTAGTCAATCGGACGGGTTACAGACAGTGGGAATTGATCCTTTAGTCGATTGGGCAGGTTACAGACTGTGGGAATCGGTCCTTTAGTCAATCGGACGGGTTACAGACCGTGGGAATCGGCCCTTTAGTCAATCGGACGGGTTACAGACCGTGGGAATCGGCCCTTTAGTCGATCGGGCGGGTTACCGACCGTGGGAATCGGCCCTTTAGTCGATTGGGCAGGTTACAGACTGTGGGAATCGGTCCTTTAGTCAATCGGACGGGTTACAGACAGTGGGAATTGATCCTTTAGTCGATCGGACGGGTTACAGACCGTGGGAATCGGCCCTTTAGTCGATCGGGCGGGTTACCGACCGTGGGAATCGGCCCTTTAGTCGATTGGGCAGGTTACAGACTGTGGGAATCGGCCCTTTAGTCGATTGGGCAGGTTACCGACCGTGGGAATCGGCCCTTTAGTCGATCGGACGGGTTACAGACTGTGGGAATCGGTCCTTTAGTCAATCGGACGGGTTACAGACCGTGGGAATCGGCCCTTTAGTCGATCGGGCGGGTTACCGACCGCGGGAATCGGCCCTTTAGTCGATTGGGCAGGTTACAGACTGTGGGAATCGGTCCTTTAGTCAATCGGACGGGTTACAGACAGTGGGAATTGATCCTTTAGTCGATCGGACGGGTTACAGACCGTGGGAATCGGCCCTTTAGTCGATCGGGCGGGTTACCGACCGTGGGAATCGGCCCTTTAGTCGATCGGACAGGTTACAGACTGTGGGAATCGGTCCTTTAGTCAATCGGACGGGTTACAGACCGTGGGAATCGGTCCTTTAGTCGATCGGGCGGGTTACCGACCGTGGGAATCGGCCCTTTAGTCGATTGGGCAGGTTACAGACTGTGGGAATCGGCCCTTTAGTCGATCGGACAGGTTACAGACTGTGGGAATCGGTCCTTTAGTCAATCGGACGGGTTACAGACCGTGGGAATCGGCCCTTTAGTCGATCGGGCGGGTTACCGACCGTGGGAATCGGCCCTTTAGTCGATCGGACAGGTTACAGACTGTGGGAATCGGTCCTTTAGTCAATCGGACGGGTTACAGACCGTGGGAATCGGTCCTTTAGTCGATCGGGCGGGTTACCGACCGTGGGAATCGGCCCTTTAGTCGATTGGGCAGGTTACAGACTGTGGGAATCGGCCCTTTAGTTGATCGGACAGGTTACAGACTGTGGGAATCGGCCCTTTAGTTGATCGGACAGGTTACCGACCGTGGGAATCGGCCCTTTAGTTGATCGGACAGGTTACAGACTGTGGGAATCGGCCCTTTAGTTGATCGGACAGGTTACAGACTGTGGGAATCGGTCCTTTAGTCAATCGGACGGGTTACAGACCGTGGGAATCGGTCCTTTAGTCGATCGGGCGGGTTACCGACCGTGGGAATCGGCCCTTTAGTCGATTGGGCAGGTTACAGACTGTGGGAATCGGCCCTTTAGTTGATCGGGCAGGTTACAGACTGTGGGAATCGGTCCTTTAGTCAATCGGACGGGTTACAGACAGTGGGAATTGATCCTTTAGTCGATTGGGCAGGTTACAGACTGTGGGAATCGGTCCTTTAGTCAATCGGACGGGTTACAGACCGTGGGAATCGGCCCTTTAGTCAATCGGACGGGTTACAGACCGTGGGAATCGGCCCTTTAGTCGATCGGGCGGGTTACCGACCGTGGGAATCGGCCCTTTAGTCGATTGGGCAGGTTACAGACTGTGGGAATCGGCCCTTTAGTCGATTGGGCAGGTTACCGACCGTGGGAATCGGCCCTTTAGTCGATCGGACGGGTTACAGACTGTGGGAATCGGTCCTTTAGTCAATCGGACGGGTTACAGACAGTGGGAATTGATCCTTTAGTCGATTGGGCAGGTTACAGACTGTGGGAATCGGCCCTTTAGTCAATCGGACGGGTTACAGACAGTGGGAATTGATCCTTTAGTCGATTGGGCAGGTTACAGACTGTGGGAATCGGCCCTTTAGTCAATCGGACGGGTTACAGACCGTGGGAATCGGCCCTTTAGTCGATCGGGCGGGTTACCGACCGTGGGAATCGGCCCTTTAGTCGATTGGGCAGGTTACAGACTGTGGGAATCGGTCCTTTAGTCAATCGGACGGGTTACAGACAGTGGGAATTGATCCTTTAGTCGATCGGACGGGTTACAGACCGTGGGAATCGGCCCTTTAGTCGATCGGGCGGGTTACCGACCGTGGGAATCGGCCCTTTAGTCGATTGGGCAGGTTACAGACTGTGGGAATCGGCCCTTTAGTCGATTGGGCAGGTTACCGACCGTGGGAATCGGCCCTTTAGTCGATCGGACGGGTTACAGACTGTGGGAATCGGTCCTTTAGTCAATCGGACGGGTTACAGACCGTGGGAATCGGCCCTTTAGTCGATCGGGCGGGTTACCGACCGTGGGAATCGGCCCTTTAGTCGATTGGGCAGGTTACAGACTGTGGGAATCGGTCCTTTAGTCAATCAGACGGGTTACAGACAGTGGGAATTGATCCTTTAGTCGATCGGACGGGTTACAGACCGTGGGAATCGGCCCTTTAGTCGATCGGGCGGGTTACCGACCGTGGGAATCGGCCCTTTAGTCGATTGGGCAGGTTACAGACTGTGGGAATCGGTCCTTTAGTCAATCGGACGGGTTACAGACCGTGGGAATCGGTCCTTTAGTCGATCGGGCGGGTTACCGACCGTGGGAATCGGCCCTTTAGTCGATTGGGCAGGTTACAGACTGTGGGAATCGGTCCTTTAGTCGATCGGACGGGTTACAGACCGTGGGAATCGGCCCTTTAGTTGATCGGGCGGGTTACCGACCGTGGGAATCGGCCCTTTAGCCGATCGGACAGGTTACAGACCGTGGGAATCGGCCCTTTAGTCGATCGGACGGGTTACAGACCGTAGGAATCGGTCCTTTAGTCGATCGGACGGGTTACAGACCGTGGGAATCGGTCCTTTAGTCGATCGGACAGGTTACAGACCGTGGGAATCGGTCCTTTAGTCGATCGGACGGGTTACAGACCGTGGGAATCGGCCCTTTAGTCGATCGGGCGGGTTACCGACCGTGGGAATCGGCCCTTTAGTCGATTGGGCAGGTTACAGACTGTGGGAATCGGTCCTTTAGTCAATCGGACGGGTTACAGACCGTGGGAATCGGCCCTTTAGTCGATTGGGCAGGTTACAGACTGTGGGAATCGGTCCTTTAGTCGATCGGACGGGTTACAGACCGTGGGAATCGGCCCTTTAGTTGATCGGGCGGGTTACCGACCGTGGGAATCGGCCCTTTAGTTGATCGGGCGGGTTACCGACCGTGGGAATCGGCCCTTTAGTCGATTGGGCAGGTTACAGACTGTGGGAATCGGTCCTTTAGTCAATCGGACGGGTTACAGACAGTGGGAATTGATCCTTTAGTCGATCGGACGGGTTACAGACCGTGGGAATCGGCCCTTTAGCCGATCGGACAGGTTACAGACCGTGGGAATCGGTCCTTTAGTCGATCGGACGGGTTACAGACCGTAGGAATCGGTCCTTTAGTCGATCGGACGGGTTACAGACAGTGGGAATCGGTCCTTTAGTCGATCGGACGGGTTACAGACCGTGGGAATCGGCCCTTTAGTTGATCGGGCGGGTTACCGACCATGGGAATCGGCCCTTTAGTTGATCGGGCGGGTTACCGACCGTGGGAATCGGCCCTTTAGTCGATTGGGCAGGTTACAGACTGTGGGAATCGGTCCTTTAGTCAATCGGACAGGTTACAGACCGTGGGAATCGGTCCTTTAGTCGATCGGACGGGTTACAGACCGTAGGAATCGGTCCTTTAGTCGATCGGACGGGTTACAGACCGTGGGAATCGGTCCTTTAGTCGATCGGACAGGTTACAGACCGTGGGAATCGGTCCTTTAGTCGATCGGACGGGTTACAGACCGTGGGAATCGGCCCTTTAGTCGATCGGGCGGGTTACCGACCGTGGGAATCGGCCCTTTAGTCGATTGGGCAGGTTACAGACTGTGGGAATCGGTCCTTTAGTCAATCGGACGGGTTACAGACCGTGGGAATCGGTCCTTTAGTCAATCGGGCGGGTTACCGACCGTGGGAATCGGCCCTTTAGTCGATTGGGCAGGTTACAGACTGTGGGAATCGGTCCTTTAGTCGATCGGACGGGTTACAGACCGTGGGAATCGGCCCTTTAGTTGATCGGGCGGGTTACCGACCGTGGGAATCGGCCCTTTAGTTGATCGGGCGGGTTACCGACCGTGGGAATCGGCCCTTTAGTCGATCGGGCGGGTTACCGACCGTGGGAATCGGCCCTTTAGTCGATTGGGCAGGTTACAGACTGTGGGAATCGGTCCTTTAGTCAATCGGACGGGTTACAGACAGTGGGAATTGATCCTTTAGTCGATCGGACGGGTTACAGACCGTGGGAATCGGCCCTTTAGCCGATCGGACAGGTTACAGACCGTGGGAATCGGTCCTTTAGTCGATCGGACAGGTTACAGACCGTAGGAATCGGTCCTTTAGTCGATCGGACGGGTTACAGACAGTGGGAATCGGTCCTTTAGTCGATCGGACGGGTTACAGACCGTGGGAATCGGCCCTTTAGTTGATCGGGCGGGTTACCGACCATGGGAATCGGCCCTTTAGTTGATCGGGCGGGTTACCGACCGTGGGAATCGGCCCTTTAGTCGATTGGGCAGGTTACAGACTGTGGGAATCGGTCCTTTAGTCGATCGGACAGGTTACAGACCGTGGGAATCGGTCCTTTATTCGATGGGACGGGTTACAGACCGTGGGAATCGGTCCTTTAGTCGATCGGACAGGTTACAGACCGTGGGAATCGGCCCTTTAGTCGATCGGGCGGGTTACAGACCGTGGGAATCGGTCCTTTAGTCGATCGGGCGGGTTACTGACCGTAGGAATCGGTCCTTTAGTCGATCGGACAAAATTTAGATGTTTTTTCCACGTCTTTTTTTTCATTCGTACTTTTTCAACTCTGATCTTTTAATAGATAACGACCATTGGTGGAAATGAGTTCAGTTGTGGTTTTTTAAAAAGACAAAAACAAAAAAAAACTCTAAAACCACAAAAATCCTAATGTTGATAAATGTGCCTCTAATGGGCTTATTTATTAAATTTTCAGTTTGTGAATTTGAGGTTTTTTTCTAATTCAAATAAACTTTCATTTTTTTAAAACTTGAATTATTGAGTTTTCAAGTTTACAAAGTCAAAAAATAACTCAAACAAATTGAAAATCTTGAATTGAAAATACGGCTTGATTTTTTGTAGAACAACCCCCATTGACTTCTACATGAACTCACAAATATTTAGCTGCCAAATGTTAAAATTTGTGGTTTTCACATTTCTGCACTTCATATTTACCAAGAATTTGAGTTTTTCACATTTTTGCACTTCATATTTACCAAGAATTTGAGTTTTTCACATTTTTGCACTTAATATTTACCTAGAATTTGAGGTTTTCACATTTCTGCACTTAATATTTACCTAGAATTTGAGTTTTTCACATTTTTGCACTTAATATTTACCAAGAATTTGAGTTTTTCACATTTTTGCACTTCATATTTACCAAAAATGAGTTTTTCACATTTTTGCACTTAATATTTACCTAGAATTTGAGTTTTTCACAGTTTTGCACTTAATATTTACCTAGAATGTTTTTCACATTTTTGCACTTCATATTTACCTAGAATGTTTTTCACATTTTTGCACTTCATATTTACCTAGAATTTGAGTTTTTCACATTTTTGCACTTCATATTTACCAAAAATGAGTTTTTCACATTTTTGCACTTAATATTTACCTAGAATTTGAGTTTTTCACAGTTTTGCACTTAATATTTACCTAGAATGTTTTTCACATTTTTGCACTTAATATTTACCTAGAATTTGAGTTTTTCACATTTTTGCACTTCATATTTACCTAGAATGTTTTTCACAGTTTTGCACTTAATATTTACCTAGAATTTGAGTTTTTCACAGTTTTGCACTTAATATTTACCTAGAATGTTTTTCACATTTTTGCACTTCATATTTACCTAGAATTTGAGTTTTTCACAGTTTTGCACTTAATATTTACCTAGAATGTTTTTCACATTTTTGCACTTCATATTTACCTAGAATTTGAGTTTTTCACAGTTTTGCACTTAATATTTACCTAGAATGTTTTTCACATTTTTGCACTTCATATTTACCTAGAATTTGAGTTTTTCACATTTTTGCACTTCATATTTACCTAGAATGTTTTTCACAGTTTTGCACTTAATATTTACCTAGAATGTTTTTCACATTTTTGCACTTCATATTTACCTAGAATTTGAGTTTTTCACAGTTTTGCACTTAATATTTACCTAGAATGTTTTTCACATTTTTGCACTTCATATTTACCTAGAATTTGAGTTTTTCACAGTTTTGCACTTAATATTTACCTAGAATGTTTTTCACATTTTTGCACTTAATATTTACCTAGAATGTTTTTCACATTTTTGCACTTCATATTTACCAAGAATTTGAGTTTTTCACATTTTTGCACTTAATATTTACGTAGAATTTGAGTTTTTCACATTTTTGCACTTAATATTTACCTAGAATTTGAGTTTTTCACATTTTTGCACTTAATATATACCAAGAATTTGAGTTTTTGAACCATTTTGGGAATTTTAGCACAAAAATTTTTTTGTGAAAAAAATTTGAATTCAAACATTGATAATTCACCCCCTAAGGGTTCAGAACGTGCAGAAACTAAAATCTGGTTACTAAAGTTGCCCCGAGGGGGTGTCGGCCTCCCTTCAGCAATAAAACTAGGGATACAGAGAATCCAGGATTTGGTTCGGGATTTGGCCTTTTTCTGCAGGGTTCGGATTTGGCCAAATCCACGGTACTGGTCGAACCAAATCCGAAACCTAAAAATCATGCGACTTTTTGGGGTTCGGTATTCGGCCGAATCCAAAAAAGTGTATTCGGTGCATCTCTAAATAAAACAAATTCAATTCGGTTTTGGCGCAGTGACTCAGGCCTCCCTTCTTGGATTTGGCAAAATGTTCATTCAGAAATGCGTTGGCCGACTACGTTGGTTCTGATTTTTCAGATCCAGTTATAATTTGGACTCTGGGACATTGTTACAGGATTAACTGTATGGGAAGTAGGAGAATGTGGTGGGACAACGTAATCCCACGAATCCACGAGACGAGGCACAAGTGGGACGTTCCAATCATTATCTTGATAGATTTGTCAGGAAATGACTTGGGTTCCGATAGATCTAATTAGCGGCATGGAAAGGAACCTCGGGTCCAGTTGGAAGGTCAAGGTTGTCCTTATGTTAAGGTCCTGACTTTAGGCTCCTCCTCTTCACCTTCTTTTTATTAAATCCTCAACTGAGTAGAGGAACCACATACTGTCGTTTCCGGATTTGATGTGGATTAGGAAATACAGGTGCCCAGTTGGGTCATTTTGCAATGAACCTTCCTATGACGCTCAGTACTCTCGCCAGCCTATTCGTAGGGTGTTGTGTTTGGATAAGGTCACATTGGAAGCTTCACAATCGTTGTTACTATAGAGCTCATCTGACGCTCTACCCACAACTGCCTGGCCCTGGGGGTCCTTTTCATAATATCCTTATCATTTACAGTAGGGGGTACATTATCCCTTATAATACATGAGTGATACTCAGAGTTCCCTGTATAACTCAGCCTGCAGCCTTGTGCCTTTATATGGGCACAGAACCCCTCAGTGACTGCTAATATCCTTATCATTTACAGTAGGGGGTACATTATCCCTTATAATACATGAGTGATACTCAGAGTTCCCTGTATAACTCAGCCTGCAGCCTTGTGCCTTTATATGGGGGGCACAGAACCCCTCAGTGACTGCTAATATCCTTATCATTTACAGTAGGGGGTACATTATCCCTTATAATACATGAGTGATACTCAGAGTTCCCTGTATAACTCAGCCTGCAGCCTTGTGCCTTTATATGGGGGGCACAGAACCCCTCAGTGACTGCTAATATCCTTATCATTTACAGTAGGGGGTACATTATCCCTTATAATACATGAGTGATACTCAGAGTTCCCTGTATAACTCAGCCTGCAGCCTTGTGCCTTTATATGGGGGGCACAGAACCCCTCAGTGACTGCTAATATCCTTATCATTTACAGTAGGGGGTACATTATCCCTTATAATACATGAGTGATACTCAGAGTTCCCTGTATAACTCAGCCTGCAGCCTTGTGCCTTTATATGGGGGGCACAGAACCCCTCAGTGACTGCTAATATCCTTATCATTTACAGTAGGGGGTACATTATCCCTTATAATACATGAGTGATACTCAGAGTTCCCTGATCGGAACTCAGAATGTCGGTTAATGGCAGCTCCCATCACCCTCAGACTTCCAGACGTTTATACCGAGTACCTTTATACTGCTGAAGAATATCAAAACAGGTAATAAAAAAATATTTATTTATCAAAAGTCACAGTAACAGCCTACAAAATACACAGGAGCACTCTATATATAAGAGACAGGTATAAATATATATATATATTGCACAGCACACAACACAAACGAGACACGTTACACCCATAGTCACTAACACTGCGAGACTGTACCAGGAAATATGTACAATTTGGCCCAATCACGTGGCTTTATTTCCAATCCGCTCGATCGGATCTTAAATATCAGGCATCAAACCGGTTTCCAGTTCTTTCTGTTTCTGCAGTAACCCCTAGAAATAAAATAAGGATCATTTGCACAACTGCCTTATGTGTGTCCATAGTGGGGAATAATAGGGTAGGGTTCCACCTAGTGGCCAGCAATGAGTATTGCAGTTCATATATGATTGTAAGCTTTTAAAGGAAAACTATACCCCCCAAACTATGTAGGTCTCTATAAAAATATATACGCCAGCCAATGAATGGACAGGGTTCTGCCTTTTGCTCCCACACTACTTCCTGTTACAGTTAGAGCTGCATCACTTCCTGTCAGCTGATCTCTGAGGGAGCCCACAGCCCATCACTAAATGGCGGCTCAAGGGAAAGGACGTAAAAGGGCAATATTTACTGATATATATATTCCAGTTTGGTTCAATAGGCCACTTAATATAAACTGTCTGTTGGTAACGTATTCATTCTGAGGGTATAGTTTCCCTTTAAACACACAGCCCCATATCCTCATGTGTCAGTAAATGCTTATTGAACTGCTTGTGGGCTATGTAGGAATCCTTTATTATTTATGATTTCCAAACAAGAATTTCCATTGCATTAATTAAACCCCAGCAGTGTTGTTGGCTACCCAGAATGCTCAGCGAGAGTCACAGTGCTGATAGCTCAGTGGGAGTGGCACGTACCTTCCGTAGTTCCGACAGTCCCTTGAGAATGGCTTGCTGCCTGTCCTTGTTCTTCACGACACTGGGGTTCAGCAGGGGGTCTCTCGCGTGGTCAGAGCTGAAGATCTGCCGAGTGGTCTGTTCATCCCCTGCAATTCACACAGAGGGGGGGGGGGGGGGGGGAATGTATGTATATGAGTCGGCCATATTGAAATAAATAGTAAATTATTTAAGTTTTCATGATACAGGCATGGGATCCCTTATCCGGAAACCTGTTATCCAGAAAGTTCTGAATTACGGAAAGGCCATCTCCCATAGACTCCATTATAAGCAAATAATTCTTATTTTTGAAAAATTATTTGCTTTTTCTCTGTAATAATAAAACAGTACCTGTACTTGATCCCAACTAAGATATAATTACCCCTTATTGGGGGCAGAACAGCCCTATTGGGTTTATTTAATGGTTAAATGATTCCCTTTTCTCTGTAATAATAAAACAGTACCTGTACTTGATCCCAACTAAGATATAATTACCCCTTATTGGGGCAGAACAGCCCTATTGGGTTTATTTAATGGTTAAATGATTCCCTTTTCTCTGTAATAATAAAACAGTACCTGTACTTGATCCCAACTAAGATATAATTACCCCTTATTGGGGGCAGAACAGTCCTATTGGGTTTATTTAATGGTTAAATGATTCCCTTTTCTCTGTAATAATAAAACAGTACCTGTACTTGATCCCAACTAAGATATAATTACCCCTTATTGGGGGCAGAACAGCCCTATTGGGTTTATTTCATGGTTAAATGATTCCCTTTTCTCTGTAATAATAAAACAGTACCTGTACTTGATCCCAACTAAGATATAATTACCCCTTATTGGGGCAGAACAGCCCTATTGGGTTTAATTAATGGTTAAATGATTCCCTTTTCTCTGTAATAATAAAACAGTACCTGTACTTGATCCCAACTAAGATATAATTACCCCTTATTGGGGCAGAACAGCCCTATTGGGTTTATTTCATGGTTAAATGATTCCCTTTTCTCTGTAATAATAAAACAGTACCTGTACTTGATCCCAACTAAGATATAATTACCCCTTATTGGGGGCAGAACAGCCCTATTGGGTTTATTCAATAGTTAAATGATTTTTAGCAGACTTAAGTTATGGAGATCCAAAATATGGAAAGATCCCTTATCCGGAAAACCCCAGGTCCCGAGCATTCTGGATAACAGGTCCCATACCTGTATTAGCAGTTTTACACTAATATTATTATATAGTAGCAGCTTTGTCCAAGAGCCGGCCTGCCAGAATCTCCATAGACAGGAACCATAGAACTGAGCAGAGAAGCACCCAGAGATGCTTCCGGCCTGAGAAACTTATGCTCCTGCCATACCCAATGGGCACTGTGCATTGATTGGGCCACTGCTGCCCTGTTCTTCTGATCCTTCTTAAAGCCCAGACCAGGGGAACTATAGCCCTCGGCACGGATTGGTGAATACGGATGAGTACATACCGGGGCGCTGGTACTGGGGATCGTGAGTGGAAGGGCGAGACATGGGGGCGTCTGGATCCAGGTAATACACCTCCTTGGTCCGTACGTAAGGAATGAAGTTGGAAGATGGCGGCCGCTCAGACTCCTGCTCGCTGCTCTCTGGGGAGACGTCCCTCTGGCTGACGGTGTAGGTGCCCCCTTGTATGGCGCCCCCGTTGTAAACTGCGTTAGTGGCGGTCGAATTCTGCCTCTTGTGCGACTGGTGCATCCTGTTCTTCACTGCGGGGACCGGCGGCGAATCAGATCTGTAAACGGAAGGGATTGGGGGCAAATGATAATGGGAAGAGCTGCCAAAATGGACCTAAGGAACCGTTCCCTAGAATACTACTGTGCTGGGAAACTACAGGGAGCAATAGAGCATCATGGGTATCCCCTGCCCAGACTTATTGATACTTTGTACAGCGCTACACAATATGCTGGCGCTATACAGAGATTCTACTTCCTTCCCATCAGCCTAAGGTCCCACTGGGACCTTTCAGGAGCCAATGAATTTGCCTCTGTGTGGTTGTGTAACTCCCAGCATGCCACAGACACAGAGAGAACAGACACCGAAATACTGTGAGGTGATTGGTTGTTAATGACGCATATATTGAGACTAAAAAAATTATTAAGGTTGAGGAGACTGCCTCATATAGATGCAAATAAACAAAAGGAATTCTGGGTATGAATTCCAAAAAAAATCCCATTTACATGGATTTATCCTATAGGCTAAAGCTCACCCAGAGGGTGAGCTTTAGCCTATGGGATAAACCCATGTAAATGGGATTTTTTTTGGAATTCATACCCAGAATTCCTTTTGTTTATATATATATTGAGACAGTAACCATGTGAATATTTAGACAGCGAGTGGCATCCATGTGTGAACCCCAAACACTCATTAGGTGGAAAGTAAAGGGGTGACTGAAACCACGGGGTCCCCAGTTAATGTGGGCGATCAGCTGTGCAGGGGGGAGGGGACAGAGAACTTACACGTAGGTCACGTGACTTTGGCGAGGGCAGTCTCAGTGAGCGCTGTGGGCGGGACATCATGCATGGCGTCAGCAAGAGATTACGCAGAAAGACTGCCCTTTATACACCCCTACTGCAGAGATGGTACAGCCCTCCAGCAAGTAATGGCATCACTGGTTAAAGGGGAAGTTCAGGGTTGTTACTGTTGGCCAATGAGCGGCGGAGGCAGGAATAGGATGGGCGGGTTGGAATCCTACTCTCTGATAGGGGGAAACCGACCAAACTTACCTTTTAATGTAGGGCTCCGCCTTCTCAACTGGCTCCTCCTGCAATAACAGTAAAGCAACGTTGCAGTTGGTCTTAATAAATAAAAACGTTTATTATTCACCGTTTTCTTTCTCTCCCAGATTAAATTATAATGGAGTCTGATTAAAGGGGCGGTTCACCTTTAGGCTAACTCTTAGTATGAGTGATAGTATAAGACAATTTGCAATTGGTCTTTGCTTTTAGGTTTGGTGTATCAGCGGTTATTTGCTTGCTTGGGTCTTAGTTTCCCTAGCAACCAGGCAGTGGTTTGAAAGAGAGACAGGAATATGAATGGAGGAGGGCCTAGATAGAAAGATAATTAATAAAAAGTACCAATAACAATAAAACTGGAGCCTCACAGAGCAATAGGGTTTGGCTGCCGGGGTCAGTGACCCCCATTTGAAAGCTGGAAATATATAGATTCAAAAAAACCATATAAAAAATAGTGAAGACCAATTGCAAAGTTGCTAGGAATAGGCCATTCTATAATATACATTAAAGCTGAACCACCCCTTTAACTGCTTGCCGCTTTATGCCGGCCCAGGGCGGGGCTAGGGGATCCCAGGGGAAATGGAGACTGCGGGACGTGGCGCCAATGGAAAGAGGGGGCGTGGCTGCTATACGCAGTTGTTTGGCCGCCCAATAAAACCCCAGCAGGAAGCTCACCCACCGGCACCGCCTTCTTTGCCAGCAGCTTCCCCTTTGCGTCGTCGCCGGGGAGAGACTTTTTGGGGGAGTCGCCCTTCTTGGGCTGCAGGTTGCTGGGCGCGTTTTTCTCCAGCAGGTGCATCAGCTCGTGTTGCCTCCGGACGCGGCTCTCCTCCCGCTGCCGCTGCAGCCCCTTGGGGTACCTCTCAGAGGCCGGGACAAACCTCCGCGGGGGCTTATTTTTGTTCCAGTCGGGCTTCTGGGCCGGTTCCTTTGCCTGACGTTCCGCTCGCGCAAACTGCTCGTAATAATCGTGGGGAAGCTCTTTGTTTTCCTTCCTGGAGCTGCTTCTCTCTCGGAGGCTCCTGGGCTTCCTCCCTTGCGCCTTAAATTCAATGGGCACCTCCGGGGATGGGCTCCGCCCCCACACCGCGTCCTTTGCCGGTAGCGCCGCCCCCACCGTCACTCCCCTGTCAACCTCATCTGGAAATAAACATGGTTTCATTATATATGTGTAACCCTTTCTTGGCACACTCACTTAATTTGGGCTGTATATACAGGAGATTTGTGTTCTCTGTGAAATATAGATACTGGGAACTGGGAAACAGAGCAGTGCCGCCCCCTAGTGGACACTCAGGAACACACCTCAAGGCGATTTCCACTAGGAAATAATCAAACACGGTTTGCAGCAATATCAAACTTTTTTATAACTTTTGAAATAGAAAGTCTCGTCAAGTCCCTTCCCCAAGAGCTCTTTAGTCCCCCCAGGTAGCGCTAACTGCCCCAGAGTACCTTCCCCGTTGGAAAGGGTGGCAGCTCCCAGGTAGCAGGTAACTGGACAATACCTGTTCACTCAGGGGACACACACAGAGTTCCACAGAGGACTTTTTACTCCCTGGCAGCCCAGCAGACTTTTATGCTTTCAAATCTGAACTCACACAGTTTGTACTGGCTGCTCACTCTGGGTCTCTCCCTCTGAACTGGCAAACAACAGCAGGGGCTCCCTTTATAAGCTGCTGGGCCCGCCCCTAGATTTTTGGCTCCAAACCTTAAGCACACCTCTCCCAGACGGCACTGCTGCATCCAGCCAATCGGATCCCTCCCCAGGCTGTAGCTAGGCTGGATGAGGTCACAGACTGAGAAACAGGGGACAGAGTTCTCTGATCCCCTACATATGTACAGAGGGGGAGAATCCTCAGGTACAATAAGGAAGAGCCAATGGGGGATGGGCCTTCTGCCAATGGGGGACGGGCCTTCTGCCAATGGGGGACGGGCCTTCTGCCAATGGGGGACGGGCCTTCTGCCAATGGGGGACGGGCCTTCTGCCAATAGGCAAATGCCACAAGGGGTGGGAAACCAGGAGGGGGGCCAGCGAGGGCAGCAGGGAGGCTACTGTATGAGGCAATCGGCAACAGAAACAGAGACCAGGGAGAAACCAATAAGAAAGGTAAATGGTAACATAAAGGGGTAGTTCACCTGTTTTAGACAATGGTATTCTGAGACAATTTGCAATTGGTCTTCATTTTTTATTTGTGATGGTTTTTCAGTTATTTAGTTTTTTGTTCTGCAGCTCTTTATTTGGTATTTTAGCAGCTATCTGGTTGCTAGGGTCTTATTTACCCCAGCAACCAGGCAGTGGTTTAAACGAGAGATGGGAATATGAATAGGGGAGGGGCTGAATAGAAAGATAAGGAATAAAAAGTAACAATAACAATAAAACTGGAGCCTCACAGAGCAATAGGGTTTGGCTGCCGGGGTCAGTGACCCCCATTTGAAAGCTGCAAAGAGGCAGAAGAAGAAGGGAAATACTTTAAAAACTATAACAAATAAATAATGAAGACCAATTGGAAAGTTGCTAGAAATAGAACATTCTATAACATACTAGAAATTAACAATGGTGACCCTCCCCTTTAAGGTCATAAGAAACATGAAATAATCGGGGGGATCATTGCCATTCCTATACAGCTCTGTGTAAAATGGAAACATTTAAGGGTTAATTCCCCCCCCCCTGTACAATAATGGCAGAGATAGAGCTCACCAGTTTGCACAGCGGTATCCTTTCGGGGTGAAACCAACACATCGGGCACGTGGGTCGCAGCGCTGTTTGCTACAGACGGAGGGTATAATGGAGTCGTATCTGTGCTCCTGCTGCCGGCCCTACTGGCGTCCAACTGCGCGGCTTCACCTACAGACCAATAGAAACATCTCTTATAGCCCTGTGTGTCCCACCCACAGCCCCTGTGGGACAGAACCATCCCTTACATTGCCCCCCATGCACTGCCCCCTAGTGGAAGGAACTTACCCCCATGTCCCTGTCAACTATTCCTGACTTATGCCCTCCCCTCACCCACCTGGCCCAGGGTCTGCTTCTGCTAAATACCCGCCCCCTTTGGTGACATCACAGATAGGTGGGGTATAGGTGTAGAAGTCTCTGGGGGGGGCGGGATATGGGAAGTGACATCACCGGGCATACAGGACATTTTGGGCCGACCTGGGAATCAGTAATTTGTACCTCAGTAGGGTGCCTAAAAGGGGTGATTCACCTTTAAGTTAACTTATTATGTTATAGAATGGCCTAGCAACTTTGCAATTGGTCTTCATTATTAAAAAAAGTTTTTGAATTATTTGCCTTTCTCTTTTGCCTCTAGTTTAAACAGCTGCCTGGTTACTATAGTAAAAAAGACCCTAGCAACCAGATAGCAGCTAAAATACCAAATGGAGAGCTGCGGCCAAAAACTATTCCTCTCTATTCATATTCCCATCTTTTGTTTAAACAGCTGCCTGGTTACTATAGTAAAAAAGACCCTAGCAACCAGATAGCAGCTAAAATACCAAATGGAGAGCTGCGGCCAAAAACTATTCCTCTCTATTCATATTCCCATCTTTTGTTTAAACAGCTGCCTGGTTACTATAGTAAAAAAGACCCTAGCAACCAGATAGCAGCTAAAATACCAAATAAAGAGCTGCGGCCAAAAACTATTCCTCTCTACTATTCATATTCCCATCTCTTGTTTAAACATCTGCCTGGTTACTATAGTAAAAAAGACCCTAGCAACCAAATAGCAGCTAAAATACCAAATGGAGAGCTGCTAAACAAAAAGCTAAATAACTGAAAAACCATCAGAAATAAAAAAATGAAGACCAATTGCAAATTGTCTCAGAATATTAATGTCTACAGCATATTAAAAGTTAATTTAAAGGTAAACTACCCCTTTTATTACTAAGCAGTTTCCCCCTGGGTGGGTAACAAAACACTCATTCCTAAGGGAATTCCTTGAACCCACAATTAGCGCAGGAATGAGTGGGAGACAATTGGGACTGAAGGGCAAATACCGTGAGTGTCGTCGTTCCTCTGCAGCTGGAAGATGTCGTGTCCTTTGTGCTCCAAATGGCGCATCCTCTGTTGCTGCTTCAGCCTCTGAGCCTCCTCCTGTGCCCTCTGCATACTCTCATACAGCTCTTTAGTCTTCAGCTTCAGCATCTCCTACCAACCCGCAGCCGGGCAAATGGGAACTCACATTAGTGCTCTGCAATATGGCAGCTCCCTCCCATATGTATAAATACAAAATACAGAGAGGGAATGTTCTGGGCACACAATAAGCTGTACCCCCATACTGTACTGTCTAAGGGAAACACTATGGCACCTCCTACCCATATGTATAAATACAAATATACAGAGAAGGAATGTTCTGGGCACACAATAAGCTGTACCCCCATACTGTACTGTCTAAGGGAAACACTATGGCACCCCCTACCCATATGTATAAATACAAATATACAGAGAAGGAATGTTCTGGGCACACAATAAGCTGTACCCCCATACTGTACTGTCTAAGGGAAACGCTATGGCACCCCCTACCCATATGTATAAATACAAATATACAGAGAGGGAATGTTCTGGGCACACAATAAGCTGTACCCCCATACTGTACTGTCTAAGGGAAACACTATGGCACCCCCTACCCATATGTATAAATACAAATATACAGAGAAGGAATGTTCTGGGCACACAATAAGCTGTACCCCCATACTGTACTGTCTAAGGGAAACACTATGGCACCCCCTACCCATATGTATAAATACAAATATACAGAGAAGGAATGTTCTGGGCACACAATAAGCTGTACCCCCATACTGTACTGTCTAAGGGAAACACTATGGCACCCCCTACCCATATGTATAAATACAGATATACAGAGAAGGAATGTTCTGGGCACACAATAAGCTGTACCCCCATACTGTACTGTCTAAGGGAAACACTATGGCACCCCCTACCCATATGTATAAATACAAATATACAGAGAAGGACTGTTCTGGGCACACAATAAGCTGTACCCCCATACTGTACTGTCTAAGGGACATAGGGATAGGTCAGGATGTTTAAGGGGCAGGGAGGGTATGAAGTTACCTACTTCTTTCTGTCGCTGACGTTTCGTATCCTCTTCAAACTGCCTGTGCATCTGCTCTCGCTCCATCGCCAGTTTCTGCTCCTCCTCCTGCTCCTCTCGCTGCTTTTGCTCCTCTTCCAGCTGTTTTCTCCTGCGTTTTTCTTCAACCTGTGCCGCTATGGCCTTCTAGTGAGGGGGCAGAACAGAATAACACCCTCAGAGGAGAGAAAGGAAAAGGGAAATATGCAGGGTTGGGGCAGAAAAGTCTCAATTCAATTGATTCAATCAACGTGATCTGTAACCTGCCTGGTGTTCCAGCTGCTTCAGCCGCTTCTGCTCTCGCTCCTCGATCTGCGCCGGATCCAATAGGGCCGTCATGGTACGGAGGAACCTGCAAGAACAATTACGTTCTGGGGGTCAGTTGGGTCCCAGTCTGGGAAGGTTCCCACTAGATGTTGGAACAGTGTTGCTGGGAGTTGCTCCCATTCAGCCACAAGGGCATTAGTGAGGTTGGGCAGTGATGTTGGGGATCAGGCTCACAGTCGGGGTTCCATCCCACAGGGGGTCAGTTGGTTTGCCCCTCCCCTTGCTGCTATAACTGCCCCTGCCCTTCTGGGAAGGTTCCCACTAGATGTTGGAACAGTGTTGCTGGGAGTTGCTCCCATTCAGCCACAAGGGCATTAGTGAGGTTGGGCAGTGATGTTGGGGATCAGGCTCACAGTCGGGGTTCCATCCCACAGGGGGTCAGTTGGTTTGCCCCTCCCCTTGCTGCTATAACTGCCCCTGCCCTTCTGGGAAGGTTCCCACTAGATGTTGGAACAGTGTTGCTGGGAGTTGCTCCCATTCAGCCACAAGGGCATTAGTGAGGTTGGGCAGTGATGTTGGGGATCAGGCTCACAGTCGGGGTTCCATCCCACAGGGGGTCAGTTGGTTTGCCCCTCCCCTTGCTGCTATAACTGCCCCTACCCTTCTGGGAAGGTTCCCACTAGATGTTGGAACAGTGTTGCTGGGAGTTGCTCCCATTCAGCCACAAGGGCATTAGTGAGGTTGGGCAGTGATGTTGGGGATCAGGCTCACAGTCGGGGTTCCATCCCACAGGGGGTCAGTTGGTTTGCCCCTCCCCTTGCTGCTATAACTGCCCCTACCCTTCTGGGAAGGTTCCCACTAGATGGTGGAACAGTGTTGCTGGGAGTTGCTCCCATTCAGCCACAAGGGCATTAGTGAGGTTGGGCAGTGATGTTGGGGATCAGGCTCACAGTTGGGTTTCCATCCCACAGGGGTCAGTTGGGTTGCCCCTCCCCTTGCTGCTATAACTGCCCCTGCCCTTCTGGGAAGGTTCCCACTAGATGTTGGAACAGTGTTGCTGGGAGTTGCTCCCATTCAGCCACAAGGGCATTAGTGAGGTTGGGCAGTGATGTTGGGGATCAGGCTCACAGTCGGGGTTCCATCCCACAGGGGGTCAGTTGGGTTGCCCCTCCCCTTGCTGCTATAACTGCCCCTGCCCTTCTGGGAAGGTTCCCACTAGATGGTGGAACAGTGTTGCTGGGAGTTGCTCCCATTCAGCCACAAGGGCATTAGTGAGGTTGGGCAGTGATGTTGGGGATCAGGCTCACAGTCGGGGTTCCATCCCACAGGGGGTCAGGGCTCAGTCAGGTTCTTCCCATCTCAGCAAACCCATTCTGTACCTGGCTCTGTGCATGGGGGGCATTATTGTGCTGAAACAGGGAAGTGCCCCCCACCTCCACCAATGGTTACCCCAGCATTATGCATTTGCATGGCCGGATACCAGTTAGGCAAGCTGCCTGGAGAGCCACATACAGGAGCCAATAAGCTGCTGGTTTGGAGGTGTCAGTAGCTTTTATGATTCTGTGTATGCCCCCCCCCTAACTGGCGTTTGGCGCCTATCCCCCTGAAGGCTGGCTACTCACCCCGTTTTCTGGTTGTCCTGAGACGATCTGAGCAGTTCGGATCCTGCACACTGGGTCGGACTCAAATCTGGAGTAACGCTTGGCTCTGCCGATGCTGAATGGGCAGTCCGTTGGGCTGGTAACAGATTCTGAGTTTGCAGCAGTTCCGCCGGGGTGTATGGGGCCTGTGTTTGGGGATCACTAATCTTCTTAAAGGAGTCAAAATGCATCGCCCACTTCTCCGTCTCCTCCATCTGCACAATGGGAACCATCAGACTCGTTATCTATGTGCTTATAATGTAAGGACTTGCTACACGCAACTGCCTATACCCTCATACTGGGCTTTTAAAGGGGAAATAAGACTCTTCTCTGCATCTTTTACAGCGAGAAAGATGCACAGAAAGGAGAACCCACCTCTAACATCTTCTTCTTTTCCAGCTTCTTGCGCAGGACTGCTTCTTCCCTTTGCTTATTGAGCTCCTCCAGCCATTTCTTCTGCTGCTGCCGCTTGATGGCACTGAAAGGGTGGTCCATTGGTGCTGCTTCCTGAAACAATACAAGAACATTTACTCTATAACCTCTATCCTCACCCTGTGCCAATTAGACGTATGCCTATCCTAGGCCAGGAAGTGCCATCATAACAAAAACCATTCAACCCATTATGAACCTTACACATGCACTTAGATTGTAAGCTCTACGGGGCAGGGACCTCCTTCCTACTGTGTCTCATACCACATGGCACTTATTCCCTGTGCATTTATATATATTTATTGTATTTATTTATTATAACACTTGTCCTCCCTGTGTGTAATTTTGTAAGAATGTACAGCGCTGCGTACCCTTGTGGCGCTTTATAAATAAAGTTATACCTACATACATACATACATTATTAACCCTTCTAAGCACTGCTGCCGAGTACAACCGAGATTCCCAATAAGCCATCAGTGAGGGGTAAAACAAAAGCATTGCCCCTCAGTATTGACATGGACAATAATATAATATGTAGTATCTCCATTAGGCTAATACCTAATGGATTAGTCGCTGTGTGTCTTTGCCCTAAGGGAAAGATGCACAGAGCTACAAGTAGCAGCTACTTGTCACGGCTGATAATTGTCTCTACGTGTGTTTAGCAGAGGCAGTTCTCAGTATTGTCTATGGCAGGGGATTTTCTGGCATTTAGTATCTGCTACTAAGTAGCTCAGTGTGTCTTCACCCTAAATGTGCAAGAAAGGGGATCAGGATAAGGATGCCAACTATGAGAGGGAGAGGCAAGAGGGGAGCATTACCCTTAGTGCTGCCCCCTTGCTTTCCCAAGATGTTGCTGGTACCGTTGTTCAGCCTCAGACTGACAGGAATTCAGAATAAGGACAAGAAATTAGTGACGGCAATTTACCCCCAAAACAAAAGCACTGCGGATAGCAGCTGGAAGCTCAGGGGAGCTAAAACTTGAGCCTCTTCCACTTGGACCACTCAGGACAATGGGTGAAGAATCACTGGTCTCTGTACTGGTGGATGTTCCGAAAAGCATATCATCCTGGGCAGGGGTGCCACGGTCGCTGCTATATGGATCCTACAGGGGAATGGGAGACAGAGCGAGACTTGTTAGCAATGAATTGCAGCACCACCTGCTGGGGAAAGATAAATACTGCAGGCAGTTACCCAAGGAAATGTAACAAAGCCCAGCCTGCTTTATAATCTTACCCTATGACAAATGCTGCCTCCTCTTTCCTACCCAGAGAGTGAAAATGAGGGCACGGGATTACTCTGCTGCCCATTTCCATTTATACTGTGCCCTCTAGTGGTCATAAATGGATGTTGCATCCTACTGGTCTCTGTTGAGCAGGGGGCTCAAACTCAATTTACCTGGGGGCCGCAGGAGGCAAAGTCAGGATGAGGCTGGGCCGCATAAGGGATTTCACAAAAAATTGGCTTTCAAGGGATAATGCAAGGCACGGCAGGCGGGAGCTGCTGATTGCGGAAATGACGTTATGCCATCATAACAGTTATTATGGGAAGACGTTCTGTGTGCACAATTAGCTCCTTAGCAGCTAATTGTGCACACAGAACGTCTTCCCATAATAACTGTTATGATGGCATAACGTCATTTCCGCAATCAGCAGCTCCCGCCCGCTGTGCCTTGCATTATCCCTTGAATCGCAATGAAAATCGTGATCCATTCATTGCTTTTGAGAAGGCATTGGTGCGGGCCACAAAATATTGTACCGAGGGCCGCAAATGTCCCCCGGGCCGCGAGTTTGAGACCCCTGCTGTTGAGACTTCCCCTGCTAAGAGAAGCAACCGATGTGGCTTCTATGCAACATTTAAGGGAGAATCTAGCTGTTGTGTGGTTGCTAGTTAATCACCCTAGCAACCAGGCAGTGGTTTGGTGTAAATGGAATGATGTACAATAAAACAAAATAACAAAAGAAAACTAGGCTGATCTAGTCTGGTCTCTCACAACCAATTTACTATTCAGCTGCCCAGCAGTCACAGGGCTTTCTCCCCCTTACAGTTACACCCCTGTGTAAGGACATTAGTAGCTGTCTGTGGCTTCCTTACTTTCTGTGCTTCTGGTAGCGACGGCTGCACACTGTCACACCCACCGGGCTCTGAGCTGGACATTCCCTGGTGCCGGGAGTATCGCCAGCCCCCCTGTGCAGACTCCCTTAGCCTCTTCTTTGTAGCAATTTGCTCATCTTTGGGAATCAAACAAAAAATAATCACTATCACTTTACAGCACAAAGCCAAGTCGGAGACCTCATTATCCAAACACAACAAACTGAACTGTAACGACCAATAAAATTTCAGCCAGTTGGTTTAAAGGGTAAAGATGCCCATAAACGGGCAGATTACAGCTGCTGATTTGGGTCCTTCAGACTAATTCAGCAGCTTATCTACCCATGTATGGGCATCTCAACGGTCCTACCCGAGCTATATCAGGCCTAAAATTGGCCAGATCTCGATTGGGCAGGTTTGATTTCCCATTGGATTGGGGACCACATTGGCTCGTTCATGCAGTCCCATAACCAATGGTGCCTATGCCGCCAATGTAATTTGCTTGTCCCTAAGCACAAACGATCAAATGATCCCAATATCGAGAAGATCCGCTCGTTTGGCAACCTCACCAAATGAGTGAATCTTACTGTGTATGGCTCACATGGAAAACCAAGGTAAGATCCCTCCAGAACAGAACTTGAATGCTCTATACTTCCTAAACTTACTCAGTGTGCTTCTCTGAGATATTTGCATTTCTCAACACAGAGTCAGCAACCCGAGGGTTAACTGAATCCAGAAAGTTCACAGATAGTAAGGGGTTCTGGGCCTTGAACAATCTGTGGACCATTGTCTAAAATTGCTTATATCTCAGAAATCACTGAAAACTGAAACTGAGGAATACACTCAGTAAGTTTATTGGGTTAATATTCCTGTTATTGGGATTTTCCAAGTGGGTCGATCTCTGTGGTGCAAAGGGAAGAAGTGCAAGATGATTTAGTGTACCCATCCAAGCAAGGGGGAAACACTAAATCAAGCTTTTCATTCACTGCCTGCAGTGTTCCTCTCTCTGTGACCACAGGGAAGAGAGCAGCCCAGGAGCTGGAAATACAGCAGATCAGGGACAGGGAAGCAGTGGGTGTTTACTTACCCTTTACACAATATGACACATTGTTTATTGCGCACTTATTATTTGGACAATAGGCAAAAAACCTACCTAATTCTTTCCGCCACTTCGTTTTTTTGGCTTCCTCGAGGCTTTTGTCTCGCTCGCGTTCTCCCAGGGTGCTGAATAAATCGCCCTGCAGCCTCGTGTTGTATCTGGGAACAGTAAACAAGCAGTGCCTTTAGGTCTCTGTGTAATACAAAGCTGCTTGCAGTCACTTTAGTTTGGGCACAGTGTTGGGCAGAGGGTAATTAAGTGCCAGGGACCCGCCGGGGCTGTTCCGTTACACAGGGGCTGCATACAATTGAGCACGGTGTGATTTGCAGCAAAGCCAAACGCCAGCAGTTTCCTGACTTCAAATATTTGTTTTATGCCACAGCAACCAATGACGGCTCGATTACACGGATGGGCGAGCAATGCTGCAGCTGGCGGATTTCTCTGAGTCAAAACACTGCAGGTTTGGGTCGGTTCCCAATGTACAGAAACTGCGCAGAGCAATGAAATTAATGGAAAAGAACAGACTTACACGTCGGTGCTCTGCTCAGCAGCTTTGGGATCCAGGTCCGGTGATGCCAGAACATTCTCATTCCGTGCAGGTTCTGTCGTGTTCTCCTCGGTACCAGCTTCTGGCGCTGAAATAAACAAAGGGAAGGTACATCTGTTGATGTCGTTCCCTGGCTCAGTTATTACTTTTAAACGAACAAAAAGACCTTCCTCGCACACCCTTGACTCTCCAAAACAATTCAGCGTTCGGTGCACACTGCTGGGGAGATCGGCACCCTCCCAAAAATTCCAAATAGCGCCAAAAGCACTGGCACACAGAGCTACAAACGGGACTAGCCCTTTAAAAAATCTTTATTGCGGAGGTGCAACGTTTCGGGGCAAAGTGACCCCTTGATAAAAGTGACCCCTTGATAAAGGGGTCACTTTGCCCCGAAACGTTGCACCTCCACAATAAAGATTTTTTTAAAGGGCTAGCCCCGTTTGTAGCTCTGTGTGCCAGTGCTTTTGGCGCTATCAGTTATTAATTTTGCCATTAGTAACGACACAAGCAAAATGCCACCCTGGGTGCTGCGTCTGTTCGTTCATTTACACACGATTGGGGTGTAGGAAAATGAGCCCAAAAGGAGAAGGTGAAGCTGCATGAAGTGCCCCCCGTTTTTCTTACCGTCACTTTCCCTCTGATCCTGAGTGATTATTTTGTTTCCCTGATTGATGGTCATTAGAATCTGCTGGAACTGCTCTTGGGTGAGACACACCAGGCTCTCTCTGAGCTGCTCGGCCGAGACCTTGGGCTGGGAGCGCTGCTGCCGGGGAGCGCCGGAGTGCGTCGGCCTTTTCGGCTGCGCCTTTGCTTTCCCCGGGTCCTGCTTGTGGAGCTGCACATTTTGCTGTAGGACAGGGGCCTGGTGTTTATTCTCCAACTCCTTCAGCACGTTAACCTGCGCCTTGCTGGGCTGCCCGTCTCGCGAGCCACTTTTGATTCTCTGTCCGGCAGCTTCCGGCTTCACATTATTGGTCTGAACAGATTTAAGGACCTGGCTGGGCTGTGTGACTTTCTGCGTCCTTCCTTTGTTGCCTGCCTGAAGATATACACATCATGTTACTAAATGCAGAAATATGACCGGAACATTAAAGGGGAACTGATGCCGGTTAATTAGTGTTGCTCACCTGCTTATTAAGCTTTCTATCACTTCCTGCAAAAGAAACACATCAGAAATCAGGATATAGCAATCACACAGGGGCAGCTGAGAATAAGGGTTATTCATTATTATGCACTCATATCATAGGGCAAATATTACATAACATTACCATACGGTGCCAAAATGAGTCTTGTCTTCCCGTCCAAAATCTGGGTCTCAAGCTTGAGGCCATCCCTGCAAGAGAAAGCGCTGGTTTAGGGGTGCGGTAGAGCTGCTGTACCCCGGTAATGTTCAGCTGCACCCCCCACCCCATAGCACACAAGAAAGCAAGTCTGTGGGTAGGACGTGCCTTCTGCTCAGTGATACAGGCTCCGTGTATCTAATCCGCCCACTGCCTGGGCTGCCGGGGTCTCTAAGCCCACAAGCTGCTGATTAAATGGTTAGCAGTGAGCCCAGGAAGCCCCCATGCCGCTCACTCAGATTATAGGCAAGAACTGGGAACCAGCTGCCCAAATTGTTGTGCCCACTTAACTCCTAATCTAAACATTTCCAACACAGTAACAGGTTCTGTCTCTTTGGCCCCCACTTGCTGGAAGGGGTGAGTAGTGATGAGTAGGCCAGAGTGGGAGAGGAAGATCAGGAGGGTAGGACTGGCTAATGGGAGGGCTACTTACTGTAATTGGCCAGGGCAGCAGTGCCAGGCAGGTCGGGGGTTAGTAGCACTGCCACTGAGGGGAGCAGTGTCACCCATTAGTGTAGGGACTCTAGGGGCCCAAGGATAGGGGGATGCCAAGGGGGGGGGTGACACTGTGGGGACCTTGGGCACCTGTTGAGTGAGTACTTCCACTGGCTGTAACTGATGCCCAGCCTGTGCCCACATCATCAGGAGATATTCTAATAAGTGAATCTATGGCATGAATGGGCTGGCAACTGGCAAATGTGTATTCTTAGCCAGCGCCGGGGTATTATACTCAGGGGGGTATTATACACAGGGGGGTATTATACAAAGGGGACATACAAGAGACATCTGATAAACAGAGAGGGTAGTATCCAGTCAGTGCTGGGGGGCTATACACTGGGGGTAAGTCAGTGCCGGGGGGCTATACACTGGGGGTAAGTCAGTGCCGGGGGCTATACACTGGGGGTAAGTCAGTGCCGGGGGGCTATACACTGGGGGTAAGTCAGTGCCGGGGGGCTATACGCTGGGAGTAAGTCAGTGCCGGGGGGCTATACGCTGGGGGTAAGTCAGTGCCGGGGGGCTATACGCTGGGGGTAAGTCAGTGCCGGGGGACTATACGCTGGGGGTAAGTCAGTGCCGGGGGGGCTATACGCTGGGGGTAAGTCAGTGCCGGGGGGGCTATACGCTGGGGGTAAGTCAGTGCCGGGGGGGCTATACGCTGGGGGTAAGTCAGTGCCGGGGGTATATACGCTGGGGGTAAGTCAGTGCCGGGGGGCTATACGCTGGGGGTAAGTCAGTGCCGGGGGGCTATACGCTGGGGGTAAGTCAGTGCCGGGGGGCTATACGCTGGGGGTAAGTCAGTGCCGGGGGGCTATACGCTGGGGGTAAGTCAGTGCCGGGGGGCTATACGCTGGGGGTAAGTCAGTGCCGGGGGCTATACGCTGGGGGTAAGTCAGTGCCGGAGGGCTATACGCTGGGGGTAAGTCAGTGCCGGGGGGCTATAAGCTGGGGGTAAGTCAGTGCCGGGGGGCTATAAGCTGGGGGTAAGTCAGTGCCGGGGGGCTATACGCTGGGGGTAAGTCAGTGCCGGGGGGCTATACGCTGGGGGTAAGTCAGTGCCGGGGGGCTATACGCTGGGGGTAAGTCAGTGCCGGGGGGCTATACGCTGGGGGTAAGTCAGTGCTGAGGGGCTATACGCTGGGGGTAAGTCAGTGCCGGGGGGCTATACGCTGGGGGTAAGTCAGTGCCGGGGGGCTATACGCTGGGGGGTAAGTCAGTGCCGGGGGGCTATACGCTGGGGGTAAGTCAGTGCCGGGGGCTATACGCTGGGGGTAAGTCAGTGCCGGGGGGGCTATACGCTGGGGGTAAGTCAGTGCCGGGGGGCTATACGCTGGGGGTAAGTCAGTGCCGGGGGGCTATACGCTGGGGGTAAGTCAGTGCCGGGGGGCTATACGCTGGGGGGTAAGTCAGTGCCGGGGGGCTATACGCTGGGGGTAAGTCAGTGCCGGGGGGCTATACGCTGGGGGTAAGTCAGTGCCGGGGGGCTATACGCTGGGGGTAAGTCAGTGCCGGGGGGCTATACGCTGGGGGGTAAGTCAGTGCCGGGGGGCTATACGCTGGGGGGTAAGTCAGTGCCGGGGGGCTATACGCTGGGGGTAAGTCAGTGCCGGGGGGCTATACGCTGGGGGTAAGTCAGTGCCGGGGGGCTATACGCTGGGGGTAAGTCAGTGCCGGGGGGCTATACACTGGGGGTATCAGTCAATGTTGGGGTGAGAACCTTATGCAGTTTCTATAGTAACAGCCCCACTTACCCCAGGTTCATGGCCCCAGAAGGCGAGGGTCCCAGTGCCAGACAGTCCCGGCCCCGCTCTGTGTACAGTTGGTTAGTGATATCGCGCAACAAACCGCGCAGCCACTGGGAGAAAGCGGCGCCCCGAACATCCAATCACAACGCGTTTCACTGGTGTGTCGGCGCTTACCTGGATCAGCTGATCAACCGGCTGTCAGTTAGTGTGGCGCGGCCATGTTTATTGCTGGCAGAACCCTTACTGGCCAAGAACTGTACAATGTAACGCGAGTTTCTAGCGGGAGATCCTTGTGTAGTGACTTCTTCATGGCCCTTAACTTATCTTCTATTCTACTGGGCTGCCCCAATGATTCTCCTGTAGGGTTTGGGGTTACATCCCCTTTAATACGGTAAGTAATGAGTGACAGCAAGGTGGGTGAGGAATTGAGCTGTTAATTACAGTGTAGCCAGCAGGGGGCAGCAGTGCAGCAGGGTACCAGGCCTGAGAGATGAGTAACTAAGGGCAAGACCAATGAGAAACCTGGAATAATGGTGTCAGTTTGCTGCTTGTTGGGTTTTAACCCAAACACTTCAGGGAAGTTTAGGGCACAACTGTCTGTTTGGGTTTCTGTGAATAATGTGGCAAATAACAAAGTTCCCAACCCTACAATAAGCCCAGATTTCATTGGCCAGTGTCACCTCCTATGCAATAGGGAACAGTGAGTCCCTCAGGGCTACTTACCCCTTCAGACTGGGAATCTTCAGGGTAATTTGCTCCTGAAACAAATCTTTTTTTTCTTCTATTGCTGAGGTGAGTCCGTTCCTCCTTTTTCCCTTTCTTGTTCTCCAGCATAAGCGACTCAGGGCAGAGTAGCCATAAGGGGGCGCTACTGTGCAAGGTGTACATTACATGGCTTCAGCTGTGGCACAAAGCCCTGGGGCGTTAGTTGGGTTCTTGGGCGCCACATTGGGTTGGACATGAGGCCCAGCTCCTGTATTGGCCATGAGTAAGGGAAAGGCTTGGTGCCTGCAGGGTATTAGGCCAGATGACTGGGTAGCTCATACGGCTAATGGACTGGTTAATGGTGGGATTAAGCTGCGGGGAAGGCAGTTGCGTGTTGGGTAAGGTAGTGGGTCAGTAAAAATGTGGGTGCCAAAAATTGGTTCTGCGCAGAACTCTATTCCAAAGGGGTTCCCAGTCCATAACTACAGTTATACCAACCTATCAATATACACACTATGTATATATACACCCATACAGACCTATCCATATACCCACATGTATACACACTATATATACACCCATACAGACCTATCCATATACCCACATGTATACACACTATATATATACCCATACAGACCTATCCATATACCCACATGTATACACACTATATATATACCCATACTGACCTATCCATATACCCACATGTATACACAATATATATACACCCATACAGACCTATCCATATACCCACATGTATACACAATATATATATACCCATACAGACCTATCCATATACCCACATGTATACACACTATATATATACCCATACTGACCTATCCATATACCCACATGTATACACACTATATATACACCCATACAGACCTATCCATATACCCACATGTATACACACTATATATATACCCATACTGACCTATCCATATACCCACATGTATACACACTATATATATACCCATACTGACCTATCCATATACGCACATGTATACACACTATATATACACCCATACAGACCTATCCATATACCCACATGTATACACACTATATATATACCCATACTGACCTATCCATATACCCACATGTATACACACTATATATATACCCATACTGACCTATCCATATACCCACATGTATACACACTATATATATACCCATACTGACCTATCCATATACCCACATGTATACACACTATATATATACCCATACTGACCTATCCATATACCCACATATATACACACTATATATATACCCATACTGACCTATCCATATACCCACATATATACACACTATATATATACCCATACTGACCTATCCATATACCCACATGTATACACACTATATATATACCCATACTGACCTATCCATATACCCACATGTATACACACTATATATATACCCATACTGACCTATCCATATACCCACATGTATACACACTATATATATACCCATACTGACCTATCCATATACCCACATGTATACACACTATATATATACCATACTGACCTATCCATATACCCACATGTATACACATTATATATATATACCCATACTGACCTATCCATATACCCACATGTATACACACTATATATATACCCATACTGACCTATCCATATACCCACATGTATACACACTATATATATACCCATACTGACCTATCCATATACCCACATGTATACACACTATATATATATATACCATACTGACCTATCCATATACCCACATGTATACACACTATATATATATATACCCATACTGACCTATCCATATACCCACATGTATACACACTATATATATACCCATACTGACCTATCCATATACCCACATGTATACACACTATATATATATATATACCCATACTGACCTATCCATATACCCACATGTATACACACTATATATATATATACCCATACTGACCTATCCATATACCCACATGTATACACACTATATATATACCCATACAGACCTATCCATATACCCACATGTATACACACTATATAATATACCCATACTGACCTATCCATATCCCACATGTATACACAATATATTATATACACCCATAAGACCTATCCAATACCCACATGTATACACATATATATATACCCATACTGACCTATCCATATACCCACATGTATACACACTATATATATACCCATACTGACCTATCCATATACCCACATGTATACACACTATATATAACACCCATACAGACCTATCCATATACCCACATGTATACACACTATATATATACCCATACTGACCTATCCATATACCCACATGTATACACACTATATATATCCCATACTGACCTATCCATATACCCACATGTATACACACTATATATACACCCATACAGACCTATCCATATACCCACATGTATACACACTATATATATACCCATACAGACCTATCCATATACCCACATATATACACACTATATATATACCCATACTGACCTATCCATATACCCACATGTATACACACTATATATATACCCATACTGACCTATCCATATACCCACATGTATACACACTATATATATACCCATACTGACCTATCCATATACCCACATGTATACACACTATATATATACCCATACTGACCTATCCATATACCCACATGTATACACACTTATATATACCCGATACTGACCTATCCATATACCCACATGTATACACACTATATATATACCCATACTGACCTATCCATATACCCACATGTATACACCACTATATCATATACCCATACTGACCTATCCATATACCCACATGTATACACACTATATATATACCCATACTGACCTATCCATATACCCACATGTATACAACACTATATATATATACCCATACTGACCTATCCATATACCCACATGTATACACACTATATATATACCCATACTGACCTATCCATATACCCACATGTATACACACTATATATATATACCCATACTGACCTATCCATAAACCCACATGTATACACACTATATATATATACCCATACTGACCTATCCATAAACCCACATGTATACACACTATATATATATATATACCCATACTGACCTATCCATATACCCACATGTATACACACTATATATATAACCCATACTGACCTATCCATATACCCACATGTATACACACTATATATATACCCATACTGACCTATCCATATACCCACATGTATACACACTATATATATATACCCATACTGACCTATCCATAAACCCACATGTATACCACACTATATATATATATATACCATACTGACCTGATCCATATACCCACATGTATACACACTATATATATATATACCCATACTGACCTATCCATATACCCACATGTATACACACTATATATATATATACCCATACTGACCTATCCATATACCCACATGTATACACACTATATATATATATATACCCATACTGACCTATCCATATACCCACATGTATACACACTATATATATATATACCCATACTGACCTATCCATATACCCACATGTATACACACTATATATTGTGAAGAATGCAAGGATGACATGGGGGTTTCTTTCCTTGTGGAACTTAAACTTTAGGCTGATGCCACACGCGGCGTAGGGCTGATTTTTTCGGCAAGCGGAAAAACGCTTGCCGAAAATTCAGCCCTACGCCTGCTACTTGTGCCTGCACCTGAATGAATGGGATACGCTCGGGTGCAGGCACATGTAGCCGATATACGCATGAAAACGCGCGAGAATGCAAAGTCTTCGTATATTGGCTACATGTGCCTGCACCCGAGCGTATCCCATTCATTCAGGTGCAGGCACAAGTAGCAGGCGTAGGGCTGAATTTTCGGCAAGCGTTTTTCCGCTTGCCGAAAAAATCAGCCCTACGCCGCGTGTGGCATCAGCCTAAAGTTTAAGTTCCACAAGGAAAGAAACCCCCATGTCATCCTTGCATTCTTCACAATATATAGTGTGTATACATGTGACCTATCCATATACCCACATATATACACACTATATATATACCCATACTGACCTATCCATATACCCACATGTATACACACTATATATATACCCATACTGACCTATCCATATACCCACATGTATACACACTATATATATACCCATACTGACCTATCCATATACCCACATGTATACACACTATATATATACCCATACTGACCTATCCATATACCCACATGTATACACATTATATATATATACCCATACTGACCTATCCATATACCCACATGTATACACACTATATATATACCCATACTGACCTATCCATATACCCACATGTATACACATTATATATATATACCCATACTGACCTATCCATATACCCACATATATACACACTATATATATACCCATACTGACCTATCCATATACCCACATGTATACACACTATATATATACCCATACTGACCTATCCATATACCCACATGTATACACATTATATATATATACCCATACTGACCTATCCATATACCCACATGTATACACACTATATATATATATATATACCCATACTGACCTATCCATATATCCACATGCATAAACACTATATATATATACCCACACTGACCTATCCATATACCCACATGTATACACACTATATATATACCCATACTGACCTATCCATATACCCACATGTATACACACTATATATATACCCATACTGACCTATCCATATACCCACATGTATACACATTATATATATATACCCATACTGACCTATCCATATACCCACATGTATACACACTATATATATATATATATATACCCATACTGACCTATCCATATATCCACATGCATAAACACTATATATATATATACCCATACTGACCTATCCATATACCCACATGTATACACACTATATATATACCCATACTGACCTATCCATATACCCACATGTATACACACTATATATATATACCCATACTGACCTATCCATATACCCACATGTATACACATTATATATATATACCCATACTGACCTATCCATATACCCACATGTATACACATTATATATATATACCCATACTGACCTATCCATATACCCACGTGTATACACACTATATATATATATACCCATACTGACCTATCCATATACCCACATGCATAAACACTATATATATATACCCATACTGACCAATCCATATACCCACATGTATACACACTATATATATACCCATACTGACCTATCCATATACCCACATGTATACACACTATATATACACCCATACAGACCTATCCATATACCCACATGCATAAACACTAATATATATATATATATATATATATATATATATATATATATATACAGACCTATATATATATATATATAACTATATACTGTATATACCAATATCTATACTAAGTGTAGCTCTTTAGATGCCAGTAGCCTTGGAAATGAAATAAATGGAAATATATGAATAAATAGAAGTAGGTATCAGGCAGGTAGGTATCAGGCAGGTAGGTATCAGGCACTTTGGGTTCCTTGCCCGAGGGGCAGTTGGGCGCCCGACTGTGCGAGGGTTATGGGCCTGGGTGAGTTGGTGTCTCCTTGTTGTTGTGACAATGCGGCAGCTTCTTATTCCGCCCTGAGCTTTTCCTACAGATCAGAATGGAAATTCTGCAGTCGGAATAACCTGAATCTGTAATAAATGAGGGAGAAAAAGCAACTGATGCCTTTTATTCAGCAGATTTTCTGTGGAGCAGCTCACTGGGCTCCGAGAGATACGGCCCCCGGCCCCCTGTGTGTGCTGATAACCAGCCTGCTAATTCCGCTTATTTCTACAGAAACATGTGACTCAGCAGCAGAACTGTAACTCTCAGCACCGTGTCCTTCCGGGTCACTGGCAGCCTCACAACTCTTATAGTTATGTGTAACTGTCACTGTGACTGTCCCTTTCCCTTCCCTGCACTGCTGGTTCTGACTCCTGATACAACTCCCCAATACCCATTCATTCCTCATTCTCACTGGGTTTATAGTTATGTGTAACTGTCACTGTGTCTGTCCCTTTCCCTTCCCTGCACTGCTGGTTCTGACTCCTGATACAACTCCCCAATACCCATTCATTCCTCATTCTCACTGGGTTTATAGTTATGTGTAACTGTCACTGTGTCTGTCCCTTTCCCTTCCCTGCACTGCTGGTTCGACTCCTGATACAAACTCCCCAATACCCATTCATTCCTCATTCTCACTGGGTTTATAGTTATGTGTAACTGTCACTGTGTCTGTCCCTTTCCCTTCCCTGCACTGCTGGTTCTGACTCCTGATACAACTCCCCAATACCCATTCATTCCTCATTCTCACTGGGTTTATAGTTATGTGTAACTGTCACTGTGTCTTGTCCCTTTCCCTTCCCTGCACTGCTGGTTCTGACTCCTGATACAACTCCCCAATATCCATTCATCCCTCATTCTCACTGGGTTTATAGTTATTGTGTAACTGTCACTGTGTCTGTCCCTTTCCCTTCCCTTGCACTGCTGGTTCTGACTCCTGATACAACTCCCCAATATCCATTCATTCCTCATTCTCACTGGGTTTATAGTTATGTGTAACTGTCACTGTGTCTGTCCCTTTCCCTTCCCTGCACTGCTGGTTCTTGACTCCTATACAACTCCCCAATACCCATTCATTCCTCATTCTCACTGGGTTTATAGTTATGTGTAACTGTCACTGTGTCTGTCCCTTTCCCTTCCCTGCACTGCTGGTTTCTGACTCCTGATACAACTCCCCAATACCCATTCATTCCTCATTCTCACTGGGTTTATAGATTATTGGTAAGTGTCACTGTGTCTGTCCCTTTCCCTTCCCTGCACTGCTGGTTCTGACTCCTGATACAACTCCCCAATACCCATTCATCCCTCATTCTCACTGGGTTTATAGTTATGTGTAACTGTCACTGTGTCTGTCCCTTTCCCTTCTCTGCACTGCTGGTTCTGACTCCTGATACAACTCCCCAATATCCATTCATTCCTCATTCTCACTGGGTTTATAGTTATGTGTAACTGTCACTGTGTCTGTCCCTTTCCCTTCTCTGCACTGTTGGTTCTGACTCCTGATACAACTCCCCAATATCCATTCATCCCTCATTCTCACTGGGTTTATAGTTATGTGTAACTGTCACTGTGTCTGTCCCTTTCCCTTCCCTGCACTGCTGGTTCTGACTCCTGATACAACTCCCCAATATCCATTCATCCCTCATTCTCACTGGGTTTATACTTATGTGTAACTGTCACTGTGTCTGTCCCTTTCCCTTCTCTGCACTGCTGGTTCTGACTCCTGATACAACTCAGTGTGGAGACTATAAAAAGTCAATACAGAAAGAATAATAAGGGATGGGGGGGGGGGGTATAAGAACCATATTGTGAGACGGGTCAAGTGAGAACCAAGTGCAGATATAAAGTAACCAAAATGGTATGCGACTGTAATAATTAAAACCCAAAATAGTATAAGTCCCCCTACCTCCTTGCTTATACCGCCGTACTGAAATAACCCCAGGTTCTCCATATACGCCACTCTCCATCTGGCCACTCTCTTAAAACTGCCCTTTTCAGTATTTGAATCACTAATTGAGTCTCCCCGTAGTGGTTAAAACAAATTCCTCCAGTTCTCCTGAAGCCCAGTGCCTCTGCTTGTAATACAGAAACCAGAATCCGAGGAAAGTATTTAGGTGCCTAAATGCTATCTAGAATAAGCCTCCTATACAGCCACTAGTCAGCAGGCATCCAGCAGAAACTGGACTCTCCTTTCGGTTCTGGATCATTAAGCGACACTGTATGTGAATTATCTCTCCCCAACCTCAAGTAAGTGATTCTGTAACTGCTCAGCAACTAAATATTCTCGTAGCTTTTGCGGTTCGTCTGCAACAGCTTTTAGGGGGATTCTCTTATCAGATCTAGCCTCTCAAAGAAACAGAGCGTATTTGAATTACTGCCTTGTACACGTTGGCTGTGTCCTTCTATCTATGCATCCAGTCTGTTCTCTGCACAGTCTCAATTCAACTGTATCTCCCAATTTTCGCACAACCTCCGAAAATGTATACTAAGTACACTTACCTTACATTAACTGCGATCATGTCCATATAGTTATAAACTCTATTCCGACACTAATCAAGCAAGTTTGCCCAAATTTACCTTCTCAACCGTTCGTTCTTGTCTTTTCTAATATCTGCCGACACCCTGCCAATTGTACTCTTTAACAATACTTGTACCCTCATTATCTTTACCTATGTCACTCCATTAACTTGTGCTCCATCTGTTCAACCTGCGCTCCCATCTTGTCCCACCTAGAGCTTTGCTTCCGAATCGTGAATGTCTCTTCCCTCAAACTGTCTCCAATCTATTCACTATGCCTGACTATAAACCTGATCTCCAGAATCCCTCATAGTCACTTACCTGTCTCCAATCTTGCCAATAACTGGTCGTCAGCAAAAGAAAATCAGTTTTGCCCTACCTGTTGTCCCAATCTTGCCCTAACTGTCTCTCAATTCTTGTCCTATATTGGATCCCATATCTTTCGGTTGCCGCTCACAGTGTCATTACAAATATCGGCTCTTGCCTAAGCTGTCCTCCATGTCACTTAAGCGATACACCTCTCACAATTTATTGCTCGGGCGACGAGAACAGCATTCTTGCCCTTAACTGTCCCCATCTTTGCATCACATTTAAAACTGCATGTTATAGCCTTTGTGCGTACAATATGTCGCTCGGCTCTTACACTAATCCTCAATTCATTAGCCACACCTTTACTTCTCCATTGTGTCCGCCATAAATTGTTCATCTTTATCTAATTTCCATCCTTAACGGTGTCTCCAACTGACTTGCCTCTATTTTCTCGTCATGCCAAACTTGTATAATCTATCTACTCCATCTGCTTTAGCGGTCGATATATCGGCAAAACCTATAACTGTATCTCTATCGCGTTAGACAGTATTCTGCAGATCATCCATCTTGCATGGACCTACTGTCTGCCAAAATCTTGCCACCTTACCTGTGTCTCCTATCTTGCCCTACCACCCTGTTCCATCCCTACTCTCGTCCACCATCACCTGTCTCCAAATCTTGCCCTGACCTGTTCTCCAGAGCTCTGTTTATGATAGAATACCTACGTCCGTTTCCATCTGATGACCACCCTCTAACCTTTTCTCCCAAATCTCCCAAAACTCTTCCCTACCCTTAACCTGCTGCCTCTGTAGGTCCTGGCCGCATTTTTCATAACTGCATGCTGCTGACCCTTACTGAGATTTACCAGAAGTTAAGTATGCATGTGAAACTCCCACTATTTGAGCCTTCCGAGCGTAAAACAAACCGCATACGTTTTAATCCCTACCCAATTTAGAAGCTCCCATCCAAGATGAACAGTATGCTCTTCGACATATACAATAAGCAAATTAGTTAGTTACATACTAAAAGGGTTGTTCCATGCGGACCATGGTAGAAATACGTCATTTTATATTCCAAATGAGTCCCCAAACTTGGAAGCAAGTAGAGTTTATCTGTATTTATTAGAATTAAACAAACTACAAATATAGCTATTGTATGTATAGCACAACTGAGACATATTACTTGCATCTATGGTGCAGCTGCACCCAGTACCCCCTGATACACCAACCAGAAGAGTTTCATCATCCAACATGAGCAGCAAGAAACATGATTGTATAAAAATATAAAAGACTCCAACTGCAAAACTGTCCTAAGAAGAAAACCATATAGCACAAAGTTAATAAAAAACAATAACATACCTAAGAGTAGCGTGCTGTCTGCACGGTTACCCCAATGTTGTGTCTACTGTTTCAATCTCTGGTACACGTGTGTATGCGACTAAAGCAGGCCCAAAGGCTCTTAGAAGGCAGTAGGGATTTGGGGTGAGTGCTTAGTATTAGTGACCTGGTAAGGCACGCCTGACAGCGAACAGTGTCGAGATGGTAACTTTACAACACACTCAACGAGGTATTTACAGGTCAGTTGGTCAGATCCATCATAATATTCATAGAAAGGCCTACTCATGTAGCTCGGGCTAAAAGGTGGCCCAGCCTGGAAAAGGGCCAGTTTAGGGGGAATTTGGGTGAGTGCTTATTTGATGCCTGGTACCCCTGGAACTATAGCGAGGTGACTGTTACCCCCATGTTCTATATAAATCCTGTAAACCTTGATGTGTGAAGCCTAAAGGATGGGACCCAAGCCTGAAAGGCAAATGCATTAACACAAATTTGAGGGTGAGATGTCCAAAGAGTCCCCCAATGATCGCGAGGATAGACATGAAGCCAAGATAAGTAGCGCGTCGTCACCACATGGGAGGACCATAGCGGGGTGTTATAGAAGGCCCGTTTGTGTAGCGTGGCTTTCATGGCCCCAATGTTTATCCATACCGGGTATAATCCACTGGATTATCAGTTGTTCAATAGCGGCCCTAAGGGGGCGACCAGCACATAGAAAAAAGAGCCAAAAACATGCTTAGGGGGCGACTTTGTGGTCGTGAGTTGTGCGTATTTGTGCCCTGGGTACCCCTGGAACCGCTATTAGGGGATGACTGTTAACCCCAATGTTTTATATATCTGTAACCTTGTAAGGCGCTAATGGCGCCCTCAGTACCCTAAAGGCCCAAAGTGGTTTTCTCTCTCGCCTGCTCTTATTTGTGCCCTCTCGTCTCACCCCTGCACACCTCTAATAGCCCGGGGTGAACTGTTCCCCAATGTTTCTATATATCTGTAACCTGTTATGGGGCTAAGGGGCCCAGCCCTGAAGGGCCATGTGCGTGAGGGGGGGATTTGGGGTGAGATGCTGATGGTATTTGTGCCCTGACGGGGCATGGCAAACTGTCGGGACGCGACCGTAGTTAGACTCTAGTCTGCAGCCGGGGTGACCTGTTCACCCCAATGTTTTCTATATATCCTGTAAAACTTTGTTATGGGCTAAGTGGGCCCCCAGCCCTGAGGCCAGTTAGGGAGGATTTGCCGGGTAAGTCACCGTGTAGTTTAGTGTTCCTTGTTACCCCCGCAGTGAACTTATGACGAGGGTGGACTGTATCATCCACATCTCAACCCTTTTCTTGACCTCGATAACAAGCCCTAGGATAAATAGTTGCGTTCACTTATAAATATCCCAAGAGATAGTCTCGTGAAGAAGTAACCCGCGAGGCAACTAGAGTGCTCACCTTTAAATATATCACACGCTAACATAACAAGCCATCAGTATTAAGCAATTAGTAAAATAAAATGTCCAGATGAAGTGCCCAAGGTTAGTAGATAGAGTTGTCGCCAAGTGCCCATGCAGGCAACCATAGCTCACGTGTAAGTATAGCGTCTAATTACTAACAAGGCGTCTCGTATCGAAGATGGCCCTGTACAACGCAGCCTAGAGGCCGGCACACTGAAAAGCCTATTTGCTCTTATATCGTTCCCAATGTGAACTCTCTGATGACTCACTTAGACCCATTCCTTTTTGATACCTTACGCTGGGCGGCCTTGTGCCCAAAGTCCCCATTATGTGACACTACTTTATGTCAAATCCATAAGCGGTATACACCGCGTCTGGGCGGGAGCATTTAAATTCAATTTCCATGAGTGAGAAGCGTCCAGACTTAGATTGATTGTCCTCTAATAATTTCGTGCTTCACAATTTCAGGGCACCCCACATCAAAATTTCTTTATTTCAATAAAGCCGAGATTGTTACCTAAAACTAATGTCACCGGGCCGTAAAAATAGCGCAATAAATAAAACCACCTTCATTACCTCACCCAAACTGAAACTGATATTAAAACAGACTAGAAAAATCAATACCCAACTTTCATAAAAGCGATAAGGCAATTTGTATATTATCTATTTATTCCGTCTACAGCTGGCCGCTCACTGGCCGCGGAGCTCCTATCTGCACCGCTGATCCCCGAGGTCTGTCTAGAACGCCATGTCAAATCTACTATGCCAGTCCATTAGTGGAAACCTGAGTGGATAAATCTGGTGGGAATCAATTTCAAGTCTCGTGCCTGAGAATACATTCCTATGGGTCCCCAAATTGCTCAGGGGATCCAGCACCGGTTCTATTTAAAAAATGGACCCTGACATCTACTGATTCACCACGCTCGACTTGTTGAGCCTAGTTTGTCTTGTGATGGCTATCCCCATCAGCAGATTGATGTAAACTAATGGGCTCCAGTCGGAGAAATTATGAGGCTGTGAAGAAGGAGTGAAGCCCAAAACCAGCAGCATCTAAATAGAAAGAAAAATGTGTAGACCATGACCCTTACAGGACCACCTGTTGTATCCCTCTCGTCCGATGCCCTCTTACAGCTCAATGTGTATTGAACATATGATAGGGGGCCTGTTAGCCTCGCTGAAATCTGTGTTAAGTTTAGCTTGGACTAAGCTTTCGCATGTGCTTATAGATGCCTGTGTTATGGGCGGTATCTCTCTGTACAGCGCTATGATGACTAAGCTATTCAGGGGCTGTTACTCTGCTCTGAAATGTGTAGCCTTATGGAATAAAAGTGGAAAATCCTGAATGATGACCAAAATAAGTATTGTAAAACTGGACCATGCCTTGCACTTCTCCTTGTTCAAGTTTCTCTGACTGAAGCTGAAATAAAAATAACTAAGATAAAAAGTAGGGGAGCTGTAGATATCGTCAGAGCGCTAGGACACTGTAGCCTTTATTTATGGTTCATGTAGCAGTAAAATTCAACATTATTAAACGTATAATGCGCCTTAGTATATGATATGGTTATCTCGCTTTAACAGGCTATGAAGCAAACTTAGGGGCTGTTCTGCTGAATTGTGCTTAGTACAGGGGAATCCCTATGTGCCATGTTTTATGGATTCTCTCTTACAGGCTATGGGCAAAACTTGGGGGCTGTTCCTTGCTGAATTTGTGCTTAGTTACAGGGAATCCCTATGTGCCAAGAGTTTTATGGTATCTCTCTTGTACAGGCTATGAGCAAACTTAGGGGGCTGTTCCTGCTGAATTGTTGAGTACAGGGGATCCCTATGTTCCATGTTTTATGGTATCTCTCTGTACAGGCTATGAGCAAATAGGGGGCTGTTCGCATGCTGTGGGTACATATTCCGCTACCCGCTGTACTACAATTTCCAGCATACTCGGGATACTCCCAGGTAGAACATGGCATATAAAAGTCAATAAATGGCAAAGGGCGCAGACTGGGTGAGAGCTACCAAATCACATTTTAGAGTTAGACATTAGTGAACGTTAAAGTTGCAATAGCTCAATATATAGAAATAGTCTTATAGAAGACCCTTCATCATTTTAATGTTGTTTTCTTGTATTTCTAATAGAGATGCGGGTGCTGCACAACTAATAGACCACAACCTGTTGCAGGGTTTCTATGGTTACCAGCACAGCACTTTGCATTCAAAATGTCTTCTGCCTCATCCAAATGGTAAAACCACCATGGGAATGTATTTCCCAAAAGATTTCTAAATTAAGACTGGAAATATGTTAAAGGGACAATGATATCCTATTTACTGTCCTCACTAAATCACCATCATCAGTCCCTTACATATACTCTTCCTGTACAGGGAGACGGCAGCAGAGGAATTCCCCTGTACTAAGCACAATTCAGCAGTAACAGCCCCCTAAGTTTTGCTCATAGCCTGTACAGAAGATACCATAAAACTATGGCACATTGGGATTCCTGTAATAGCACAATTCAGCAGGAACAGCCCCCTAAGGTTGCTATAAACTTGTACAGAGAGTACCATAAAACTATGACACATAGGGATTCCCACTGTTACTAAGCACAATTCAGCAGGAACAGGCCCCCTAAGTTTCCATAGCCTGTACGAGAGATACCATAAAACCTTATGGCACATAGGGATTGCCCCCTGTACTAAGCACAATTCAGCAGGAACAGCCCCCTTAAGTTTGCCCAAGCTGTACAGAGAGATACGCTAAAACTATTGACACATAGATTCCCGTACTAAGCACAATTCAGCAGGAACAGCCCCCTAGTTTGCCCATAGCCTTACAGAGAGATTACCATAAAACTATGGCACTAGGATTTGCCCTGTACTAAGCACCAATTGCAGCAGAACGCCCCTAAGATTGCCCATAGCCTGTACAGAGAGGTACCATAAAACTATGACATAGGGGATTCCCCTGTTATTAAGCAACAATTCAGCAGGAACAGCCCCTAAGATTGCCCAAGGCCTGTACAGAGATGATACCATAAAACTATGGCACATAGGGATTCCCCTGTACTAAGCACAATTCAGCAGGAACAGCCCCCCTAAGTTTGCCCATTAGCCTGTACAGAGAGATTACCCCATAAAGACGTCTATGGCAGCTACCAATAAAGCGATGGTAATCTTCCCCCTAATTCTACCTAAGTCCGACCCAATACTGCTCACAGACCTAAGCAACAGTCCTCGATGTGTTCGCATCATAAGCCACCTATGCACATGCTCTGGACTCCTCTCATAAAAACATTAGTGGGTATGGCAGACGAATAAGCAATCCCCTGCAACTGTATGCTACTAAAACCAGCCAACTCTAGGGCCACCTTAGCCAAGCAAGTGGGGACGAGTATATAATGAAGACTAAATTAATCAATCCAGACTCATTCCGAGGAGCACAATGTCGAATAAGTAATATGTTGCTGTCAGAGCCAACTTTTACAATGCTGTGAGAACCAATGGTCAGAATCCTGGGTCGCTTACCAAGGTGGCATCAAAGTGTAGATGTAATATTTTGTCTCTTCAGAGACAAAGGTGGGCGACTCCAGTTTCTATATGTCCTATCTAGTTGTATAAGCAACGTTACTCAACATAAATTAACATAAGCTGTCATGAAAGAAGACAATTGATCGTGCAAAGGCAACTGAAAAAAAATATGATGAAGAAACGAAGTTCAGTTGTGCCGACTCTTTGGAGTATCACGCATCCTTATGCAAGTGATCAGGTCTGCCTTCAAGAGGTCCTTGGTTCTGTTCCTGTCTGTGAAGGGAAGGGTTCAAGAATTGAAAAAAAGTTATACAAGGATTAGATCGTCCCAAAGTCTATGTCTCTCTATGTCCTTCCAAGAGAGCAAAAGGGAGTAATACAAATAAGAGGTGAGATTCTATACAGTATGCGTCACCAGTATAAGTCTTGTAGCTAAGTTACAATGTAATCTCCTCGCTCGACAAAGCTCATAGTCATAAGTGCGGAGTATTCAAAGGTTTGGTCTTCAAAGAGAGGTCTTGTGTGTTCAATATTAGAGTTGATCAAGGGCTAGAAAAGCAATGGCCACGTCTCGAAACAACAAGCTTCCAGGCGAGTCCCAAGAGCTGAACAGCTCAGTATTATAGGTACCTTATGCAATAGTGGATGTGAAAAATATGTAAAAAAGGTTGTGAAAGTATGTCACCAGCGAGCTTGTGAAAGCGAAAAGGGTAATGTCCCCAAGTTAATGCGCAATAACTGATGAAGTTAGCCAAAGTTCTGGTGCTTCCCTACTTGAATACATGGAACAATTGGTATCTTCTTTTATCTATTCATCACCTAGAGATCTGTAAAGAATTTCCAGTGCTGACCGTTTAGAATGCAAGAAAAGAAACGTCAAAATAACTTCGGAGTAATATGTGCCATTCTCTTCTATCCAAAGTATGGAACAGAAAAAAAAAATTGACGAAGATTCCCAATCATCCAAGTAGAATCAAATGCTCTAATAGGTCTTCATACAGATCCTTCTGGACTACTTATAAATCATATCTTATGTTTTCTATCATAAACCAAAAGAATAATTATAGAATCTCAAACTTGTGACAAATGGCTTTCTGCTATTACTTATCCTAGCTTCTTGTCTTCATATCCAATCATGGGAAGGAAAGGACTTAAGTTGAAAAAAATTCATAAGCCAAATGTAATTTCTGATTGCTTAACCAGTGTTCAGCAGGTGCCTGTTTTTGGCCAAGACCAAGCAGTCATATTGCCAATCTCTGTCCCTGCCAACTCATCGCTGTTGTCTTAAAACTATAACAGCTTCTCCTTGCCTAACCTATTGGTGCGCGCAATTGCCATAATCTGCACACACCTTTCTAAACTCCTTTGCTGCAACTACACTAACATGTGTCTGAACCAGTCACAAACTGCTGAGATAATCTTGCTCACTGCTTCATCAATTCTCTCTAAGCTATTGATGATTTCCACCCCCCACCGAATGTGCCCACTGAAGCTTAAGCTGAGCATGACCTGTGTCTTCTCTCCTAGTTCACAAGCACATGTTGCTAATAATCTTAGGATGAGAGGCTTCCAAACTTGCCCGAGTATGAATATTACCTCTCATAAAAATAAACAGAGCTGAGAGTGTAGTCAAGTAGTTACCACAAAATAACAGTAACGTTATCTATTTTAGGGGAAACATGATGATGAATAATCATATAGCCTCTCAGTTAGGATATAGTCAAGGATCATTAATCACATTATCAGTGTAATAAAGCCCCCAGGCAGAGAGCCTGTGTCCCTTTGCTCCCCGCCTGTCACTCCTCATTTTGTATCAGTTCGGCCCGTCCCCCCCGAGATTGAGAGGATGTACATCTGCTCAGGAAACAGCCAAATGAACTATACAAATTGCACATGTGAAAAAGCCGCTGAAGGACTATGGAGCGGCAGTGGTATGAGTCCAATAGATCTGTCGGCTAATAGCTGGTTCAGGCTCACCTATAGTGTCTGCGCTAGGCCTGGCCCAACCCTTCCATAGACGCTAACTAATCTTATCGGGGGTAGGGATTCGATTAGACATTGTGGATTTTTGTTTCGTTTATAGTGGTATCTTTATCCGAGCGTGTCTGAGTTTCTGGTTTAGGAGAAACTTAAAGGGGCAAGTTCCAAGGTCACAAAATGAGCTGTTTGACTATATAAACGCAATACAACACTTGTTCAACAGCGTTTGCAATCCCAGAAGTCATATTTTAAATAATTTCTTTTTAGTGTTTCATTGAATTATTAAGAACTCTATTTATAATAGAAGGTCTCTTTGAGCCTGACATGTCTTTATATCAAAGTACTATAATCTAAGGAACAAGAGAAGGAAAAAGCGCGAATGTTTGAAAAGAGCGGGAGAAGCGCAAAGTGGGGCGGGGGTACAAAAGTCTGCAACACTGGAGAGAAATGTACAGAGAGGAAGATGCTAGGGGACAAGGCGGGTTGGAATGGGGGTGTAGGCCCCAACCGGGCTTCTGTCCAAGGGGCCCCTTGACAGAAACAACCACAACTGGACCCAACTTTGTTCTCCCTTTCACTGTTTTAACTTCAACGACCTTTGAACTCCTCACGCAACGAAAAATCTCCTTCCTAAGTAATTTGCCTTGTATATAAAAACTATAGAAACAACAGCTCTAAAGAGAGGAGAAGATTAGCAGGCTATGAGCAAACTTAGGGGGCTGTTCCTGCTGAATTGGTGCTTAGTACAGGGGAATCCCTATGTGCCATAGTTTTATGGTATCTCTCTGTACAGGCTATGGGCAAACTTAGGGGGCTGTTCCTGCTGAATTGTGCTTAGTACAGGGGAATCCCCTATGTGCCATAGTTTTTATGGTATCTCTCTGTACAGGCTATGAGCAAACTTAGGGGGCTGTTCCTGCTGAATTGTGCTGAGTACAGGGGAATCCCTATGTGCCATAGTTTTATGGTATCTCTCTGTACAGGCTATGAGCAAACTTAGGGGGCTGTTCCTGCTGTGGGTACATTTCCGCTACCCGCTGTACTACAATTTCCAGCATACTCGGGTACTCCCAGGTAGAACATGGCAATATAAAAGTCAATATAATGGGCACAGAGGGCGCAGACCTGGGCTGCAGAGCTACAAATCACATTTTAGATAAGACATTAGTGAGACGTAAGTGCAATGAGCTCAATATATAGAAATAGTCTTATAGAGACCCTCATCATTTGTAATGTTGTTTCTGTATTTCTAATAGAGATGCGGGTGCTGCACAACCTAATAGACCCACAACCTGTTGCAGTGGTTTCTATGGTTACCAGCACAGCACTTTGCATCAAATGTCTTCTGCCTCTATCCAAATGGTAAAACCACCAGGGAATGTATTTCCCAAAAAAGATTTCTAAATAAGACTTGGAAATATGTTAAAGGGACAATGTATCCTATTTACTGTCCTCACTAAATCACCATCATCAGTCCCTTACATATACTCTATCCTGTACAGGGAGACGGCAGCATAGGAATTCCCCTGTACTAAGCACAATTCAGCAGGAACAGCCCCCTAAGTTTGCTCATAGCCTGTACAGAGAGATACCATAAAACTATGGCACATAGGGATTCCCCTGTACTAAGCACAATTCAGCAGGAACAGCCCCCTAAGTTTGCTCATAGCTTGTACAGAGAGATACCATAAAACTATGACACATAGGGATTCCCCTGTACTAAGCACAATTCAGCAGGAACAGCCCCCTAAGTTTGCCCATAGCCTGTACAGAGAGATACCATAAAACTATGGCACATAGGGATTGCCCTGTACTAAGCACAATTCAGCAGGAACAGCCCCCTAAGTTTGCCCATAGCCTGTACAGAGAGATACCATAAAACTATGACACATAGGGATTCCCCTGTACTAAGCACAATTCAGCAGGAACAGCCCCCTAAGTTTGCCCATAGCCTGTACAGAGAGATACCATAAAACTATGGCACATAGGGATTGCCCTGTACTAAGCACAATTCAGCAGGAACAGCCCCCTAAGATTGCCCATAGCCTGTACAGAGAGATACCATAAAACTATGGCACATAGGGATTCCCTGTATTAAGCACAATTCAGCAGGAACAGCCCCTAAGATTGCCCATAGCCTGTACAGAGAGATACCATAAAACTATGGCACATAGGGATTCCCTGTCTAAGCACATTCAGCAGGAACAGCCCCCTAAGTTTGCCCATAGCCTGTACAGAGAGATACCATAAAACTATGGCACATAGGGATTCCCCTGTACTAAGCACAATTCAGCAGGAACAGCCCCCTAAGTTTGCTCATAGCCTGTACAGAGAGATACCATAAAACTATGGCACATAGGGATTCCCCTGTACTAAGCACAATTCAGCAGGAACAGCATGGGAAGAATAAATTATCTCACTCATCCGAGTCATGAGAAAAAGGGTTGGTCCAATGGTCAGAATCCTGGGTAAGCTCACAGTCCTCAAATTGGTTATGTTTTGGTCTTCAAGAGAAGGAGTCAGTCTTCTGTTCCTGTCTGTGAAGGAAAGGTGTCAACTGATACAGTCATGAGAAGACCATTGTCTGCCAAGGCACTGAAAAATATGAACGATTTCAGTTGTCCAAATTTTGGATGATCCCATTTATGCAAGTGATCAGGTTCTGGCCTTCAAGAAGGTCTTGGTTTTCTGTTCCTGTCTGTGAAGGGAAGGGTCCAGTTGAAAAAGTCACAAGAAGAACGTCAGATCTTAGTCTTCCAAGAGGAGGAAAAATAGGGAAGATTTCAGTTGTCCAAGTTGTGAGCGTAAGGAATGATCCCAGTTATGCGAGTGATCAGGTTCTGGTCTTCAAGAGAAGGTCTTGGTATTGTATTCCGTTCTGTGAAGGGAATGGCCCAGTCGATAAAGTCAGGGTCCAGAACGTCAGATTTTAGTCTTCCAAGAGGAGGAAAAATAGGGAAGATTTCAATTGTCCGAGTTGTGAGCGAAAGGGATGATCCCAGTTATGCAAGTGATCAGGTTCTGGTCTTCAAGAGAAGGTCTTGGTTTTCTATTCCTGTCTGTGAAGGGTTTAGTGGAGTCATGAGAAGAACGTCAGATCTTAAGGGAATATTTTAGTTGTCCAAGTCATGACAGAAAGTGACAATCCCAATCATCCAAGTAACCAAGTCTTGGTCTTCAATTTCTGACTCTGAACATCATCTCAGTCTCCAAATCATCAAACAAAGAAAATAATTGACTTCTCCAAGTCATGGGAAGGAGGGAAATTCTTAGCCAAACAAGTTAACAGTGTCAGGCCAGGTGCTGTTTTTGGCCAAGACCCAGCAGTCATATTGCCATCCTCTGTCACTTGCAAACCCCTTAACTACCCCTCTGGGGCCACTTGCATACCCCAACCCCTACCCTAGTGCCACCACATACCTCCTCCCCGACAAGTAACTCACTGCCTCCATTTTCCAGTTTGAGCCCCCCACCCGATTGTGCCCTACTTAGCTGTCTATGCTTTCTGCCCCTAGTTCAGGCCTTGCCAGTTAATAGGGGGGGCTTCCAACTTGCCCGGGTTGATGCCTCATAAATACACAGAGAATGTGGTCATTGTACCCCAATACTGTACTTTCTATTTTAGGGGAAACAAGTGGAATAATCAGATGCTTCCAGTTTGGATATAGTCAGGAATCTATCACTATCAGTGTAATAAGCCCCCAGGCAGAGAGCTCTGTGTCCCTTTGCTCCCCGCCTGTCACTCCTCATTTTGTATCAGTTCGGCCCCCCCGGCCCCCCGACGAGGGGATTCTGCTCAGTGGAACAGCCAATGACAGTGACATGTGAAAGCGCTGACAGACTGGGGCAGGGGAATCAAACTGCGCTAATAGCTGTCGGCTCCCTAGTTCTGGTGCCGCCCAACCCAAACCCAAAGAATATCGGGGGTACAGCGGCGTGCCGGCAGGATTAAAGGGGAAGTTCAGGTCACAATGAGCTTTTAGTATAACGAAAAACTGTAAACCGTTTGCAATCAGAGATCATATTTTAATATTTCTTTTTGTCTTTTGAATTATTAAGAATTTTTATAATAGGAGGCTCTTTGCTTTGCAAGGCTTTATAGAGATACAATAATCTAGACAAGAGAAAGGGAAAGAGGGAAGGGGGAGAGGAAAGTGGGGCGGGGGGGTCATTGCTCACTGGGGAGGCTAGGGGGAAGGCAGGGTTGGACTGGGGGTGTAGGGCCCACCGGGGCTTCTGTCTCAGGGGCCCTTGCACCCCCCAATGGTCCCCACTGCCTTAACACCCACCCTCCGCAGGGTCCTCCAACACCCTCTGACTGAAGGATTGTGGGAGCGCGATGGGGGTTCGGGTCTGGGCGGCCCAGTCCAACGTTGGGGTAAGGAGAGGGGGTTTTAGTCCTTTTGTTCCTCAGGGCTGTCATGGATGGAGTAGGCTTTCAGCAGCCTGTGGTTCAGCTTTCAATAGGGTTTCCACCTGTTTGGTTTTGACCCGGACAGCCTGGGTTTTTCATGGGACGGCCAAACCTTCTGCCCAGTTTTGAAAAGGGGACATATTGCATGAAAAACAATATTGTGCCATTCAATTGTACTCATCTAAATACAGAAGGAATGGGCTTTAAAAAGTGGTGTTTCAGGCTGGTTCATGGAAAATTTCTCCAAAGAAACCCACTAGCCCCGCCCACCGTTAGGACACGCCCACCCCTCATATGAAACACAGTCAGAGACCTGAGAGAATCTATAGGGAGCTCCAATAAAGGGGCCATTTTTACAGATAGGATTAATGTTTAGCCCAAAGGGTTAATCGAGCACCATGTATTATTCATAATTGCCTACAAGATTCAAGGTTTTTTTGTTTATTTATCTTATATGTCTCCTTTAACAATCAGAAAACCAGGTAGAAATAATCCCACCCCCACGCAGCCAGACACATCATCATGTTTGAAACCAGGCGAAGGTGGCACCCCTAAACTTAAACACTTCTGAAGGGACATCCTTAACCTCCTTCCCTTCTTAGAAAAGACGTAATTCCTGGAGAACCACAAAATGCCACCAGGGTTCCAGGATTGCCCCTTCCCTACGAGTGCCCTGGAACAGTCCCTAAAACACTGCACTGTGGGTAAGAAAGTTCCTGGACACACAGCCTCAGGTTCCATATTGGTGACCCCCAAAAAGTGTTTCTTCATGAATGATGTACCATTGGGATTAAAGCAGAAGTCCCCCTTGGATAGACATCCATGCAACGTCCTTGGTGGCCAACCTGAAGAAACATTGTCCCAGGCAGACTTGGTGGTGACAGATGGCCCTGGAATAGACCTCAACCATTCCTCGATCAACTTATTTGTCTTTGGTTTGATTTGACTCCTTCCAGTTCGTATTCCAATGATAAGGGTAGGAGATGTCCCATTGCCCCCACCCCAGTGTGTGCCAAAGTGGAAGAAGCAGGACATGGAACTGCCAATGGAATCCATGTCTTTTCCAGTCAATGTCTGAAGGAGGCAGTTACATAGCAATAAAGTCCCCAGCAGGGTAGGGATGTCAGGAACACCTTTTCCACCTCAAAGTTGACTGCTTGACCGTGTCCATCATTGAGCCCCAGAGTAGAAAGTAGAAGAGTGTTCTACTGAAGGCTCTACAGACGGTAGCCCAAGGTGGCCATGCCTGGAAGGAATGTTCTGGGCACACAATTAATTGATGAAATCAGACTTGATGTAGAAGGGGGCAGAGCCAAAAGTCAGGTTCTGCTCTCCAAAGAAGGTCTCTAAATTCCCATGGTTGACGTTGGCCCCAGAAGATCTGCTGGAATCTGATTGGTTCTGGTGCGGTATCGCTCATTCTCAGCCTGCCAATGCGTCAGCTACCTGGTCACTCTGGGAATTGTAGTTTAGCTATAGAGTGACAGGTTAGTGATTTGTTAATTTGGGGAGGCTGTGTGCCCCCCCCCCCCCCCGCACCGCAGTTATATATATATCTGTCCTATGACTAATTAAATAATGTTGTTGTTACAAAGTGTTGCACGTTCAAGGCATCTGTGTCAGAACAAATACATTGTGACACATTGTGTGAAGCTTGTTATACTGAGATACATGCAAATTACTGGCAAACTGAGCTCCCCTCTCACTGTCAGCTCCAACTGCCATCACCCACCGGGAGATATTCAGCACTCAGCTCTTTAGCCAAATCCTTAGGTAGTTATTTCGCCATAGTGTTTCCCTTAGACAGTACAGTATGGGGGTACAGCTTATTGTGTGCCCAGAACATTCCCTCTCTGTATATTTGTATTTATACATATGGGTAGGGGGTGCCATAGTGTTTCCCTTAGACAGTACAGTATGGGGGTACAGCTTATTGTGTGCCCAGAACATTCCTTCTCTGTATATTTGTATTTATACATATGGGTAGGGGGTGCCATAGTGTTTCCCTTAGACAGTACAGTATGGGGGTACAGTTTATTGTGTGCCCAGAACATTCCCTCTCTGTATATTTGTATTTATACATATGGGTAGGGGGTGCCATAGTGTTTCCCTTAGACAGTACAGTATGGGGGTACAGCTTATTGTGTGCCCAGAACATTCCCTCTCTGTATATATGTATTTATACATATGGGTAGGGGGTGCCATAGTGTTTCCCTTAGACAGTACAGTATGGGGGTACAGCTTATTGTGTGCCCAGAACATTCCTTCTCTGTATATTTGTATTTATACATATGGGTAGGGGGTGCCATAGTGTTTCCCTTAGACAGTACAGTATGGGGGTACAGCTTATTGTGTGCCCAGAACATTCCTTCTCTGTATATTTGTGTGTGTGTATATATATATATATATATATGACAATAAATGGATAATAAATGGATGATTTAGTAACTGTATAGACTGTATAATGGGGGGCAGACAAAGTGCATTGATCTCCCCCTTTGTGTGTGAGAATAAGGAAAGTCCGACACGGGGATTTAATGATTTTGGCAAAGACGGAGGTTCAACCCCCTGCAAAAAAAAATATCAATTCTCTCATTTCCTCGTCTTCGCAAAGCAAAGATCACAAAATCGAAAAAAATAGTCACAATGACAGAAATCAATATCTGAGAAGAATCCAACGGAAACGTTATTTTTACACCATCGCCGGCGCGGATAATTTTGGGTGCGTTTCCCACTTATCTGACTTTCCCGTAATTACTCATAAAATGGGTTTTTATTCAGCAAAAGTTGCGAAATCCGGATATCCATCGGCACTCGGCGAATGGCGCCCCAGCCACAGCCAATCAGGGGAGGGGAAAGACACCGCCACGAAATGGCTTTTAAAGATCGCTTGTGACACGTGCATAGGCCTCCTATTGTGCCGGATAATTATTTATCTCTCCGAGATGGCGAGCGCGGCCGCGTTCTGGATGCTGGCGAGCGTTACGGGAATAACATAATGATTTTTACACAGAATGAAAAGAACGCGGTTTCTCATCAGCAGTCGTTTGTCAGCGACAATGTAGAATGAGAATTTAACCCCGTCACGCCCGGATTTAGGGACCCCCTCCCCTAACTCAACAGGCCCCACCCTACTATGCATGCCCGTAGCGTTAAATCCTTTATTAAGAAGTATTTAAAGGGGAAATAAACCCAAAGTAGAAATAAAAAAAGTAAATTTTTTTCTCACCCCATCGTCTATATTCACTGTTTCCCCTTTAAAGGGAAACTAACACCCTAAGACATGATTCCAAATTATTTTCTACTCTGTTTGTCAAGCAAAATAAACTCCACTTACGCTATATAAATAATATAAACCTTGTTTCCTTCAGCTTTGGAATCACACAGCCAGCAGGCAGCCGCCATTTTGTGGGCTCTGTTATTAAGGCAAAGCTTTGTATCACCCCCAAATCTTGTTTCTGTGCCAAAATGGGGGCCCTGATGCCCAGGCACTGACTACACAATTAGAGAGTGAGGAGGGAAGGGGAAAGGGAGGAGGGCAGTGATACCTAGGAAGTGCTAAATGGAAAGTGAAAGTAATTGTCTACCCCTAGGCATAGATTATATATGATTGACAGCTGTGATTTTTAAATGCCTTTATAATGGGTATGAATGTGTTAAAAAACAGGACCCCTTTAAACACATTTGAGCCCTGTGTTTCTGTTATTCTGCTCCCTAGTTGGGCAGGTTGGGTTGGGTTTTGGGTTTCAACTACCCTCTACTCACGGGGCCCTATACTACCCCAAGGGGGCCCAGTGCAAGTCTGTGGCCCCCAAATGACACTGTGGCCCCCAACTCTTGGGACCCCCCCCCTTTGCCACGGGACCCCTGACTGGGGTATCCCCTGTAACCCACGGATGCTGGCCCTGTGCCCCAGATACATTTCTCCTTTCAAATTGCTGGACAAGGCTTTCATTGGCTGAAGATATTGTTCATAGCACGCTCCAACCAATCAGAGATTAACACTGCCCACACAGTCCAACATGAGGGGTGCACAGAGCCAAGATGGGGTTCATAGGAATATTTGAGCCTGAGCTTCTTCACCTACCTTCCTCTGTGTTGTTCAGCAGATACTGGATATGAAGTAATCATACCGGTTCCCCTTTGGGTTGGGGGTCCAATGGTGGCTTTGAGCATTAATATATAAAGGAATCTTTTACCCAAGAATGTAGGGGGGCTCTAGAAGGATTTTGCCATGTACAGCCGGGTATAAAGACACGTGCGCCTCTCTGTGGGTGTTTCCATATTATATGACAACCAGTAGATCTTTGCCCAATTTGGCCACCCATGTGCTGGGGTGAACCAGGCGAATGTGATCATTGGCCGATGCAGACCTGTTGGAAAAGGTCACCAATGAGGCCCTCACCAGAAGGGATTTTCTAGTATCTATCCCATACAATTATTATCTATCCCATACAATTACTATCTATCCCATACAATTACTAACTATCCCATACAATTAGTATCTATCCCATACAATTAATATCTATCCCATACAATTAATATCTATCCCATACAATTAGTATCTATCCCATACAATTACTAACTATCCCATACAATTAGTATCTATCCCATACAATTACTATCTATCCCATACAATTAGTATCTATCCCATACAATTACTAACTATCCCATACAATTAGTATCTATCCCATACAATTAATATCTATCCCATACAATTAATATCTATCCCATACAATTAGTATCTATCCCATACAATTACTAACTATCCCATACAATTAGTATCTATCCCATACAATTAGTATCTCTCCCATACAATTAGTATCTATCCCATACAATTAGTATCTCTCCCATACAATTACTATCTATCCCACACAATTAGTATATATCCCATACAATTAGTATCTATCCCATACAACTAATATCTATCCCATACAACTAGTATCTATCCCATACAATTAGTATCTATCCCATACAACTAGTATCTATCCCATACAACTAGTATCTATCCCATACAACTAGTATCTATCCCATACAACTAGTATCTATCCCATACAACTAGTATCTATCCCATACAACTAGTATCTATCCCATACAATTAGTATCTATCCCATACAACTAGTATCTATCCCATACAACTAGTATCTATCCCATACAATTAGTATCTATCCCATACAATTAGTATCTATCCCATACAATTAGTATCTCTCCCATACAATTAGTATCTATCCCATACAATTAGTATCTCTCCCATACAATTACTATCTATCCCACACAATTAGTATATATCCCATACAATTAGTATCTATCCCATACAACTAATATCTATCCCATACAACTAGTATCTATCCCATACAACTAGTATCTATCCCATACAATTAGTATCTATCCCATACAATTAGTATCTATCCCATACAATTAGTATCTATCCCATACAGGCCAATAAGCTGACCACTTGGCCAGGAGGGGCAGCATCGGCAGCATATACCCCCCCAGGTATGGCCATAAGGTTGTCAACTCGCCTTCCCGAGAACTCTGAGTGGGAGGGCGGGGCGTGACATATGGGGGGCGGGGCACCACAAGGGCGGGACGGAGTGCCAAGGAGCTATGACTCTGTGATTTGCCAGTCGCCGCGTTAATCTTCAAGAATTCTACCAGGTGGATCCGGACAGGTAGTTTTGACCCAGACAGCCCTACCGAAAACCGGACAAGTGGTGCCCCTATATGGCCATTTTTTTCCCCCCAAGGGTTATTATGTCCAGTCAAATAACAATTTCATTTTATTTAGTGTTTTGGGTTGTTAGGAAAATGCCAGTGAAGCAGTTAACCTATTAAATAGGGGTTCAGCAGTAACTGGGGGGACAAAAGATGCTGCTCCCCATTACTTTGCTATGGACACCTACATGGGCGTCCGCAGAAAATTTTCCAAGGGGGGGCAAGTAAGCTAGCATCATCCTGCAACAGATAAATATATATATATATTTTTTTTTTTTGCAGGATGATACTAGGGGAGGCTAAATATGGCCCATACACAGACTGACCTACAGCTAATGTGACACTTAGTGGATTCACTGCTGGCGTAAAAAGTTAACCTCCCAACTACCTCTTGCCGTTCCCACTGACTCCCAGGGATACTGTACAAAAGTGCGGGTGGGGGTGCTTTTTTTTTTTACCCTAAAATGTTTAGTATTAGTAGTAAAAGTATTCATACGCGCACTTCTGTTAGGAGATCTGCAAACATTTGTGTTTGGGATCAGTTAGCTTAAAGGGCTAGTTCGCATTCGAATTCACTTTTATTTTTAATGGTTTTTCAGTTATTTAGCTTTTTGTTCAGCAGCTCTCCATTTGGTATTTCAGCAGCTATCTGGTTGCTAGGGTCTTATTTACCCTAGCAACCAGGTAGTGATTTAAACAAGAGATGGGAATATGAATAGTTAAGGGGCCTACTTGGAAAAATAAGTAATACAAAATTATAATAATAATAAAATTGTAGCCTCGCAGAGCAATATTTTTTGGCCCCCATTTGAAATCTGTATAGAGGCAGAAGAGAAAGGCAAATTATTCAAAAAAATTAATTAGGAAGACCAATTGCAAAGTTGCTAGGAATAGGCCATTTTATAACATACTAAAGGTTAACTTAAAAGTGAACCACCCCTTTAGATGTGTTTATGTTAGTTTTATAGCAAGAAAGGCAGTGGGTACTGACTCCCCATTATATACAGTGAGACGCAGTCCGTATTTACAAACCCAGCACATTATATACAGTGAGGAGCAGTGGGTACAGATGGCAGATATTCAGGCCCTGGCACTATAACACTGGCACTGATACACAACATTGGCCCCACTGTAACTTACTATAAATGAACAAAACAATGACAAAAAAAAAAAAAAATAGTAAGTGCAAAAAACAACAACACATATATAAACACACAATGAGCTTTTTCAGAGGGAAAGAGTTAACTTACCCTCCATGTGTTAGGGTAGGGGATAGATTATAAATTAAACAATTTAATGTCAGCTAGTGATTCTTTAGAACTGTATAGTACCTGGGTATAGTACCTGTGTATAGTGCCTGGGTATAGTACCTGGGTATAGTGCCTGGGTATAGTACCTGTGTATAGTACCTGGGTATAGTACCTGTGTATAGTACCTGGGTATAGTACCTGTGTATAGTACCTGGGTATAGTACCTGTGTATAGTGCCTGGGTATAGTGCCTGGGTATAGTGCCTGTGTATAGTGCCTGGGTATAGTACCTGTGTATAGTGCCTGGGTATAGTGCCTGTGTATAGTGCCTGGGTATAGTGCCTGTGTATAGTGCCTGGGTATAGTGCCTGGGTATAGTACCTGGGTATAGTACCTGGGTATAGTGCCTGTGTATAGTACCTGGGTATAGTACCTGTGTATAGTGCCTGGGTATAGTGCCTGTGTATAGTGCCTGGGTATAGTGCCTGGGTATAGTACCTGGGTATAGTGCCTGGGTATAGTGCCTGTGTATAGTACCTGGGTATAGTGCCTGTGTATAGTGCCTGTGTATAGTACCTGGGTATAGTACCTGGGTATAGTGCCTGGGTATAGTGCCTGGGTATAGTACCTGGGTATAGTACCTGGGTATAGTACCTGGGTATAGTACCTGGGTATAGTGCCTGGGTATAGTACCTGGGTATAGTACCTGGGTATAGTGCCTGTGTATAGTACCTGGGTATAGTACCTGGGTATAGTGCCTGTGTATAGTACCTGGGTATAGTACCTGGGTATAGTGCCTGGGTATAGTACCTGGGTATAGTGCCTGTGTATAGTACCTGGGTATAGTACCTGGGTATAGTGCCTGTGTATAGTACCTGGGTATAGTACCTGGGTATAGTGCCTGTGTATAGTACCTGGGTATAGTGCCTGGGTATAGTACCTGGGTATAGTGCCTGTGTATAGTACCTGGGTATAGTGCCTGTGTATAGTACCTGGGTATAGTACCTGGTATAGTGCCTGTGTATAGTACCTGGGTATAGTACCTGGGTATAGTGCCTGTGTATAGTACCTGGGTATAGTGCCTGGGTATAGTACCTGGGTATAGTGCCTGTGTATAGTGCCTGGGTATAGTGCCTGTGTATAGTGCCTGGGTATAGTGCCTGTGTATAGTACCTGGGTATAGTGCCTGTGTATAGTACCTGGGTATAGTGCCTGGGTATAGTACCTGGGTATAGTGCCTGTGTATAGTACCTGGGTATAGTGCCTGGGTATAGTACCTGGGTATAGTGCCTGTGTATAGTACCTGGGTATAGTGCCTGTGTATAGTACCTGGGTATAGTACCTGGGTATAGTGCCTGTGTATAGTACCTGGGTATAGTACCTGGGTATAGTGCCTGTGTATAGTACCTGGGTATAGTGCCTGGGTATAGTACCTGGGTATAGTGCCTGTGTATAGTGCCTGGGTATAGTGCCTGTGTATAGTGCCTGGGTATAGTGCCTGTGTATAGTACCTGGGTATAGTGCCTGGGTATAGTGCCTGGGTATAGTACCTGTGTATAGTACCTGGGTATAGTACCTGTGTATAGTACCTGTGTATAGTACCTGGGTATAGTACCTGTGTATAGTACCTGGGTATAGTACCTGTGTATAGTACCTGTGTATAGTACCTGTGTATAGTACCTGGGTATAGTGCCTGTGTATAGTACCTGGGTATAGTACCTGTGTATAGTACCTGTGTATAGTACCTGTGTATAGTACCTGTGTATAGTACCTGGGTATAGTGCCTGTGTATAGTACCTGGGTATAGTACCTGTGTATAGTGCCTGTGGGATGAAAACTGCAGCAAAAGTTGAGAGTTGGTTCTCAGGTAAAGTTACAGCTGCAGATTCATCTTTTCAGTCTTCATTTCTGTTTCCAGTTTGCAAAATCTCCCGATCCCTGTGTGCATCTGTGCTCTGATTGGTCAATTTTACTGTCTGTCAAGGAAGCTGTGCTCTGATTGGTGAATCCACAAGAAGAAAGATCCAATCGGAGCACAGCAAAAACGGGCTTGAGGGGAAAGTGCAGAAACGGAGTAAGGTTTTTGGTTTTTTTGCTACTTTTCCAGGGGGGGGGGCAAGTGCCCCCTCTTGCCCCCTTCTGTGGACGCCCATGGACACCTATACTCACCCTGATACCCCTGACTGGCAGTACAGGTATGGGATCCATTATCCAGAATATTCAGGACCTGGGGTTTTCCAGAGAAGGAGTCTTTCTGTAATTCGGATCTCCTACCTAAAGTCTGCTAAAAGCATTATTTAAACAGTAATTAAACCCAATAGGACTGTTCTGCCCCCAATAAGGGGTAATTATATCTTAGTTGGGATCAAGTACAGGTACTGTTTTATTATTACAGAGAAAAGGGAATCATTTAACCATGAAATAAACCCAATAGGGCTGTTCTGCCCCAATAAGGGGTAATTATATCTTAGTTGGGATCAAGTACAGGTACTGTTTTATTATTACAGAGAAAAGGGAATCATTTAACCATGAAATAAACCCAATAGGGCTGTTCTGCCCCCAATAAGGGGTAATTATATCTTAGTTGGGATCAAGTACAGGTACTGTTTTATTATTACAGAGAAAAGGGAATCATTTAACCATGAAATAAACCCAATAGGGCTGTTCTGCCCCAATAAGGGGTAATTATATCTTAGTTGGGATCAAGTACAGGTACTGTTTTATTATTACAGAGAAAAGGGAATCATTTAACCATGAAATAAACCCAATAGGGCTGTTCTGCCCCCAATAAGGGGTAATTATATCTTAGTTGGGATCAAGTACAGGTACTGTTTTATTATTACAGAGAAAAGGGAATCATTTAACCATTAAATAAACCCAATAGGGCTGTTCTGCCCCAATAAGGGGTAATTATATCTTAGTTGGGATCAAGTACAGGTACTGTTTTATTATTACAGAGAAAAGGGAATCATTTAACCATGAAATAAACCCAATAGGGCTGTTCTGCCCCAATAAGGGGTAATTATATCTTAGTTGGGTTCAAGTACAGGGACTGTTTTATTATTACAGAGAAAAGGGAATCATTTCGGAACTTTCTGGATAATGGGTTTCAGGATAAGGGGTCCGATACCTGTAATAACTCACATATTATAATTTTTAAGTGATAACAGAACCCATTGCAACTAAATCTGTGCCATTAATGCCAGTTTGTTTCTAGAAAAATACTCCCTGTATCAGAGGCACATACAGAACTACCCAGAATCCTCTAATAACAGCCAATAATATGTCTCATATTGACAAAGCGCTGAGATGAGCGCATACTCATTGTATTATTCTGTATATCAACACCTTGTGTTTAAGTGGCACTGTCCCTTTAAGTAGGAACGGGCTGTAATGCTAAAAGCCAATATGGTGGCCTGGGGGATTACTGTATTTAAGTCGTAATACGGCCGAAAGGTACGAGCAGATGGTCCCTACTCCGGCTGAACTGCGAGACTGCCAGCCAAATAGCAGGGAAGTTCTGCAGTGTCTGTGGGGCTCGGAATGCTAATCCAGCAGCAACACGGAGAGCTTACACTCCGGCTATTGTTAAAATATGTGTAAGTGTGATCTCTAGCTTGTCAGGGAGTTACAGTCACATCCCAGCGTATGAATTCATTGCTGGGATTAACCCCTCCGCCTAGTTCAGCAGCCAGAAATGGCTACATTATCCCTTATAATACATGAGTGATACTCAGAGTTCCCTGTATAACTCAGCCTGCAGCCTTGTGCCTTTATATGGGGGGCACAGAACCCCTCAGTGACTGCTAATATCCTTATCATTTACAGTAGGGGGTACATTATCCCTTATAATACATGAGTGATACTCAGAGTTCCCTGTATAACTCAGCCTGCAGCCTTGTGCCTTTATATGGGGGGCACAGAACCCCTCAGTGACTGCTAATATCCTTATCATTTACAGTAGGGGGTACATTATCCCTTATAATACATGAGTGATACTCAGAGTTCCCTGTATAACTCAGCCTGCAGCCTTGTGCCTTTATATGGGGGGCACAGAACCCCTCAGTGACAGCTAATATCCTTATCATTTACAGTAGGGGGTACAGTATCCCTTATAATACATGAGTGATACTCAGAGTTCCCTGTATAACTCAGCCTGCAGCCTTGTGCCTTTATATGGGCACAGAACCCCTCAGTGACTGCTAATATCCTTATCATTTACAGTAGGGGGTACATTATCCCTTATAATACATGAGTGATACTCAGAGTTCCCTGTATAACTCAGCCTGCAGCCTTGTGCCTTTATATGGGGGGCACAGAACCCCTCAGTGACTGCTAATATGCTTATCATTTACAGTAGGGGGTACATTATCCCTTATAATACATGAGTGATACTCAGAGTTCCCTGTATAACTCAGCCTGCAGCCTTGTGCCTTTATATGGGCACAGAACCCCTCAGTGACTGCTAATATCCTTATCATTTACAGTAGGGGGTACATTATCCCTTATAATACATGAGTGATACTCAGAGTTCCCTGTATAACTCAGCCTGCAGCCTTGTGCCTTTATATGGGCACAGAACCCCTCAGTGACTGCTAATATCCTTATCATTTACAGTAGGGGGTACATTATCCCTTATAATACATGAGTGATACTCAGAGTTCCCTGTATAACTCAGCCTGCAGCCTTGTGCCTTTATATGGGCACAGAACCCCTCAGTGACTGCTAATATCCTTATCATTTACAGTAGGGGGTACATTATCCCTTATAATACATGAGTGATACTCAGAGTTCCCTGTATAACTCAGCCTGCAGCCTTGTGCCTTTATATGGGGGGCACAGAACCCCTCAGTGACTGCTAATATCCTTATCATTTACAGTAGGGGGTACATTATCCTTTATAATACTCAAGTAATACTCAAACTTTCCTGTATAACTCCTTTGTGCCTTTATATGGTAGTTGGGGGTTGATTATTCCATATACAAATAACCACTGAACTCCCAACAGGCCCTACACAGCAGTGCACCCCACTTCTAGCCCTTTTTAATCCGTATTGGCAGGGACCCCGTGTTTCCATTGACCTCCCCTTCCATGTGTATATAAAATGAAGAGGGTTTAGAGACAGAAACAGCTTTCCTGGCTTTGAAGCCCGACAGCCTTGGCAAGCCCAGTGCCCCGAGGTGCCAGCTGAAGTATTTATGCCATCATGTGCTTGAGTTGAACATTTAATGATGCCAAGTCTAAAACAGTAAAAAATAATGGGCTTTGCTGCTAAACCTGCTGCCCTGGGCCGTGTAAAATATAACAAGGCAACCGGGGATGGCTCAGAGCGGGGTGGGGAGGGAGAAACAATGCAGGTACAGGTATGGGGTCTGTTATCTGGAAACCTGTTACCCAGAAAGTTCTGAATTATGAAAAGTCCATCTCCCATAGACTCCATTTTAATGAAATAATTCACATTTTTAAAAAATGATTCCCTTTTCTCTGTAATAATAAAACAGTACCTGTACTTGATCCCAACTAAGATATAATTACCCCTTATTGGGGGCAGAACGGCCCTATTGGGTTTATTTAATGGTTAAATGATTCCCTTTTCTCTGTAATAATAAAACAGTACCTGTACTTGATCCCAACTAAGATATAATTACCCCTTATTGGGGGCAGAACAGCCCTATTGGGTTTATTTAAAGTTTAAATGATATTTTAGCAGACTTTAGGTATGGAGATCCAAATTACAGAAAGACCCCTAATCCCAACCCCCCCCCCTGGGTCCCAAGCATTCTGAATAACAGGTCCCATACCTGTAATAGTACAAATGACTTGTTTTTATAATATATCTGAGCCGCTATTGATTGCAACCCCCTGGGTTCCTACAGACCCTTGGGGTACAGGTGGGATACTGGGAGTTGAAGGGATACAGTTTGGCCAAGAACAGTGACAGTTTAAAGAAAGTGCCAGCCTAAGGCGGATTCCCTCTCTGCCTTAACTTAATACCAGCCCCGTTGCTATGGTCAATAAATCTAGCAACCAGCTACTGGTCCCAATGAAAGGAATAAAAAACAATGAAAAGCAAAGAGCAGCTGGACATTTTATGGATGAATCTAACGGTGCGTTTATACGGCGCCATCGTCCTTACGTGGAAATGAAAGCTGCGCGTCCTCCATCACAAAGGGTTAATCACGTTCCCTTTCATCAGGGTGTCACTTTCTGTTTTCTATTTTTATTTTCATCTCTCCCCCCCATCGCGTTCCGCTGCCTTCATCCTGCCATGGGTGGGTAGGCAGCAAATGATGTGCGATAATTCCCAGATCTGAGTGCTGATTGGCACAATTTTTGGGCAATTAGCGAAGTTGCGGCAGCGGTGGCCGGGCACTAGCGAGCAGGACACATTTTGGCTACATAACCTGCAGTGAGACCGTTCAGATGTTACATGTAATCTGCTCTCCGACAGGCTTCTGCTTTTAAAGGGGAACTAACCTTTAGAAAATAATAGGGCTAGAAATTCTGTATTTTATCTGCAGAACTTACAGTACCATCCCCTATGGGAGGGGTCAAAGTCATCAAGTACATACAACCTGCCCATACACGGGAAGATTTGGGTCCTGCAGACCAATTTGGCATCTTATCTGCCCCGGTATGGGCACCGCCGACAGCCCTACCCACCTTGGATGGGCATATCGGGAGAAGATCCACTCGTTTGGTGACTTCACCAAAAGAGCAGATCTTACCATATATGACCACCTTAACTTTTATTATGATGTAGAGGGGAATATTCTGGGACAATTTGCAATTGGTCTTCATTTTTGACTTTTTGCAGTTCTTGAATTATTTAGCTTTTTGTTCAGCAGCTCTCCAGTTTTGAGTTTCAGCAGCTATTTGGTTGCTAGGGTCTTAATTACCTTAGCAACCAGGGAGTGGTTTGAATGAGAGGCTGGTATAGGAATAGAAGAGGGTCTGAATAGAAAGCAATAGCAAGTAATAATAACAATAATAAAACTGTAGTATCAAAAAGCAGTTTTTTTGGCTGCTGGGGTCAGTGACCCCCCATTTGAAGGCTGCAAAGAGTAAGAAAAACAAGGAAAATCATTTAAAAACTGTATAAAAAAAAAAAAAAAATAATTACTACAGGAAATGGATAATGAGCATATTAACCCCAGATGGACCAGTATAATCACTAAATAAAATAGATAACAAGCAGATTAACCTGAGATATGCCAAAGTCTATGGGAAATGGAAAATCTGCATATTAGCCCCCAGAAGTATAATCACTAAATAAAATAAGATAATGGGCATTTTAACCCCAGACATGCCAGTATAATCACTACGAAAAATGGACAACCTGTATATTAATCCAAAAAGGGACAGTATAATTACGACAAATAATATCTGTATATTAAAAGGGGGGGGTTCACCTTTGAATCAACTTTTAGTATTATGTTGTAGTGAGTAATATTCTGAGACAATTTGCAATTGGTCTTGATTTTTTATCGTTTTGTAGTTATTTCATTTTCAGTTCAGGAGCTCTGCAGTTTGGAGGTTCAGCAGCTACAGGTCAGTCAATAGTTGGTTTGGCTCTGCCCCACAGAGCAATTATCTCCTCTGCTCTCCTATCTCCATCAGTCACAGGCATCTCCAGGCAGCAGTGCTGTAAATGTAAAGGGGTAGCTGATGGGCCCCAGTATTGCAAAAGGCCTGTGAGTATGGGAAATATTATATTATGAATGACATATATGAATATTATATGCCTAAATCCCATGTCAACCGGCCTCTAAGCTGAGCCCATTGCCCTGGGGCCCTCAAGGGGCACCATCCCCACAGTTTAGGAGCCACCACCCTGGGTCCCTCAAGGGGCACCATCCCCACAGTTTAGGAGCCATCACCCTGGGTCCCTCAAGGGGCACCATCCCCACAGTTTAGGAGCCATCACCCTGGGTCCCTCAAGGGGCACCATCCCCACAGTTTAGGAGCCACCGCCCTGGGTCCCTCAAGGGGCACCATCCCCACAGTTTAGGAGCCACCGCCCTGGGTCCCTCAAGGGGCACCATCCCCACAGTTTAGGAGTCACGGCCCTGGGTCCCTTAAGGGGCACCATCCCCACAGTTTAGGAGCCATCACCCTGGGTCCCTCAAGGGGCACCATCCCCACAGTTTAGGAGCCACCGACCTGGGTCCCTCAAGGGGCACCATCCCACAGTTTAGGAGCCACCACCCTGGGTCCCTCAAGGGGCACCATCCCCACAGTTTAGGAGCCACCACCCTGGGTCCCTCAAGGGGCACCATCCCCACAGTTTAGGAGCCACCGCCCTGGGTCCCTCAAGGGGCACCATCCCCACAGTTTAGGAGCCACCACCCTGGGTCCCTCAAGGGGCACCATCCCCACAGTTTAGGAGCCACCACCCTGGGTCCCTCAAGGGGCACCATCCCCACAGTTTAGGAGTCACGGCCCTGGGTCCCTTAAGGGACACCATCCCCACAGTTTAGGAGCCACCACCCTGGGTCCCTCAAGGGGCACCATCCCCACAGTTTAGGAGCCACCACCCTGGGTCCCTCAAGGGGCACCATCCCCACAGTTTAGGAGCCACCACCCTGGGTCCCTCAAGGGGCACCATCCCCACAGTTTAGGAGCCACCACCCTGGGTCCCTCAAGGGGCACCATCCCCACAGTTTAGGAGCCACCACCCTGGGTCCCTCAAGGGGCACCATCCCCACAGTTTAGGAGCCACCGCCCTGGGTCCCTCAAGGGGCACCATCCCCACAGTTTAGGAGCCACCGCCCTGGGTCCCTCAAGGGGCACCATCCCCACAGTTTAGGAGCCACCACCCTGGGTCCCTCAAGGGGCACCATCCCCACAGTTTAGGAGCCACCGCCCTGGGTCCCTCAAGGGGCACCATCCCCACAGTTTAGGAGCCACCGCCCTGGGTCCCTCAAGGGGCACCATCCCCACAGTTTAGGAGCCACCACCCTGGGTCCCTCAAGGGGCACCATCCCCCACAGTTTAGGAGTCACGGCCCTGGGTCCCTTAAGGGACACCATCCCACAGTTTAGGAGCCACCACCCTGGACCCCTCAAGGGGCACCATCCCCACAGTTTAGGAGCCACCGCCCTGGGTCCCTCAAGGGGCACCATCCCCACAGTTTAGGAGCCACCGCCCTGGGTCCCTCAAGGGGCACCATCCCCACAGTTTTAGGAGCCACCACCCTGGTCCCCTCAAGGGGCACCATCCCACAGTTTAGGAGCCACCGCCCTGGTCCTCAAGGGGCACCATCCCCACAGTTTAGGAGCCACCGCCCTGGGTCCCTCAAGGGGCACCATCCCCACAGTTTAGGAGCCACCACCCTGGGTCCTCAAGGGGCACCATCCCCACAGTTTAGGAGCCACCACCCTGGGTCCCTCAAGGGGCACCATCCCCACAGTTTAGGAGCCACCGCCCTGGGTCCCTCAAGGGGCACCATCCCCACAGTTTAGGAGCCACCGCCCTGGGTCCCTCAAGGGGCACCATCCCCACAGTTTAGGAGCCACCACCCTGGGTCCCTCAAGGGGCACCATCCCCACAGTTTAGGAGTCACGGCCCTGGGCCCCTTAAGGGCACCATCCCCACAGTTTAGGAGCCACCACCCTGGGTCCCTCAAGGGGCACCATCCCCACAGTTTAGGAGCCACCACCCTGGTCCCTCAAGGGCACCATCCCCACAGTTTAGGAGCCACCGCCCTGGTCCCTCAAGGGGCACCATCCCCACAGTTTAGGAGCCACCACCCTGGGTCCCTCAAGGGGCACCATCCCCACAGTTTAGGAGCCACCACCCTGGGTCCCTCAAGGGGCACCATCCCCACAGTTTAGGAGCCACCACCCTGGGTCCCTCAAGGGGCACCATCCCCACAGTTTAGGAGCCACCACCCTGGGTCCCTCAAGGGGCACCATCCCCACAGTTTAGGAGCCACCACCCTGGGTCCCTCAAGGGGCACCATCCCCACAGTTTAGGAGCCACCGCCCTAATGCTAAATACTGTAGGTGAGACTGAGGTTGTTTTGTTCCATTTATACAAAATGGCTAATTTATTTCAGTTTTACTCCTACACACGGTGCATGAGTCACGTACAGCAGTGTCTGTAGCAGCCCTCACTCTCTCTTCCTACTTACTAACATATTCATCTATTTATTTTGCTTGTTATTTTAGCCACCACAAGTGAATATTGGTATATGTATTCCTATAGAGCAGTGTAAATGCCCAGAGTGAGTGCCACAGTGAGTCCTGCCCTTACAGTCAGTAGTATGGGTTAATGTGCCCGGGCACATACAGATGCAGACCCTTCATCTTTGGCTGAAATACAGCGTTACACCCCCTAGTGCCCCCGACAGTAACTGACGGGCTACATACTAAGTATCACTGAATCTTACCCAACAGCCAACATACTGTCCTGCTATCATTATTTTACTCTGCTGCCTTAATCTTACCCTACAGTCTCCATCTTGTCCTACTGTCTCCATCTTGCCATACTGTCTCCATCTTGTCCTACTGTCTCCATCTTGCCCTACTGTCTCCATCTTGTCCTACTGTCTCCCTCTTGCCCTACTGTCTCCATCTTGTCCTACTGTCAACATCATATGTTACTGTTCCCATCTTGTCCTACTGTCTCCATCTTGTCCTACTGTCTCCATCTTGCCATACTGTCTCCATCTTGCCCTACTGTCTCCATCTTGTCCTACTGTCTCCATCTTGCCCTACTGTCTCCATCTTGTCCTACTGTCTCCCTCTTGCCCTACTGTCTCCATCTTGCCCTACTGTCTCCATCTTGTCCTACTGTCTCCATCTTGCCCTACTGTCTCCATCTTGCCCTACTGTCTACATCTTGTCCTACTGTCTCCATCTTGCCCTACTGTCTACATCTTGCCCTACTGTCTCCATCTTGTCCTACTGTCTCCATCTTGCCCTACTGTCTACATCTTGCCCTACTGTCTCCATCTTGTCCTACTGTCTCCATCTTGCCCTACTGTCTCCATCTTGCCATACTGTCTCCATCTTGTCCTACTGTCTCCATCTTGCCCTACTGTCTCCATCTTGCCATACTGTCTCCATCTTGTCCTACTGTCTCCATCTTGTCCTACTGTCTCCATCTTGCCCTACTGTCTCCATCTTGTCCTACTGTCTCCATCTTGCCCTACTGTCTCCATCTTGTCCTACTGTCTCCATCTTGTCCTACTGTCTCCATCTTGTCCTACTGTCTCCATCTTGCCCTACTGTCTACATCTTGTCCTATTGTCTTCATCTTGCCCTACTGTCTCCATCTTGCCCTACTGTCTCCATCTTGCCCTACTGTCTTTATCTTGCCCTACTGTCTCCATCTTGTCCTACTGTCTCCATCTTGCCCTGCTGTGTCCATCTTACCCTACTGTCTCCATCTTGCCCTACTGTCCCCATCTTGCCCTACTGTCTTTATCTTGCCCTACTGTATCCATCTTGCCCTACTGTCTCCATCTTGCCCTACTGTCTCCATCTTGTCCTACTGTCTCCATCTTGTCCTACTGTCTCCATCTTGTCCTACTGTCTCCATCTTGCCCTACTGTCCCCATCTTGCCCTACTGTCTCCATCTTGCCCTACTGTATCCATCTTGCCCTACTGTCCCCATCTTGCCCTACTGTCTTAATCTTGCCCTACTGTCTCCATCTTGTCCTACTGTCTCCATCTTGCCCTGCTGTGTCCATCTTACCCTACTGTCTCCATCTTGCCCTACTGTCCCCATCTTGCCCTACTGTCTTTATCTTGCCCTACTGTATCCATCTTGCCCTACTGTCTCCATCTTGCCCTACTGTCTCCATCTTGTCCTACTGTCTCCATCTTGTCCTACTGTCTCCATCTTGCCATACTGTCTCCATCTTGTCCTACTGTCTCCATCTTGTCCTACTGTCTCCATCTTGCCCTACTGTCTTTATCTTGCCCTACTGTCTCCATCTTGTCCTACTGTCTCCATCTTGCCCTGCTGTGTCCATCTTACCCTACTGTCTCCATCTTACCCTGCTGTCTCCATCTTGCCCTACTGTCCCCATCTTGCCCTACTGTCTCCATCTTGCCCTACTGTCTCCATCTTGCCCTACTGTCTCCATCTTGCCCTACTGTCTCCATCTTGTCCTATTGTCTTCATCTTGCCCTACTGTCTCCATCTTGTCCTATTGTCTTCATCTTGCCCTATGGTCTCCATCTTGCCCAAAAAGTGGGGGGGGGGGGGGCTAGATTCATGTTCTGGGGAAGCAGATGCATCTAGGTAACCCTATTTAAGTGTGACGAGTAAGGAATAAGAAAGACAAGGAAGCTGCGTGGAATAAGAGCAAATACATTGAACTGTGTTGAACGTGACCCCTTGAATGCAACAGAAAATAACAGATTTCCTGTGTAATATATCAAATGGGGCTATTATAGGAAAACGTGGGGCAATTGTGTTAATGTTATCCATTTAGGTATACACTGCCTATACAGCTGGTTTATAAAGGGAGTAAGAATTACAGCCTAGAGGCTCTCCCCCCACAAAAGAGTGCAAAGTAAGCACTTACAACAGCCAATCAGACTCTCCCAACTGGATATCAGGACAGCCAATCACAGACAGCCTGCAGCTGCATGCCGTGGCCACAAGAATTCTCTGGCTGCCAATATACCAGGTGGGCCAGTAAGGCAGGCACGAAACCCCCCACCACTATCAGAGGGGTCCCCGGGGGGGGACAGTATTGCTTATAATCCGTGTAGATTGTAAGCTCTTTTGGGCAGGGCCCTCTTCACCTCCTGTATCGGTTATTGATTGCTTTATATGTTACTCCTTGTAGAGTGTAAGCTCTTTTGGGCAGGGCTCTCTTCCCCTCCTGTATCGGTTACTGATTGCTTTATATGTTACTCCTTGTAGAGTGTAAGCTCTTTTGGGCAGGGCTCTCTTCCCCTCCTGTATCGGTTACTGATTGCTTTATATGTTACTCCTTGTAGATTGTAAGCTCTTTTGGGCAGGGCTCCCTTCCCCTCCTGTATCGGTTACTGATTGCTTTATATGTTACTCCTTGTAGAGTGTAAGCTCTTTTGGGCAGGGCTCTCTTCCCCTCCTGTATCGGTTACTGATTGCTTTATATGTTACTCCTTGTAGAGTGTAAGCTCTTTTGGGCAGGGCTCTCTTCCCCTCCTGTATCGGTTACTGATTGCTTTATATGTTACTCCTTGTAGAGTGTAAGCTCTTTTGGGCAGGGCTCTCTTCCCCTCTTGTATCGGTTACTGATTGCTTTATATGTTACTCCTTGTAGGGTGTAAGCTCTTTTGGGCAGGGCTCTCTTCCCCTCCTGTATCGGTTACTGATTGCTTTATATGTTACTCCTTGTAGAGTGTAAGCTCTTTTGGGCAGGGCTCTCTTCCCCTCCTGTATCAGTTATTGGTTGCTTTATATGTTACTCCTTGTAGATTGTAAGCTCTTTGGGGCAGGGCTCCCTTCCCCTCCTGTATCGGTTACTGATTGCTTTATATGTTACTCCTTGTAGATTGTAAGCTCTTTTGGGCAGGGCCCTCTTCCCCTCCTGTATCGGTTATTGATTGCTTTATATGTTACTCCTTGTAGATTGTAAGCTCTTTTGGGCAGGGCCCTCTTCCCCTCCTGTATCGGTTATTGATTGCTTTATATGTTACTCCTTGTAGATTGTAAGCTCTTTTGGGCAGGGCCCTCTTCCCCTCCTGTATCGGTTATTGATTGCTTTATATGTTACTCCTTGTAGATTGTAAGCTCTTTTGGGCAGGGCCCTCTTCCCCTCCTGTATCGGTTATTGATTGCTTTATATGTTACTCCTTGTAGATTGTAAGCTCTTTTGGGCAGGGCTCTCTTCCCCTCCTGTATCGGTTATTGATTGCTTTATATGTTACTCCTTGTAGAGTGTAAGCTCTTTTGGGCAGGGCCCTCTTCCCCTCCTGTATCGGTTATTGATTGCTTTATATGTTACTCCTTGTAGATTGTAAGCTCTTTTGGGCAGGGCTCTCTTCCCCTCCTGTATCGGTTACTGATTGCTTTATATGTTACTCCTTGTACAGTGTAAGCTCTTTTGGGCAGGGCCCTCTTCCCCTCTTGTATCGGTTATTGATTGCTTTATATGTTACTCCTTGTAGAGTGTAAGCTCTTTTGGGCAGGGCTCCCTTCCCCTCCTGTATCGGTTATTGATTGCTTTATATGTTACTCCTTGTAGAGTGTAAGCTCTTTTGGGCAGGGCTCTCTTCCCCTCTTGTATCGGTTATTGATTGCTTTATATGTTACTCCTTGTAGAGTGTAAGCTCTTTTGGGCAGGGCTCTCTTCACCTCTTGTATCGGTTATTGATTGCTTTATATGTTTCTCCTTGTAGAGTGTAAGCTCTTTTGGGCAGGGCTCCCTTCCCCTCTTGTATCGGTTATTGATTGCTTTATATGTTACTCCTTGTAGAGTGTAAGCTCTTTTGGGCAGGGCTCTCTTCCCCTCTTGTATCGGTTATTGATTGCTTTATATGTTACTCCTTGTAGAGTGTAAGCTCTTTTGGGCAGGGCTCTCTTCACCTCTTGTATCGGTTATTGATTGCTTTATATGTTTCTCCTTGTAGAGTGTAAGCTCTTTTGGGCAGGGCTCCCTTCCCCTCTAGTATCGGTTATTGATTGCTTTATATGTTACTCCTTGTAGAGTGTAAGCTATTTTGGGCAGGGCTCTCTTCACCTCTTGTATCGGTTATTGATTGCTTTATATGTTACTCCTTGTAGAGTGTAAGCTCTTTGGGCAGGGCTCTCTTCACCTCTTGTATCGGTTATTGATTGCTTTATATGTTTCTCCTTGTAGAGTGTAAGCTCTTTTGGGCAGGGCCCTCTTCCCCTCTTGTATCGGTTATTGATTGCTTTATATGTTACTCCTTGTAGAGTGTAAGCTCTTTTGGGCAGGGCTCCCTTCCCCTCTTGTATCGGTTATTGATTGCTTTATATGTTACTCCTTGTAGAGTGTAAGCTCTTTTGGGCAGGGCTCTCTTCCCCTCTTGTATCGGTTATTGATTGCTTTATATGTTACTCCTTGTAGAGTGTAAGCTCTTTTGGGCAGGGTTCTCTTCACCTCTTGTATCGGTTATTGATTGCTTTATATGTTACTCCTTGTAGAGTGTAAGCTCTTTTGGGCAGGGCTCCCTTCCCCTCTTGTATCGGTTATTGATTGCTTTATATGTTACTCCTTGTAGAGTGTAAGCTCTTTTGGGCAGGGCTCTCTTCCCCTCTTGTATCGGTTATTGATTGCTTTATATGTTACTCCTTGTAGAGTGTAAGCTCTTTTGGGCAGGGCTCTCTTCACCTCTTGTATCGGTTATTGATTGCTTTATATGTTTCTCCTTGTAGAGTGTAAGCTCTTTTGGGCAGGGCTCTCTTCCCCTCTTGTATCGGTTATTGATTGCTTTATATGTTACTCCTTGTAGAGTGTAAGCTCTTTGGGCAGGGCTCCCTTCCCCTCCTGTATCAGTTATTGATTGCTTTATATGTTACTCCTTGTAGAGTGTAAGCTCTTTGGGCAGGGCTCCCTTCCCCTCCTGTATCGGTTATTGATTGCTTTATATGTTTCTCCTTGTAGAGTGTAAGCTCTTTTGGGCAGGGTCCTCTTCACCTCTTGTATCGGTTACTGATTGCTTTATATGTTACTCCTTGTAGAGTGTAAGCTCTTTTGGGCAGGGCTCTCTTCCCCTCCTGTATCGGTTATTGATTGCTTTATATGTTACTCCTTGTAGAGTGTAAGCTCTTTTGGGCAGGGTTCCCTTCCCCTCCTGTATCGGTTATTGATTGCTTTATATGTTACTCCTTGTAGAGTGTAAGCTCTTTTGGGCAGGGCTCCCTTCCCCTCCTGTATCGGTTACTGATTGCTTTATATGTTACTCCTTGTAGAGTATAAGCTCTTTTGGGCAGGGCTCTCTTCCCCTCCTGTATCGGTTACTGATTGCTTTATATGTTACTCCTTGTAGAGTGTAAGCTCTTTTGGGCAGGGCTCCCTTCCCCCCCTGTATCGGTTACTGGTTGCTTTATATGTTACTCTGTATGCCCAATGTATGGAACCCACCTATTGTACAGCGCTGCGGGATATGTTGGCGCTTTATAAATAAATGTTAATAATAATAATGACAGTAATATTTAATATTTATATCAGTATATAACTCCAACCCTGTAATGGGCACCGAGGGTTCAGCCATTTCTGCATCAGAATATCATTAATATTTGTCTATAAAGCGATCGTTATCATGGCCGTAACGATGTTCTGCATTAGGAGTGAGGGAATTGCCATTCATTAGCACGTTCCGGCTCTCTAACCCCTCACTACCGGCCAATATTCATCATAATCACAGCTACGCCCGCTGGGAGCGCCAATAATGACTAATAACACCGCCAATATTCGCTCAGCCGCAGCCCAATGGAGCCCCCCATTATCTCAATGGGGGATATACCCATGGGCTTCACAGAAGTTTGAATTAAATAAATTACCGTTCCTTATTTCAATAAATTACCCAAACCCCCATTCTTTGTAAAAAATAAGACCCAGAGGAAAGGAGACGCTTAAGACCCAGGAGAAGGGGAGGGGCTTAAGACCCAGGAGAAGGGGAGGGGCTTAAGACCCAGGAGAAGGGGAGGGGCTTCTGTAGTCTGTTTGGTGATTATATTCTCATTTACAGTGAGTGTAAATGAACGTCAAGATCTAATAAAATGGAAACAGACTTATAGAGACACGATGCTGCCATGTTATTGGTTAAACACAGGGTCGGACTGGGGGCAGTAACCCATAGCAGCCAATAAGATGCTTGCTTTTAAACAGGTGACCAGTACATTCTATCTGCTGATTGGTTGCTATGGGTAACTGCTCCTGGCCAAAGTAAATGCTTTTAATTAAATAACCCTCAAAATCACTGAACTGCTTCTACAACTTGGGGTAACAAAGTCACTTTTGAGGTACTATCGGTTAGTACCCCTAAATACTTACACATTTACACCTCAGTAACTTTGCAGTACAGTTGCAATTGGGCTATTCTGGTATTTACTGGGTGTATAACCAGGTCGGACTGGGCCGCCGTGTCCCACCGCACCCCCTAACCCCCCACAGGGGCCCCCACTGAGCCTCCCTAAACCCCCCCCATAGGGGCCCCCACCCATGTCCTCCCCTGAGTACGATTCCGTTTAACAGAACACCATCGCCGGGGGGGGGGGCACCGGAAAGGGTCGGGTCTGGGCCACTGGGGCCCACTCTGATTTTTCCTGGTGTCCCGGCGGCCCAGTCCACCCTGGTTTTACACCCAGTAAATACCGGAATAGCCCAATTGCAACTGTACTGCAAGGTTACTGAGGTGTAAAGGTGTAAGTATTTAGGGGTACTACCCCCATAGTACCTCAAACGTGACTTTGTTACCCCAAGTTGTAGAAGCAGTAGAAGTTACTGGTCTAAGTAAAGTCAAAGCAAGCATCTTACTAGTTGCTATGGGTTACTGCTCCTGGGCAAACTTAGTGCCTTTTATTATATATGGGAGTTTGTGTTTAACTCAATAGTTTCTTTAAAAGAAGGGAAACAAAAAAAGATAAGACTGATACTTCTTCTATCAGAGTCCATTTATTAACCTTGGCGAGGCTCATTTCCTGTGACATCACCAGCGGGAGGGGCGGGGCTTGGCTAATTCTTCTGTTGCAGAGACTCAGTACAGAGAAAAAAATGCCAAAAATGTGCCAATGATTGGAGTCTGACATAGTGATGTCATCAGATCATTTGACGTTTGGGCTCAATATTTGCTCAACTGGACCAATCCCAGGACTGGATCATACAGCAGGGCCTATGGCACCAACACACCGACACGGCCCTCGACTCAAAGCAGTTTTCAAACCTGTCCAATAGAATCAGCCAGAAATCAGGCACTCAAGCCAGACAGTAGGCCAATAAGCTGCCAGCTCAGCCTGGAGGGGCAGGTTTTATGGACCCCCGTATAACCAACCTAAGGCTGCCCCAATGGGCCAAGGAACAGAATAGTGAAGACATTAGTGTTCTGTTTATTAACACTGATTCAGCCCATTACTGCCCTCCTGCTGTTGTTGCCCCTATGAGACCCCCCCTGCAGTTCTCACTTCGCTCCTCGCTTTATGGCAGGTTACAAGCAGTTCTGCCAATGCCCTGTATATGCCAGTTACATTCACACACTCCTGATTAAACACAGGAAAATGAAGATACAGGGGGGGGGGGGGGGGGTAACCAGTGACATCAGTGACATCAAGGGGGGGGTCTAAGGTGTGGAGGGCGGCAAAAATGACTCTGTGGATTCTAACCAATGCCTGAGGGGCTGCTGTAAGATGCCATGGAAAGATCACTATTTATTGTACCTGGGAGGCTGTTATACTATGTTATAGAATGGCCAATTCTAAGCAGCTTTTCAATTGGTCTTCATTATTTATTTGTTATAGTTTTTGAATTATTTGCCTCCTTCTTCCAGCTCTTCGCAGCTTTCAAATGGGGGTCACTGACCCCGGCAGCCAAACCCTATTGCTCTGTGAGGCTCCAGTTTTATTGTTATTGTTACTTTTTATTCCTTATCTTTCTATTTATTCATATTCCAGTCTCTCATTCACACCACTGCCTGGTTGCTAGGTTAAATTTGACCCTGGCAACCAGATAACTGCTGAAATTCAATGTTAAATAATTCAATTAATAAAAAAAACTAAGACCAATTGCAAATTGCCTCAGAATATCCTTCTCTACATTATACTAAACGTTATTGTAAAGGTGAAACCCCCATTTAATTGAACCCCATGGGGTACGGTAGCTCCCATTCCTGTATATAGATATAAATAAAGGGGCAGAATAACAAACACCCAGTAAGTACCTACCGCAAATAAAGACTTTGCGCTCCCCCAGATGCGCTACTGAGAGAGCCAAGCGCGTCCCCGCCTCCCCCAGGCTAAGCGCGCCCCCGCGGCCTACACGCCCGGCTCCTACCTCTCTGCTGCCCCTAGCGGCCGCCCGGGAGTACTGCGCTGTGTCAGGTGGCCCCGGAGGATGCTGGGAGTGTTGAGTCATGGGGCTGCCGGTGGGTCCGGGCTGATACCGGGAGGAGAGTCGGGCAGCCGGGCAGGAGGTGCCGCTGGGGCAGGTGAGTGGGGGCAGCGCTGGGCCGGGGAAGGGAAATCAGTGCAGCGCAATCAGTGCAGCCGGTCTGTCTGCTTCCCGGGGCGGCGGGACCTGCCTGATGGGCACTGCGGGGAGAGAATGATGGGCATCGGTACCTGCCTGGTCCTTCTGCCCACTGATGGGAGAGGGGCATCGGGTCCGCCTCATTGCTTGTCTCCGGTGTCATTCCCTGGCATGGTATGGGCAGTGGGGCAAATCACTGTTTATTCCCAGGCATGGTATGGGCATTGGGGCAATTACTGATTATTCCCAGGCATGATAAGGGCAGTGGGGCAAATCACTGTTTATTCCCAGGCATGATAAGGGCAGTAGGGCAAATGACTGTTTATTCCCAGGCATGGTAAGGGCAGTGGGGCAATTACTGTTTATTCCCAAGCATGATAAGGGCAGTGGGGCAAATTACTGTTTATTCACAGGCATGGTAAGGGCAGTGGGGCAATTACTGTTCATTCCCAGGCATGGTAAGGGCAGTAGGGCAAATGACTATTCCCAGGCATGGTATGGGCAGTGGGGCAAATGACTGTTTATTCCCAGGCATGATAAGGGCAGTAGGGCAAATCACTGTTTATTCCCAGGCATGGTATGGGCAGTGGGGCAAATCACTGTTTATTCCCAGGCATGGTATGGGCAGTGGGGCAAATCACTGTTCATTCCCAGGCATGGTAAGGGCAGTAGGGCAAATGACTATTCCCAGGCATGGTATGGGCAGTGGGGCAAATGACTGTTTATTCCCAGGCATGATAAGGGCAGTAGGGCAAATTACTGTTTATTCCCAAGCATGGTAAGGGCAGTGGGGCAATTACTGTTTATTCCCAAGCATGATAAGGGCAGTGGGGCAAATTACTGTTTATTCCCAGGCATGGTAAGGGCAGTAGGGCAAATTACTGTTTATTCCCAGGCATGGTAAGGGCAGTAGGGCAAATGACTATTCCCAGGCATGGTATGGGCAGTGGGGCAAATGACAGTTTATTCCCAGGCATGGTATGGGCAGTGGGGCAATTACTGTTTATTCCCAGGCATGATAAGGGCAGTGGGGCAAATTACTGTTTATTCCCAGGCATGGTATGGGCAGTGGGGCAATTACTGTTTATTCCCAGGCATGATAAGGGCAGTGGGGCAAATTACTGTTTATTCCCAGGCATGGTAAGGGCAGTGGGGCAATTACTGTTTATTCCCAAGCATGATAAGGGCAGTGGGGCAAATGACTGTTCATTCCCAGGCATGGTAAGGGCAGTGGGGCAATTACTGTTTATTCCCAAGCATGATAAGGGCAGTGGGGCAAATCACTGTTTATTCCCAGGCAAGGTATGGGCAGTGGGGCAATTACTGTTTATTCCCAAGCATGATAAGGGCAGTGGGGCAAATGACAGTTTATTCCCAGGCATGGTATGGGCAGTGGGGCAATTACTGTTTATTCCCAGGCATGATAAGGGCAGTAGGGCAAATTACTGTTTATTCCCAGGCATGGTAAGGGCAGTGGGGCAATTACTGTTTATTCCCAAGCATGATAAGGGCAGTGGGGCAAATGACTGTTCATTCCCAGGCATGGTAAGGGCAGTGGGGCAATTACTGTTTATTCCCAAGCATGATAAGGGCAGTAGGGCAAATCACTGTTTATTCCCAGGCATGGTAAGGGCAGTAGGGCAAATCACTGTTTATTCCCAGGCATGGTAAGGGCAGTGGGGCAATTACTGTTTATTCCCAGGCATGATAAGGGCAGTAGGGCAAATGACTGTTTATTCCCAGGCATGGTATGGGCAATATGGCAAATAAATGTATTTTTAATTGTACTGTATGAGCAATGGGGCACTGGACTGAATATTTCTTGGCATGGTAAGGGCAGTGGCACAGTTTATTCCCTGGAATAGTATGGGCAGTAGGCATGCTGTGGGCAGTGGGACACACAACTGTAAATAATCTCAGATGGTATGATCTACAGGGCTGAATATTACCCGGCATGCTATAGGCAGTGGGGGGCAAATATGTATAGTCACTGGCATGGTATGGCTATTGGGGCACATAACTGTACATTCCATTGGATGGCATGGGCAATAGTGCACATAACTGTATAGCCCCTGTCATGCTACAGGCAGTCGGGCACATATTCTAGGTGGGTATGGGCAGCAGGGTACAGGCATGGCATGGTCAGTGGGCACGGTATAGGCAATGAGTGTAACAGTGGCACTGGGGCACACGGCTTTTCCTGCCATTGTATTAGAAAAAGAAATGTATTATCAACAATAGGAATATTTTTCTGACATAATAAGGGCAGGGGGGTAAGTTCTTGTCATTATGTGGGCACGAGTGTTTGCCTTGATCTGGCAGGTAATGCCCTTCCCTCGACTGATAAGGGTAAGGGGCACCACCATGCTTTATATTCTCTGGCACAATGGGGCAATACGGATCTTTGTATTATTTTGGTAGCTCATTAGTTTCTGGCATCTTTTTTGGTATGAAACACACAGATCTATATATTATAGGGCATATGGGGCAGATACATTGATACTGCCTGGGCATCACTTTCCTTGCCTGCCGTGGGCACTGTGTAGTGTGTGCCGTTGGCACCGAGCTCAACTGTACTTTGCTTATTGTGGGCATTGTAGGCCCAGTCCCCTTTCCTATATTTCTTTCATATACAGTATAATTAAAGGCATTTGTTAGACCGTTCCTTGGCATAGCTTGGCCATAGTGTGGGCATTACAAGAATCAAGCTTTCTATACCCTGGCATATTGTGTTAGAGGGGGCAATAGATCTTGTTTTGACTTGCCAGTGTGATAGTTCTGATATTGCTGGGTAATAAGGGCACCATTCTTTGCAATATAGTAGCTGTAGTTGAGAAAGGACTCACATTGAAGCCAATGCTGTCACCATGTAGAGGGCAGGGGATTATACCTGGCATAGTGTTGGCATTGAAGGCATCGGTTGGCTGGAACCTGTATCCAATGTGATAATATACAATCTCTGCCCCCTGGCATGGTATGGGCCGTAGGGCAAATGACAGTTTATTCCCAGGCATGGTAAGGGCAGTGGGGCAAATGACTGTTTATTCCCAGGCATGGTATGGGCAGTGGGGCAAATTACTGTTTATTCCCAGGCATGGTATGGGCAGTGGGGCAAATGACTGTTTATTCCCAGGCATGGTATGGGCCGTAGGGCAAATGACAGTTTATTCCCAGGCATGGTAAGGGCAGTGGGGCAAATGACTGTTTATTCCCAGGCATGGTATGGGCAGTGGGGCAAATGACTGTTTATTCCCAGGCATGGTATGGGCAGTGGGGCAAATGACTGTTTATTCCCAGGCATGGTATGGGCAGTGGGGCAAATGACTGTTTATTCCCAGGCATGGTATGGGCAGTGGGGCAAATGACTGTTTATTCCCAGGCATGGTATGGGCAGTGGGGCAAATGACTGTTTATTCCCAGGCATGGTATGGGCAGTGGGGCAAATGACTGTTTATTCCCAGGCATGGTATGGGCAGTGGGGGCAAATGACAGTTTATTCCCAGGCATGGTAAGGGCAGTGGGGCAAATGACTGTTTATTCCCAGGCATGGTAAGGGCAGTGGGGCAAATGACTGTTTATTCCCAGGCATGGTAAGGGCAGTGGGGCAAATGACAGTTTATTCCCAGGCATGGTAAGGGCAGTGGGGCAAATGACTGTTTATTCCCAGGCATGGTAAGGGCAGTGGGGCAAATGACTGTTTATTCCCAGGCATGGTAAGGGCAGTGGGGCAAATGACTGTTTATTCCCAGGCATGGTATGGGCAGTGGGGCAAATGACAGTTTATTCCCAGGCATGGTAAGGGCAGTGGGGCAAATGACAGTTTATTCCCAGGCATGGTAAGGGCAGTGGGGCAAATGACTGTTTATTCCCAGGCATGGTAAGGGCAGTGGGGCAAATGACTGTTTATTCCCAGGCATGGTAAGGGCAGTGGGGCAAATGACTGTTTATTCCCAGGCATGGTATGGGCAGTGGGGCAAATGACTGTTTATTCCCAGGCATGGTATGGGCAGTGGGGCAAATGACTGTTTATTCCCAGGCATGGTATGGGCAGTGGGGCAAATGACAGTTTATTCCCAGGCATGGTAAGGGCAGTGGGGCAAATGACTGTTTATTCCCAGGCATGGTATGGGCAGTGGGGCAAATGACTGTTTATTCCCAGGCATGGTAAGGGCAGTGGGGCAAATGACTGTTTATTCCCAGGCATGGTAAGGGCAGTGGGGCAAATGACGTCACGTGATTTAAAAATATACGTATTCGGTTCGGCCGGGCACATAGATTCGGCCGAATTCAAATCCTGCTGATAAAGGCTGAATCTTGGCTGAATCCCGAAACACAAGGCATTATGGGAACTGGGCTATTGGCTAGAGGAGAGCTGACTACTGCTCCATTGTTTCAGAGGTGCATGTAGTCAGAATGTGTAATATGAAAACTTGGTTAAAATGATTATTTTTTTTGTGTTATTGGGGTGATGTTACCCTTTAAAATGACTTGGCAGTGGCAGTCTGTAGGTTTGCCAGTAAAGGGCCAATCGGGGGGGGGGTTGCTAATTATTTTATTTAGTCGGTTTCATCCCCACAAAGACCAACAGCTTATACCCACAATGCACTTGTGTTAGAATAGCAGGGCCCTGATTCGTTGGCCCCCCACTGAAATCTGCTTTAATGTTCTCCTTGTGAGCCCCCGGCCTCTCCCCCTCTGGGGACCCCGGGCCCTTCCCTCCCCCAGCACCGATCAGCCAATCACATCCCATCAGCATCCAGAATATACATGTTCTTTCCCTTCCTCAGTCCCAACCCAATGGCTCTAAATCAGCAGGTTTGTCTTTCCTGAGTATTAGATATTCTGCTGAATATTCCCCCAATCACTGGCACTTATCCCCCAGCAGCACCTACACCCTTATATTAATTAGCAACATCTCCCTGAGCGACGTAACGAGGCTCCCAGCTAATTAGGTTTATGTGAATCTGTGCCAGAAACAGAGAAAGGGACAGTTACACATAACTATAAACCCAGTGAGAATGAGGGATGAATGGATATTGGGAAGTTGTATCAGGAGTCAGAACCAGCAGTGCAGGGAAGGGAAAGGGACAGACACAGTGACAGTTACACATAACTATAAACCCAGTGAGAATGAGGAATGAATGGGTATTGGGGAGTTGTATCAGGAGTCAGAACCAGCAGTGCAGAGAAGGGAAAGGGACAGACACAGTGACAGTTACACATAACTATAAACCCAGTGAGAATGAGGAATGAATGGATATTGGGGAGTTGTATCAGGAGTCAGAACCAGCAGTGCAGGGAAGGGAAAGGGACAGACACATTGACAGTTACACATAACTATAAACCCAGTGAGAATGAGGGATGAATGGATATTGGGGAGTTGTATCAGGAGTCAGAACCAGCAGTGCAGGGAAGGGAAAGGGACAGACACAGTGACAGTTACACATAACTATAAACCCAGTGAGAATGAGGGATGAATGGATATTGGGGAGTTGTATCAGGAGTCAGAACCAGCAGTGCAGGGAAGGGAAAGGGACAGACACAGTGACAGTTACACATAACTATAAACCCAGTGAGAATGAGGAATGAATGGATATTGGGGAGTTGTATCAGGAGTCAGAACCAGCAGTGCAGAGAAAGGAAAGGGACAGACACAGTGACAGTTACACATAACTATAAACCCAGTGAGAATGAGGGATGAATGGATATTGGGGAGTTGTATCAGGAGTCAGAACCAGCAGTGCAGGGAAGGGAAAGGGACAGACACAGTGACAGTTACACATAACTATAAACCCAGTGAGAATGAGGAATGAATGGATATTGGGGAGTTGTATCAGGAGTCAGAACCAGCAGTGCAGGGAAGGGAAAGGGACAGACACAGTGACAGTTACACATAACTATAAACCCAGTGAGAATGAGGGATGAATGGATATTGGGAAGTTGTATCAGGAGTCAGAACCAGCAGTGCAGGGAAGGGAAAGGGACAGACACAGTGACAGTTACACATAACTATAAACCCAGTGAGAATGAGGAATGAATGGATATTGGGGAGTTGTATCAGGAGTCAGAACCAGCAGTGCAGGGAAGGGAAAGGGACAGACACATTGACAGTTACACATAACTATAAACCCAGTGAGAATGAGGGATGAATGGATATTGGGGAGTTGTATCAGGAGTCAGAACCAGCAGTGCAGGGAAGGGAAAGGGACAGACACAGTGACAGTTACACATAACTATAAACCCAGTGAGAATGAGGGATGAATGGATATTGGGGAGTTGTATCAGGAGTCAGAACCAGCAGTGCAGGGAAGGGAAAGGGACAGACACAGTGACAGTTACACATAACTATAAACCCAGTGAGAATGAGGAATGAATGGATATTGGGGAGTTGTATCAGGAGTCAGAACCAGCAGTGCAGGGAAGGGAAAGGGACAGACACAGTGACAGTTACACATAACTATAAACCCAGTGAGAATGAGGAATGAATGGATATTGGGGAGTTGTATCAGGAGTCAGAACCAGCAGTGCAGGGAAGGGAAAGGGACAGACACAGTGACAGTTACACATAACTATAAACCCAGTGAGAATGAGGAATGAATGGATATTGGGGAGTTGTATCAGGAGTCAGAACCAGCAGTGCAGGGAAGGGAAAGGGACAGACACAGTGACAGTTACACATAACTATAAACCCAGTGAGAATGAGGAATGAATGGATATTGGGGAGTTGTATCAGGAGTCAGAACCAGCAGTGCAGGGAAGGGAAAGGGACAGACACAGTGACAGTTACACATAACTATAAACCCAGTGAGAATGAGGAATGAATGGATATTGGGGAGTTGTATCAGGAGTCAGAACCAGCAGTGCAGAGAAGAGTTTGGTGTTAATGAAAGTTATTGACTTTGAAATAAGGGGCTGATTTACTAAGGATCGTTACTGATTGATTCTCAGTAGCCTCGTTATGGATGGAGCCGTCGCTGGATTCCTGTGGATTTGACCAATATTTATTGGATCAACTTAAGATGAACTTTTCCATTGTTTATTGTGGGATACTCACACAAGTTGGGGCTAATACATCCCGATAATAAATATCCATATTAATAAATTCCGTTCAATAACTGCAAATTCCTGCCCAATCAGAATGGCTGTAAATCTCATATAAATCAGTGTAGCGGCGCCGATCCGTTTCTAGGGAGAAGCCTCGGAGACGCACGGCTGTCCCGGTTGCTCGTTCCAGATGGCAGGAAAATGGAGCATATTAAGAAGCGACAATATTGTATATTTATGGCCCAAATTATTTTTGTCTGCGCGACTCCCTGGGAAATCAGCAAATATGGCTTTTGTTGCAGAAATAAACGAATTTTGCTGCTAATTTGGTGTCTTAGTTAATTACAGAGAGAGATGGAAGTAACTCATTTACCTGTTTCCTGTTAACGGCAAATCATAATTTAACCTCGTTATCTTTATTTTAACTGCCGTCAGGGGAAGTTATTTTCTTTTTATTTGAATTTTCAGCAATGTATTTAACCCCGCCCAGAATCACCCCTGTCCCCCTCCATTTACGTACTGGGAAATGTCAACTGTCCCCCCAGTGTATCCCATATACAGCATGGAGCAATATATTCATGTACCGAATGGGGGTGGTGCCCCCTAATGTGATACATTTGCTAAAATTGTCATAGGAATCATAGATTGTAAGCTCACTGGGGCAGGGAGTGATGGGAATCGAATAGGGACCTTAGATTGTAAGCTCACTGGGGCAGGGGCTGATGGGAATGGGATAGGGACCTTAGACTGTAAGCTCACTGGGGCAGGGACTGATGGGAATGTGATAGGGACCTTATATTGTAAGCTCACTGGGGCAGGGACTGATGGGAATGGGATAGGGGCCTTAGATTGTAAGCTCACTGGGGCAGGGGCTGATGGGAATGGGATAGGGACCTTAGATTGTAAGCTCACTGGGGCAGGGGCTGATGTGAATGTGATAGGGACCTTAGATTGTAAGCTCCCTGGGGCAGGGGCTGATGGGAATGTGATAGGAACCTTAGATTGTAAGCTCACTGGGGCAGGGGCTGATGGGAATGGGATAGGGACCTTAGATTGTAAGCTCACTGGGGCAGGGACTGATGGGAATGTGATAGGGACCTTAGATTGTAAGCTCACTGGGGCAGGGGCTGATGGGAATGGGATAGGGACCTTAGATTGTAAGCTCACTGGGGCAGGAACTGATGGGAATGGGATAGGGACCTTAGATTGTAAGCTCACTGGGGCAGGGGCTGAAGGGAATGGGAGAGGGGCCTTAGATTGTAAGCTCACTGGGGCAGGGACTGATGGGAATGGGATAGGGACCTTAGATTGTAAGCTCACTGGGGCAGGGGCTGATGGGAATCGGATAGGGACCTTAGATTGTAAGCTCACTGGGGCAGGGGCTGATGGGAATCGGATAGGGACCTTAGATTGTAAGCTCATTGGGGCAGGGGCTGATGGGAATCGGATAGGGACCTTAGATTGTAAGCTCACTGGGGCAGGGACTGATGGGAATCGGATAGGGACCTTAGATTGTAAGCTCACTGGGGCAGGGGCTGATGGGAATGGGATAGGGACATTAGATTGTAAGCTCACTGGGGCAGGGACTGATGGGAATGGGATAGGGACCTTAGATTGTAAGCTCACTGGGGCAGGGACTGATGGGAATGGGATAGGGACCTTAGATTGTAAGCTCACTGGGGCAGGGACTGATGGGAATGGGATAGGGACCTTAGATTGTAAGCTCACTGGGGCAGGGGCTGATGGGAATGGGATAGGGACATTAGATTGTAAGCTCACTGGGGCAGGGACTGATGGGAATGGGATAGGGACCTTAGATTGTAAGCTCACTGGGGCAGGGACTGATGGGAATGGGATAGGGACCTTAGATTGTAAGCTCACTGGGGCAGGGACTGATGGGAATGGGATAGGGACCTTAGATTGTAAGCTCACTGGGGCAGGGACTGATGGGAATGGGATAGGGACATTAGATTGTAAGCTCACTGGGGCAGGGGCTGATGGGAATGGGATAGGGACCTTAGATTGTAAGCTCACTGGGGCAGGGGCTGATGGGAATGGGATAGGGACCTTAGATTGTAAGCTCACTGGGACAGGGACTGTTGGGAATGGGATAGGGACATTAGACTGTAAGCTCACTGGGGCAGGGGCTGATGGGAATGGGATAGGGACATTAGACTGTAAGCTCACTGGGGCAGGGGCTGAAGGGAATGGGAGAGGGGCCTTAGATTGTAAGCTCACTGGGGCAGGGACTGATGGGAATGGGATAGGGACCTTAGATTGTAAGCTCACTGGGGCAGGAACTGATGGGAATGGGATAGGGACCTTAGATTGTAAGCTCACTGGGGCAGGGGCTGAAGGGAATGGGAGAGGGGCCTTAGATTGTAAGCTCACTGGGGCAGGGACTGATGGGAATGGGATAGGGACCTTAGATTGTAAGCTCACTGGGGCAGGGGCTGATGGGAATCGGATAGGGACCTTAGATTGTAAGCTCACTGGGGCAGGGGCTGATGGGAATCGGATAGGGACCTTAGATTGTAAGCTCATTGGGGCAGGGGCTGATGGGAATCGGATAGGGACCTTAGATTGTAAGCTCACTGGGGCAGGGACTGATGGGAATCGGATAGGGACCTTAGATTGTAAGCTCACTGGGGCAGGGGCTGATGGGAATGGGATAGGGACATTAGATTGTAAGCTCACTGGGGCAGGGACTGATGGGAATGGGATAGGGACCTTAGATTGTAAGCTCACTGGGGCAGGGACTGATGGGAATGGGATAGGGACCTTAGATTGTAAGCTCACTGGGGCAGGGACTGATGGGAATGGGATAGGGACCTTAGATTGTAAGCTCACTGGGGCAGGGGCTGATGGGAATGGGATAGGGACATTAGATTGTAAGCTCACTGGGGCAGGGACTGATGGGAATGGGATAGGGACCTTAGATTGTAAGCTCACTGGGGCAGGGACTGATGGGAATGGGATAGGGACCTTAGATTGTAAGCTCACTGGGGCAGGGACTGATGGGAATGGGATAGGGACCTTAGATTGTAAGCTCACTGGGGCAGGGACTGATGGGAATGGGATAGGGACATTAGATTGTAAGCTCACTGGGGCAGGGGCTGATGGGAATGGGATAGGGACCTTAGATTGTAAGCTCACTGGGGCAGGGGCTGATGGGAATGGGATAGGGACCTTAGATTGTAAGCTCACTGGGACAGGGACTGTTGGGAATGGGATAGGGACCTTAGATTGTAAGCTCACTGGGGCAAGGAGTGTGCAGTGGAACATGCTATATATATATATATACAGATTGCTGGGGATTGCAGCAGTTGCTCAGTGTTGCTTTGCATCATTCTGCTGATCCTTTTCCCTTTGCTACAGATACGAGTATAAATGTGACTTGTTCCATCGGCCGCTTTTGTCATCGAGGGATTTATTATAATTGCCCAAAGGGGAAGGGAAACTGTTTATACAGAGAGACTTTCCTTTCACTTTATTTTGCTAAAGATACAGCTTCACCTATCGACAAGATTTCATATAGGATTTGTTAGTGGGAGAGGCCATACTGCTTCTGCTGTAATGAAATACAAGAAATAATTGGGTAATTATATCTTAGTTGGGATCAAGTACAGGTACTGTTTTATTATTACAGAGAAAAGGGAATCATTTAACCATTAAATAAACCCAATAGGGCTGTTCTGCCCCCAATAAGGGGTAATTATATCTTAGTTGGGATCAAGTACAGGTACTGTTTTATTATTACAGAGAAAAGGGAATCATTTAACCATGAAATAAACCCAATAGGGCTGTTCTGCCCCCAATAAGGGGTAATTATATCTTAGTTGGGATCAAGTACAGGTACTGTTTTATTATTACAGAGAAAAGGGAATCATTTAACCATTAAATAAACCCAATAGGGCTGTTCTGCCCCAATAAGGGGTAATTATATCTTAGTTGGGATCAAGTACAGGTACTGTTTTATTATTACAGAGAAAAGGGAATCATTTAACCATGAAATAAACCCAATAGGGCTGTTCTGCCCCCAATAAGGGGTAATTATATCTTAGTTTATTTAGAAATTGTGAATTCAGGACTTTCTGGATAATGGGTTTCCGGATAAGGGGTCAGATACTTGTACTAATACTTGGAGATGCCATTTAAAGGAATTTTCTTTCTAATTTTACAGTGATATTGGGCGTTTTTGTCCCAGAATGCTGCTGGTAGGGGGTTATTCATTTGAGATCCGCTTCTTGGTTCCGTAGATGATGTGAGCGGCTAATCTCTGGTTATTGTCGGTAAAGGCACCAATTTAATGACTTCTTGGCAGCAGAGGAGCAAACAGCCAGTCTATTCAAAGTGACAGGCTGAGCCCTGTGTAGTCAACTCAGACGAAATGATCAACAGATCAAAGGGGAAGCAAGAACTGGAAAATATAAATTCTGGCTCTTTTTACTTGTATGAGAACATTCCTTCTCTGTATATTTGTATTTATACATATGGGTAGGGGGTGCCATAGTGTTTCCCTTAGACAGTACAGTATGGGGGTACAGCTTATTGTGTGCCCAGAACATTCCTTCTCTGTATATTTGTATTTATACATATGGGTAGGGGGTGCCATAGTGTTTCCCTTAGACAGTACAGTATGGGGGTACAGCTTATTGTGTGCCCAGAACATTCCTTCTCTGTATATTTGTATTTATACATATGGGTAGGGGGTGCCATAGTGTTTCCCTTAGACAGTACAGTATGAGGGTACAGCTTATTGTGTGCCCAGAACATTCCTTCTCTGTATATTTGTATTTATACATATGGGTAGGAGGTGCCATAGTGTTTCCCTTAGACAGTACAGTATGGGGGTACAGCTTATTGTGTGCCCAGAACATTCCTTCTCTGTATATTTGTATTTATACATATGGGTAGGGGGTGCCATAGTGTTTCCCTTAGACAATACAGTATGGGGGTACAGCTTATTGTGTGCCCAGAACATTCCTTCTCTGTATATTTGTATTTATACATATGGGTAGGAGGTGCCATAGTGTTTCCCTTAGACAGTACAGTATGGGGGTACAGCTTATTGTGTGCCCAGAACATTCCTTCTCTGTATATTTGTATTTATACATATGGGTAGGGGGTGCCATAGTGTTTCCCTTAGACAGTACAGTATGGGGGTACAGCTTATTGTGTGCCCAGAACATTCCTTCTCTGTATATTTGTATTTATACATATGGGTAGGGGGTGCCATAGTGTTTCCCTTAGACAATACAGTATGGGGGTACAGCTTATTGTGTGCCCAGAACATTCCTTCTCTGTATATTTGTATTTATACATATGGGTAGGGGGTGCCATAGTGTTTCCCTTAGACAGTACAGTATGGGGGTACAGCTTATTGTGTGCCCAGAACATTCCTTCTCTGTATATGTGTATTTATACATATGGGTAGGAGGTGCCATAGTGTTTCCCTTAGACAGTACAGTATGGGGGTACAGCTTATTGTGTGCCCAGAACATTCCTTCTCTGTATATTTGTATTTATACATATGGGTAGGGGGTGCCATAGTGTTTCCCTTAGACAGTACAGTATGGGGGTACAGTTTATTGTGTGCCCAGAACATTCCTTCTCTGTATATTTATATTTATACATATGGGTAGGAGGTGCCATAGTGTTTCCCTTAGACAGTACAGTATGGGGGTACAGCTTATTGTGTGCCCAGAACATTCCTTCTCTGTATATTTGTATTTATACATATGGGTAGGGGGTGCCATAGTGTTTCCCTTAGACAGTACAGTATGGGGGTACAGCTTATTGTGTGCCCAGAACATTCCTTCTCTGTATATTTATATTTATACATATGGGTAGGAGGTGCCATATGGAGGGTTTGGAACAGAAGACCATATAGAGCAGACGGACTGGTGCTTATATAAAGCAGCAGCTTAGAATAAAGTCTAAATATATATTTATTGTAGTTGAATTATGATGTTTGTCGGGCAGGGTTTGATGGCTGCGCCGCTGAGTGCCGGGAATTACTGAGGGTGATTATATTTAAATTGCATGTTAATTCTGTCGCATTAAACACACCGTGCATGCAGGAGGCTTAACTGACTAAATGGATTTTTTTGCCTGAAATAATGATTCCGGTTATTTGGATAAGGAGACTGTATGAGCCAAACCCATGTGACATTTAAACCCTTAATAACACGCTCTGTGAATTAGTCGCTTATGAAAAATTTCACGTTTTTTTTTCTTCTACGAATTGGGAATTTGTTGGCAGTGATTGCACAGACTGACCCCAACCCGCCTTCTCCCGACCCAGTATCAATCTGTCTGGTGCGTCTGGGTTCGGGCGGGTTCAGGCAGGTTCGGGCGGGTTCAGGCAGGTTCGGGCAGGTTTGGGTGGGTTCGTGCAGGTTGGGGCAGGTTTAGGTGGGTTAGGACGGGTTCGGGCAGGTTTTGACGGGTTCAGGCAGGTTTGGGTGGGTTTGGGCAGGTTCAGGCAGGTTTAGGCAGGTTTGGGTGGGTTCGGGCAGGTTTTGATGGGTTAGGACGGGTTCGGGCGGGTTCAGGCAGGTTTGGGTGGGTTAGGACGGGTTCGGGAAGGTTTGGGCGGGTTCAGGCAGGTTTGGGTTGGTTCAGGCAGGTCTGGGCGGGTTCGGGCAGGTTTGGTTGGGTTCAGGTTGGTTCAGGCAGGTTTGGATGGGTTCGGGCACGTTTGGTTGGGTTCAGGTTGGTTCGGGCAGGTTTGGGTTGGTTCGGGCAGGTTTGGGCGGGTTTGGGCAGGTTTGGTTGGGTTCAGGTTGGTTCGGGCAGGTTTGGGCGGGTTCAGGCAGGTTTGGTTGTGTTCAGGCAGGTTTTTCAGGCAGGTTTTGGTGTGTTCACGTAGATTCGGGTGGGGGGGCGGGTTTTGGGTGGGTTCGGGCAGGTTTGGGTGGGTACAGGCAGGTTTGGGTGGGTTCGGGCAGGTTTGGTTGGGTTCGGGCAGGTTTGGTTGGGTTCGGGTTGGTTCGGGCAGGTTTGGGCGGGTTTGGGCAGGTTTGGTTGGGTTCAGGCGGGTTCAGGCAGGTTCAGGCGGGTTCGGGTGGGTTGGGCGGGTTTTTTCCGGCAGGCCGTGGCTACTCTTACTAGAACTGACTATTTCACTTTCCTAGAAAGTGCTATGACAAATCTGCTGTGCTGGCTAACCTCATTCACAGGGCCCTGTCCCCGACTTTCTGCAGAGGGATTGTATTCTCTGGGGCAAAATGGCTTCTGGGGCCTACAGTCTGCTCCCAGGCTCAGTGCGGCTGTTACTGAGAAGCATGAAGCAGCCATAGAGGAAGCCACACCCTCCTGCTAGAAACTATATCAGTCCAATAACAGTAAAGGTGTGAGGAGGCAAACTCAGCAGCGCCGAGTACAACCTTAGGAAGGTTCAAAGGGTGCCTTTGGGTGCAAGTACCTTTCATAAACAGTAATAATTTGTGCAGCAGTTTTTTTTATGGGACCTACTGCCATGATGTTTATGGGGCCCTGTTTATCTCTAAATGACACTGTTACACAGCAAATAATTCCCTCTGCCATTTAACCTTTTATTCTTGAACCAACAAATGTATTTGTAGCTGTAATATTGGTGTGTAGGCGCCATCTCAGTGCCTTGTGCCTGAGTCTGAGCTTTCAGCCAGCGCTACACATTAGAACTGCTTTCAGCTAACCTATTGTTTCTCCTACTCCCATGTAACTGGAGGAGTCCCAAGCCGGACTTGGATTTCTTACTATTGAGTGCTATTCTGATACCTACTGGGAGCTGCTATATTGCTCCCTTCCCATTGTTCTGCTGATTGGCTGCTGGGGGTGATTAATTTCCTTCTCACTCTATGTAACTGAATGAACTAATTGAATTACAGTATCTAGTAGAATTAAGTCTAAAACAACTGGACTTTTCGGAGTTTTTCTTGAAAATGTTTCACCACTCATCCGAGTGGCTTCTTCAGTTCAAATGACTGGTAGGGAATTCCCCGGTATTTAAACCCTTGATGGTAGTAGAGTCACAGACATCCAATCACAATGGTTCCATTGAACTTGTTCAGTTAGGTGTTAGCTGAAACTGACAGGTGTAAGAAGGTATGATCCAATCACAATGGTACCAAGATTCTCATTGATGAAGGTGTTAATCCTTCAAAGTACATGACTGGAAGTGTGAACTGTTGTGAAACTGCCGGGGTAAGGATGTCAAAGCGCCATTGTATGTTGGTGACAAGCGGTGTCGCAGGCCCCCTCCTCTGTTCAAGGATGGTTTTTCCAGGCTGGCATAAATGGCCTCTTTCACACCTCTTTCGAACCATCTGTCCTCTCGGTCCAAAATATGCACGTTACTGTCCTCAAAAGAGTGACCTTTTTCCTTAAGGTGTAGATAGACTTCTGAGTCTTGTCCTGAGGAGTTCGTCCCCCTATGTTGGGCCATTCTCTTACAGAGAGGTTGTTTTGTCTCCCCAATGTATAAGTCTGAGCACTCTTCACTACACTGGACAGCATAGACCACATTACTTTTCATGTGCTTGGGTGCAAGGGCCTTTAGGGTGCACCAGCTTTTGCCTCAGGGTGTTGCTGGGTTTGAAAAACACAGGAATGCGATGTTTGTTGAAAATTCGCCTAAGTTTTTCTGATGTTCCAGCAACATATGGGATGACTATGTTGTTTCGCCTGCTGTGTTCCTCCCTTCTGTTTGTAGGTCTGGTCTTTCTGTTGGTCTTTGATTTGGTTTTGATGAAGGCCCAGTCTGGGTACCCACAAGTTTTCAGAGCTCCCTTTAGATGTTTATATTCTTTCTCCTTAGCCTCTGCATTGGGTGCCACCGTTTCAGCCCGATGATGTAGAGGCCTAATGACACCCAGTTTATGTTCCAAAGGGTGGTGGGAATCAAACAGCAAGTACTGGTCTGTGTGGGTGGGTTTCCTGTATACTTCAATATCCAGGTCCCTCCCCTCTTTGATAACTATAGCACAGTCCAAAAAAGCCAGTTTGTTGTCTTTCACATCTTCCCTTGTGAACGTGATGTTTTTGTCCACTGAGTTTATGTGTTTGGTGAAGGCTGGAACCTTGCGTTCTTTAATTTTGACCCAGGTGTCATCCACATATCTGAACCAATGACTTGGTGTTGTTCCCTTGGAGGTGTTCAGGGCTTTCTTTTCCCCTTCTTCCATGTAAAGGTTCGCTACAATTGGAGACACAGGCGAACCCATGGCACAGCCATGTTTTTGTCTATAGAAAACTTCCTTGTGCTTGAAGTAAGTGGTATTGAGACATAGGTCCAGTAAGGAACAAACTTGTTCTGGGGTCAGCTTTGTTCTGCTGCTGAGGGTGGTGTCTTGCTTCAGCCGTTTCCTCACTGTATCAATTGCCTCGGCAGTGGGTATGCATGTGAACAGAGATGTTACGTCAAAGGACACCATTGTATCATCGATCTCCAGCTTTAACTCCTTCACTTTTTTGACAAAGTCCATGGAGTTCTGAATGTGGTGTACTGTGTTTCCAACTAAGGGGGCTAAGATGTTGGCCACGTATTTAGCAATGTTATAAGTCACACAGTTAATGCGGCTGACAATTGGCCTCAAAGGGGCTCCTTCTTTGTGTATTTTTGGGAGTCCATATCGGCATGGAGTGGCTTCCCCTGGGTAAAGGCGACGGTACAAAGCTGGACTGATGACCTTTTCCTTCTCAAGGTGCTGCAAGCAGTCTATAACCTTCTTCTTGTAGTTGCTTGTTGGATCTCTCTTGAGTTGCTCATATGTGTCTGAATCGTTGAGCAGTGTGGACACTTTGGCATGGTAGTCTGATGTATTCAGTACCACTGTACACCTTCCTTTATCCGCAGGCAGGATGGTGACACTTGAGTCCTTGGCAAGTGATGTCAGAGCCCTCCTCTCTTGCAGACTTAGGTTGGAAGGGGGAGCTTTAGCATTAGCTAGGGCTGCTGATACTTTTAACCGGATGTTTTCAGCCTCATCCACTGGTATCTTATTGTTGTGGATGGATGATTCTGTGGCTGTGATGAAGTCTACCACTGGTACATACCATGGGGCCACTGCAAAGTTCAGTCCCTTGGCTAAGACATCCTTCTCTGGTTCTGTGAGTTCCCTGTCTGATAAATTCTTTACCCACAGATCCTTGATGTTCTGGCATGTCTTGTTTTCATCTTCCTTCCTCCCTGTTGATTTGTCTGTTCGCTGGGTGTTGTTGGTACGTGATAATAAACTGGTGAATTTGAACTGAAGAAGCCACTCGGATGAGTGGTGAAACGTTTTCAAGAAAAACTCAGAAAAGTCCAGTTGTTTTAGACTTAATTCTACTAGATACTGTATATCATGACCTGGATGAATGAGAATCTTCATAGACAACTGATTGAATTCTTTTATTTTGTGTTTCCTTTAGGTCTGTAACGAATGAATGTCAAAGATACCGGAGAACAATGACTCCGCCTGCTGCCCCCTAGTGGATCAAATACAAAAATCCCTCAATATTCATCCAATTCGCTGTCTCTTCCTTGTGCCACATCCCGACGCAGCCATGTACGGGAGCGCCAGAACAATCGCCAGCTTGGAAGGCAGCCCTTCCAGATCACCTCGATTGCCAAGATCGCCTCGTCTGGGCCACAGGCGGACGAGCAGCGGAGGAGGCGGGGGAGCGGGGAAGACTTTGTCAATGGAGAATATCCAATCACTTAACGCAGCCTATGCAACTTCTGGACCCATGTACTTGAGCGACCACGAAGGGGTGGCTTCCACTACCTATCCCAAAGGCACCATGACTCTCGGAAGGGCTAGCAATCGAGCTATGTACGGCGGGAGGGTGACGGCCATGGGAAGCAGCCCCAACATTGCTTCTGCTGGACTCACCCACACCGACGTCCTCTCCTACACGGACCACATGGGCCTCACCAGCGCCTCCCACCATCACCACCACCACCACATTCCGTCCATGCTGAGACAGGTCCGTGACAGCACCTTGCTGGACCTCCAGGTTCAGCTCAAGGACTTTCAAAGGGAAAACGAGCTTCTCCGGAAAGAACTGGACATCAAGGACAGCAAGTTGGGCTCGTCCATGAACAGCATTAAAACCTTCTGGAGCCCGGAGCTGAAGAAGGAAAGGGTCCTGAGGAAGGAGGAGGCGGCTCGGATGTCTGTTCTGAAGGAGCAGATGAGAGTGTCCAATGAGGAGAACCAGGTATTTCCTTGTGTCCCTGCTGTGTTCTAGTCTCACCCACTGCTCAAGTTTAGTTTCCCTACTTGTACTACAGACTCACTCATGTATTATAAGGGATAATGTACCCCCTACTGTAAATGATAAGGATATTAGCAGTCACTGAGGGGTTCTGTGCCCCCCATATAAAGGCACAAGGCTGCAGGCTGAGTTATACAGGGAACTCTGAGTATCACTCATGTATTATAAGGGATACTGTACCCCCTACTGTAAATGATAAGGATATTAGCAGTCACTGAGGGGTTCTGTGCCCCCCATATAAAGGCACAAGGCTGCAGGCTGAGTTATACAGGGAACTCGCGGAGTATCACTCATGTATTATAAGGGATAATGTACCCCCTACTGTAAATGGTAAGGATATTAGCAGTCACTGAGGGGTTCTGTGCCCATATAAAGGCACAAGGCTGCAGGCTGAGTTATACAGAGAACTCTGAGTATCACTCATGTATTATAAGGGATACTGTACCCCCTACTGTAAATGATAAGGATATTAGCAGTCACTGAGGGGTTCTGTGCCCATATAAAGGCACAAGGCTGCAGGCTGAGTTATACAGGGAACTCTGAGTATCACTCATGTATTATAAGGGATAATGTACCCCCTACTGTAAATGATAATGATATTAGCAGTCACTGAGGGGTTCTGTGCCCCCCATATAAAGGCACAAGGCTGCAGGCTGAGTTATACAGGGAACTCTGAGTATCACTCATGTATTATAAGGGATACTGTACCCCCTACTGTAAATGATAAGGATATTAGCAGTCACTGAGGGGTTCTGTGCCCATATAAAGGCACAAGGCTGCAGGCTGAGTTATACAGAGAACTCTGAGTATCACTCATGTATTATAAGGGATACTGTACCCCCTACTGTAAATGATAAGGATATTAGCAGTCACTGAGGGGTTCTGTGCCCATATAAAGGCACAAGGCTGCAGGCTGAGTTATACAGGGAACTCTGAGTATCACTCATGTATTATAAGGGATAATGTACCCCCTACTGTAAATGATAATGATATTAGCAGTCACTGAGGGGTTCTGTGCCCCCCATATAAAGGCACAAGGCTGCAGGCTGAGTTATACAGGGAACTCTGAGTATCACTCATGTATTATAAGGGATACTGTACCCCCTACTGTAAATGATAAGGATATTAGCAGTCATTGAGGGGTTCTGTGACCCCCATACTTTAGCACCCTCTTGGCCATAGTCAGTTATGGCTGAGGACACAACCGACAAAGGGAACCTTGGAATTAACCTCCAAGTCCGACTGCTGGAAATCCCAACACGTAATTGCGCACAAGTCATCAGTGAAAGCTGGCGCGGGCGCATTGGCTGCAGAATAAGCCTCTCTGGGTGCAACTACCTTTGTCAGTAGCATCAATTTGCATCCCTTTTGTGCTTGTAAATGAGCCCTACAAAAATTGTCTCTGTAGTCGCTAGTTGCGCGGTCGCCATTGATGGATTGGGCACTCACTGAACCCTTCACTTTTTTACTTTTTTTGCAGCTGGAGGGGAAAGGGCTTTTATAGGGCATTAAGATGCAAAATGAAAGGGACTGGCAAAGTACAAAATACAAAACTCCTGACAAACAGAAAGCATGGAATATACAGAACAGAATGAATTCTCCCCAGTCTTTCCTTATAGCCGTATCATTACCTGACTGTACCTGTTACTTTCCCAGGACTCCCTACATTACATTAAACCATATTTAATTGGCCCCTTTAGGTATCGTTTGGGATTTTGGGGCCTTTGGGAATTTAACAAGAGCTTATTCCTCTTCTTCCCCAAATCTCTTCATTTCTTTATGTTTTATCCCTTGAGTCAAGGCCTTTTTTATACAAGACAGCACTTTATTTGCTTTAGTAGCTACAGAATGACACTGCCTGGAATTAGACAACTTGTTATCCACAAAAACCCCCAGATCCTTCTCCATTAAGGAAACCCCCAACTCACTCCCATTTAGTGTGTAACTCACATTTATATTATTTCTACCAAAGGGCAGAACTTTGCACTTGGCCACATTGAACCTCATTTCTCAGTTTGCTGCCCAGTTTTCCAATCAAATCGCTCTGCAAAGCGGCACATCCTGCATGGAACTTATAGTTTTGCACAATTTAGTAGCACAAATAGAAACAGTACTCTCTATGCCCACCTCCAGGTTGTTAAACAAATTAAAAAGCAAAGGCCGAAGGACTGACCCCTGCGGTACCCACTAACCACACTGGTCCAATTAGAAACTGTTCCATTCCCCCCACTCTGTGTACTCTATCCTTCAGCCAGTTCTCTATCCAGTAACAAATATTATGTTCTAGGCCAATATTCCTTAATTCAATCAGTAACTTTCTGTACAGTACTGTATCAAATACTTTAGCAAAGTACAAGTAGATCCCATCCACTGCCATTCCAGCACCAATGTTGCTGCTCACCTCTTCATAAAAGGCAATTACATTTTTAAACACTTGCCCCTCAAAATTGTCGTTTCTCTAAATCTGCCTGCTAGAAAGTCCCCTCCTCTTCCAGATTTTGAGGTTAACTTGTTCTGGGGCCCTTTCCTGTGTCTCAGTACTGTCATAAGCATCTGCCCCCCACACCACATTCTTATTCAACACCTTACAGTCACTGAAGGTACCCCCCATTATCATTTGTACCCCCAGTCACAGCACTGGCACACTCCATTTGCTGAGAGGCAGAGAAGAGAGACGACAGCACCCAGCATCAAAGGGGACCCAAACATAAAAAGCTGTAGAATAAAAGTTAATTCAAATTAAACATGAAACCCAAATTACTTATTTATGAAAACATCCTTACCTGTTATAAAGTATTTAAAAATCTCAGCCTGCCCCACCTCAAGCATAGATTACTTTCACTTTCCATTCTGCACTTCCTAAATGTTACTGCAATCCTTACATTCCCCCTTCCCCCTATAACTGTGTATCCTGTACATGGGCATCAGTTCTTCTATTCTAGCACATACAAAAACTTGCGCAGATTTTATACAATTTTATAAAATTTTATGCATTTTATTGCAACTTTTATGCATTTTATGATTTCTTTTATTTATTTAAATGTATCATTTATTATTTTTAATTGGTACAGGTATAGGACCCATTATCCAGAATGCTCGTGACCAAGGGTATTCCGGATGAGGGGTCTTTCCATAATTTGGATCTCCATACCTTAAGTCTACTAAAAAATTAACAAAATATTAATTAAACCCAATAGGATTGTTTTGCATCCAATAAGGATTATTTATAGCTTAGTTGGGATCAATTACAAGTTACTGTTTTATTATTACAGAGAAAAAGGAAATCAGTTTTAAAATTCTAAATTATTTGATTAAAATGGAGTCTATGGGAGACGGGCTTTCCGTAATTCGGAGCTTTCTGGATAACGGGTTTCCGGATAAGGGATCCCATACCTGTATTTATTTTTTTATTATTGATTTAATAAAATTCATTTCTTTTTTATTACTTAATAATAGTTTGTATTGATCTCTCATAATTATTATTATTATTATTATTATTATTATTATTATTATTATTATTATTATTATTATTATTATTATTATTATTATTTAATAATAATAATAATAATAATAATAATAATAATAATAATAATACCAATTATAATTATTAAGAGAGATCAATGAAAATTATTATTATTATTATTATTATTATTATTATTATTATTATTATTATTATTATTATTATTATTATTATTATTATTATTATTATTATTAATAATAATAATAATTGTACATTTTAAACTTTTTTTTTTTTACATTTATTATGTATTTTTTTATACATTTTATGATTTTATGCAATTTGTTAATCGTCTGCACAACTTTGTCCCAGGTTAGTGTAGTAGAACTATCTAGGAAACCCTGCATAGAAACTTCTAAACTATCCCTAAAGGTTGTAAAGACCCACAAGCTGCTTCATTTTTATAGTCTCCTTACTGTGCTGGTAGGGGGGTCAGGAGAACGCAAAGTCCCATAATCCCTTTCCAGAACCAGGAACCGGTTGTTCTGACACTGTTTCTACAAGTCATGATTTGTATGGGGTACATTGTATTTCTACATTACACTGTTTACATTTAATTAAGGACCAGACCGAGAGTTGTGAAGTTGGCAATTAGCTAAGCGTTATAATGTTTTGTCAGTAATTAGCAATGGGAGAACGAGGTACAGGGTGAATATTCAGCTTTCTTCAGTCTTTCAGCAATGAGCTTTACAAAGGGACATGTTTTACATCCATAATACTGGATTTCTGTTGAAATATTGGGGTTTAGCTTTTCCTTTAGTCTTACTATACTCACAGTGGTGTGTATGTGTGAGATACTCTTATTTTTGGAGGGATATATCATATTTACACTTTAAAGGGACACTGCCATGATGTTTATGGGGCACTTTTTATCTCTAAATGACACTGTTACACAGCAAATAATTCCCTCTGCCATTTACCCTTTTATTCTTGTACCAACAAATGTATTTGTAGCTGTAATATTGGTGTGTAGGCGCCATCTCAGTGCATTGTGCCTGAGTCTGAGCTTTCAGCCAGCGCTACACATTAGAACTGCTTTCAGCTAACCTATTGTTTCTCCTACTCCCATGTAACTGGAGGAGTCCCAAGCCGGACTTGGATTTCTTACTATTGAGTGCTATTCTGATACCTACTGGGAGCTGCTATCTTGCTCCCTTCCCATTGTTCTGCTGATTGGCTGCTGGGGGTGAGGGGGGGATATCAGTCCAACTTGCAGCGCAGCAGTAAAGTGTGCCTGAGTCTGAGCTTTCAGCCAGCGCTACACTTTAGAACTGCTTTCAGCTAACCTATTGTTTCTCCTACTCCCATGTAACTGGAGGAGTCCCAAGCCGGACTTGGATTTCTTACTATTGAGTGCTATTCTGATACCTACTGGGAGCTGCTATCTTTAATATGCCATAGAATGCCCTATTCCTAGCAACTCTGCAATTGGTCTCCATTGTTTATTATTCTATAGTTTTTAAATGATTCACCTTCCCCAGAGGCTCCAGTTTTATTGTTACTTTTTATTCCTTATCTTTATATAAAGGCCCCTCTCCTATTCCTTTTCCCATCTCTCATTTAAACCACTGCTCAAATTCCAAACTGGAGAGTTTTTTATATACAGGTATAGGACCCATTATCTAGAATGCACGGGACCAAGGGTATTCCAGATAAGGGGTCTTTCTGTAATTTGGATCTCAATACCTTAAGTCTACTAAAAAACCAATAAAACATTAATTAAACCCAATAGGATTGTTTTGCATCCAATAAGGATTAATTATATCTTAGTTGGGATCAAGTACAGGTACTGTTTTATTATTACAGAGAAAAGGGAATCATTTAACCATTAAATAAACCCAATAGGGTTGTTCTGCCCCAATAAGGGGTAATTATATCTTAGTTGGGATCAAGTACAGGTACTGTTTTATTATTACAGAGAAAAGGGAATCATTTAACCATTAAATAAACCCAATAGGGCTGTTCTGCCCCAATAAGGGGTAATTATATCTTAGTTGGGATCAAGTACAGGTACTGTTTTATTATTACAGAGAAAAGGGAATCATTTAACCATGAAATAAACCCAATAGGGCTGTTCTGCCCCAATAAGGGGTAATTATATCTTAGTTGGGATCAAGTACAGGTACTGTTTTATTATTACAGAGAAAAGGGAATCATTTAACCATGAAATAAACCCAATAGGGCTGTTCTGCCCCAATAAGGGGTAATTATATCTTAGTTGGGATCAAGTACAGGTACTGTTTTATTATTACAGAGAAAAGGGAATCATTTAACCATTAAATAAACCCAATAGGGCTGTTCTGCCCCCAATAAGGGGTAATTATATCTTAGTTGGGATCAAGTACAGGTACTGTTTTATTATTACAGAGAAAAGGGAATCATTTAACCATGAAATAAACCCAATAGGGCTGTTCTGCCCCCAATAAGGGGTAATTATATCTTAGTTGGGATCAAGTACAGGTACTGTTTTATTATTACAGAGAAAAGGGAATCATTTAACCATTAAATAAACCCAATAGGGCTGTTCTGCCCCAATAAGGGGTAATTATATCTTAGTTGGGATCAAGTACAGGTACTGTTTTATTTCTACAGAGAAAAAGGAAATCAGTTTTAAAATTCTGAATTATTTGATTAAAATGGAGTCTATGGGAGACGGGCTTTCCGTAAGTCGGAGCTTTCTGGATAACGGGTTTCCGGATAAGGGGTCCGATACCTGTACTAAAAAACCACAAATAATAAATGAAGACCAATTGCAAATTGTCTAAGAATATCATCGCCTACATCATACTAAAAGTTCATTTAAACGTGAACCTTTGAACATCAAGGGATCCCCCTCACTTCATACCACCCTACCAGAGCTTTATTTAGACTTTTTGTGGTTACTTGCCCTTTAAATACAACAACCAGCGACTCCCTGACACAAGAGGGGTTAACTTTGCCTTACCCCAACGCCCACCCTTGTTGCTTTCCTACTGGAGAAGTTACTGGAAACTTTGCTTCTGTATTAATGGAATAACTTGAAGACTCCAGAGAAATGAGAATGGATCAGATAAGGCGAGTCCTTTCATTCCCCGATGGAGGCCGAGTCGTTTATCAGAGGGAACAGAAGAAGAGATCTCGCCGATAACACGAGACACTTGGCAAGTTGCAAACCCCTCGGAACCTCCAGCGCCGCCGCCACGTGGATTCAGTTCTGCGCTCAAGGTTATTGGGAGCGAATAAGAACGAGCCGTAATAAATATGGAGATTATTCGCCGGCTGACTTTGATCAGAAGACGCCGCTAATCCGCCCTGAATATAAAAACGTCTGATCTCAGATATTACGGACAGTAACGAGATAACGGGATAAAGAGACTTCATATAAGGGCGTCTCGCAGAAATCCGCTGCCGGCAGAGGTCGGAATGGGACTCGGCTCATCTGAGCAATCATGGCCGCCCCCACTGATGCAAATGTGCAGCTAAATGGGGCTCCATATATATATATATGCCATTGTGTTTTATGCAATATTTATAGAAAAATATAGTAAATGGAAAACTCTTTTATAATAATAACCCGACCGTCTCCTGCATCTACCGTATGTAGAGTTGCAAATGATCCCCGGGCTGCCAAGGCCAAAGGACAATATTCTCCTGCAGCTTCTTCTGCTTCTGATACTGTCGACCATTTTGTCCTTATGCAAGTTCTTTGGGTATTGAGGATCAGGCTGCACCCCAGGTCTCTTCCTCGCTTTCTAATCGCTCTTTCTCCTCTTCCCCAGCTTAGCTTAGTGTGGGGGTGCCTCAGGGTTCCCCCTGTAATCTCTCCTTAGGCTAAGGCTAATAAAGAGTTAATCTCAAGCTGCAGGCATACCTTCAGTTCTCTCAATAGTGCCCTTAAGTCTCCCCATATTTCTCCCGTTCAGATGATCAGAAGCCAAACAGGAAGAAAAAACGCTGAGCTGTGTAAAGAAAGTTCCCATAATGCCTTGCTCCTGCACCGAGACCAAGACCCGTGTACATGCTCAGTTAGTTAGACAAGGGGGGGAATTCACAAAAGTGGAGGTAGCCCTTTTTTGGAGTAAAAGTGGTGGAAAAACTGGTGGAAAACACTTTCTCCAGATTCACAGACAGAAATCCGCCTAAATTCCGACTCAACCGCCACTTTTCCATTTTTGGTGAAAGAAAGACAGTTTACAGACACTTTTGTGAATCTGTCATTTAAACGACATTTATACAACGTTTTAACAACATTTTCTCCCGACATTTTTCCCCGGCATTTTCAAAATGGAGTAAAGCTCAGTGTAACTCTGTCAGATTAAGTGTCCATTTCACACCTAAGGTAGGGGCCCCATTGGGGGATCAGTAACATATTAATGGGGATTAGCAGCCTATTGTTAGGGGACAAGTCTCTGTCTAACCCTAGAACAATAGGTGCAAAAAGCCTCATTAACATTTTATAAACACGTAAAACACTGATTAAAAAAAGTTTAATTTATATCTTATATATAAAAAAATTTTACCTCACATTTGCATTGTTATGCTAGTTTTAGCTTAATCAGTGAGGCAATAATAACATTTTGTGTGAATATATTGTAAACATTTTTATTAAAAGGAAAAGTAAAGCCTCCCAGGCAAATGTTTAGTTTTAGCAGCAGTGCCCCCTTTTTAATCACTTCACTGACATTTGCCCCAACTTATCTGTGCCCCCATAGCATGTCCAGAACTACAGAGCTGCATGACAGCATTGGCCCCCACCTGTTTCCAGCGGCCATCTTGGTGGCACATACACACTGGCCCCCAAACTGGGATATTGGGGTACAGGGTTGGACTGACCCAACAGGGCACTGAATAAAAACCCAGGGGGCCCTAGTCCTCTTGGGCCTCTATTCACCGGGCATGTTAGGGTGGGGGCCGCTGCTGCCCAGTAATGAGTAGGGGCTAGAGAAGACTGTAAATCTTGTTACAGAAGGGGAATTACACAGAAATATAGAAAACATTAGAAAGCCCAGATTGTCCTGAAAAAATGATGTATAGTTTCCCTGGGCAACCTAAAATGACCCCTCAGGAAATGCCCCAAAGTGAAATGACAAATGGCATATGAAATGCAAAATCCTGCTGGTAAAATCCTTACCCCGAGGCTCCTGTCGCTGTGGGACTGGGTTTGATGGCACCGACAGATTTACTAACAGCTTAAGGCAAATACATAAAAAAAATGTCGGGAAAATGACAAAATCTGAAAACTGTCTGTTTAAAAGACAAATTCACAAAAGTGGAGATAGATGTTTGTGAATTAGGTGGAAAATCCGACAAATCTATCTCCACTTTTATTGTGTCGGAATATCACCACTTTTGTGAATTCCCCCCTATGAGTCAGCTTCCTGCTGATTGGCTCATATCCACCTTCCTAAGGGAGGGGAGTGAATTCTTAGCATTCTTGAGGGAGGGGGGGACAGGAGAGGGGAGAGAGCTGCGTGTCTCTGGCACAGGGAAACAAAGAGACAACAAATCTATCAAATAGAGGACTCAGTGCAGCGTTTCTGTGAGTGCTTATGGCTGTATTTACATAGACCTTTCTGATAAAGACACCCCTTCACTAACCACTGATATGAACACCCAGCTCTCTAACTTCCTTCTGACTATCTTCCCTTCTGGATGAACAAACCCCACCCCAAACCCAGCTGGGCTAAACTTGAGCTCATTGTCTCCCTGCTCAAACCTAACCCTTCTCCTCCTTTCACAGTAACTATTGACGACATAACCATTAATTCAGCACGCTGCCTTGGGGTTATCTTTGACCAGTCCCTCTACTTTGCTAAACATATTAATTACACTGCCAAAACCTGCCGTTTACTGCTAAAACACGTATCCATGCCCTTATCCTTTCCCGCTTAGATTACTGTAATCTCCTACTAACCGGCCTCCCAGACTCCCACCTCTCTCCCCTGCAATCAATCTAAACCTCTCCTGCTCTTTCCTAAGATGGAACCTGTTCAGAGCCTCCGTCTCTTTACACCATCCACACCCACTGCGCTCTCTCGTCTTAACCCTTTCTATCTCGCTGCTCCTTCCCTCACGAACTCTCTCTCTGAATCCCTCCTTAGGGAACACTCACCCACTCTCTTTAAGAAAAAGCTCAGATTATACCTTCTGGGGCAATAAAACATTATTTTGCCCAGTCCTGCGCTTAAGGGCAAATGCCCATACCTGATGCACTCTTACCTTCCAGTTTGTGCCTGTATGTTACCCAACCACTTAGATTGTCAGCTCTATGGGCCAGGGACCTCCTTCCTACTGTGTCTCATACCACATGGCACTTATTCCCTGTGTATTTATACTTATTTATTGTATTTAATATAACACTTGTCCTCCCTGTGTGTAATAGTGTATATTGTAATACCTATCCCTGTAGCACTTTATAAATAAAGTTATACATACATCTGCATCTATCATCGTTATATAATTGCTCAGATGGGTGAAGCATATGATAAGGATAAAGGCATAACTTGTATTTAGTGAGCCCTATACCCTGTGCATAACTTTATATCCCTGCGCCTTCTAGAAAATAGTCCATAATTGCATTCTGAACTGCAGACTCCCAGAATGATACCACAGTCCGGGGACTCATGTGCCAGCCGGGGACACCTGCCGGGGACGGTTCCAGGGAAACAGGACTAACGCTAATCATATTATAAAGAATTTTTAAACTCTCACCACATCTCAGACATTGTAAAATATCCAATGCAACTGATTTGGTTAAAGAATATTACTTGTCTGGGTTTATATTGAGGGCTGCATGGAACGCGTGATATTCTAGTTGTATGTATGTATAACTTTATTTATAAAGCGCTACACGAATACACAGGGAGGACACATATAATAAATACAATGAATAAATATAAATACACAGTAGGTCCCTGCCCCGTAGAGCTTACAATCTAGTTTTATACTAATTGTTGCTTCTTCGATGTATTTTATTATTTACTGCCCACTGTGTGATCCCTGTGCATCTCTGTGCTACTGATGCAACTGGCAGCCACTTTTGACCCCCAAAGCAGATGGCGGGGGTATAAATAGAAGGGGTATTGGCATCCCTGCAACCTTGAAGAAGGTCCCAGAGGAGACTGAAACGTCAGTTGACTAAATATAATTCTGCTTCACTTTTCCAGCCCCCGGGGGTCGGCGCGTTTTGCCGTTTCATTGCGATGCGGAAGCCGCTGGGAGTTGCCGGCGTGTGGATCCCGAGCTTTCTATCCCGCTGCCTGGAACATATGTGCCTCTAATGTGATCTTGTGGATAAACTGCGGCTCTTGTACAAAAGCAATTTCTTTAACAAACCCAATTCTTATATTTCTTATGTCCCCAAACCCAGAATGTGATAATGGCAGATTACAGCCTCTGTTCTGTCTGGTACATTTTATAGATTATAGGTGATTTATTTCATATCAGCGGCTTAATAAGATAGGGAACCCCCTTAGATCTGGATAATATAGATAATTTAATTGCATTTTCAGACTTTCCGGATAACCTCCCCATAGGCCCAGTTGACGGACACGTTTATTTGCTGTTCAGCCACTTTTTAGGGATTTATTGAGTGAGAGGAGCTGTGAGTAATGGGCTGCAGTTCTGCGCAGTCATTTCATGCTCGGAGCTACTCATCTTGTATAATAGCCCTGCGCTGAGGTTCAGGCCGCGAGGAACAAGCCATACAGGTCATTATTAGATTAAATCCGCTGCACGGCCATATTCCTTCTTTTTTTTTTCGTTCTTAGGAAGGAGGAACACTAGGAGCACTCAGGGAAGATGCTGAGATATGACAGTGAGTGTCAGGTGGTATAAGGCACAGGTTAAGTGCCAGCTGATACAGGTCACATGAGTGAGTGTTAGGTGGTGTAGGACAAATGAATGACGGTTAGATGATATAAGGCACACAAGCAAATGCTAGCTGGGATAGGGCACAGGGATGGGTGGCAGTTGGTGTAAGGCACAGGGGGGGATGGCAGTTGGTGTAAGGCACAGGGGTGGCAGTTGGTGTAAGGCACAGGGGTGGCAGTTGGTGTAAGGCACACTGGTGGGTGGCAGTTGGTGTAAGGCACACTGGTAGGTGGCAGTTGGTGTAAGGCACACTGGTGGGTGGCAGTTGGTGTAAGGCACACTGGTGGGTGGCAGTTGGTGTAAGGCACAGGGGTGGCAGTTGGTGTAAGGCACAGGGGTGGGTGGCAGTTGGTGTAAGGCACAGGGGTGGGTGGCAGTTGGTGTAAAACACAGGTGGGGAATTTAGTGTAAGGCACAGGTGTGGAAGTTAGTGTAAGGCACATGGGTGGCAGTTGGTGTAAGGCACACTGGTGGGTGGCAGTTGGTGTAAGGCACAGGGGTGGGTGGCAGTTGGTGTAAGGCACAGGGGTGGCAGTTTTTGTAAGGCACAGGGGTGGCAGTTGGTGTAAGGCACAGGGGTGAGTGGCAGTTGGTGTAAGGCACAGGGGTGGGTGGAAGTTGGTGTAAGGCACAGGGGTGGGTGGCAGTTGGTGTAAGGCACAGGGGTGGGTGGAAGTTGGTGTAAGGCACAGGGGTGGCAGTTGGTGTAAGGCACAGGGGTGAGTGGCAGTTGGTGTAAGGCACAGGGGTGGGTGGCAGTTGGTGTAAGGCACAGGGGTGGGTGGCAGTTGGTGTAAGGCACAGGGGTCGGTCGCAGTTGGTGTAAGGCACAGGGGTGGGTGGCAGTTGGTGTAAGGCACAGGGGTCGGTCGCAGTTGGTGTAAGGCACAGGGGTGGGTGGCAGTTGGTGTAAGGCACGAGAGGCAGTTTTAAGAGGTGTAACACGAGTGGTGTTATGGCGGCACAGATACAAGTGAGCTGCAACACCCTGAGCAAATCCCAGATTACCCTACATTTTGATCCCTAGGCCACACCCCTTGCTGACTCAATGTAAATATACTGTGACACCACAAGGGGGGGTAGGGGAGGTGAAAATGTGCCCAAAGAGTCCGAGCTCAATGGAGTCTTATGCAAGAGTGAAACTGCAGGCGTGTCAGCTTGGAGCTACAGACCAACAGGGAAATCATTTCCATTTAACTATTCGCACGCTCATTAGCCAAACACAATAAACAACGACTGTAGGGTGTTTTTTAATTGGATCTTGTCTTTTTAGCCCACCCCCTTTTCTATTTTGTGGGTATTTTTATTACAAATGTGCATCTTGCTGCATTACTGCCCCCCAGTGTTCTCCCTGTGCAGCTCCCAATCAGCATTACTGCCCCCCCAGCTATACAATGTATAGTAATCCCAGCTAATAGTCAAGACCCCCCACTCTGATGCTGAAGGGTCAGACTCCTGAGCAGCTTGGTGGCCGCAGCCTTTACTGTGACCGTTTGGTTTCTGCCTGACACCCCCGACACTGCCCTTCCCGCCACTCATTAATGTGTCTCTGCCGTTCCCCCCCCCCAATGCTGGAAATTTCTTTTTGAACTTGTCGTTTTGCTGAACCTTTTTTTGCTACATAACGAGCATTTGCTGAGCCTTTCCTTTTAATTGGCTGCAATTAATCATTCAGGGCCCCCCCCGGGGATTTACTCGTATCTGAGCTTTTGTTCAAACTTGCTGCGCTTTTACCCGCCGGCTATAGATCTTCTGCCCCTGAAATACATAGTTTGTACTTAAATTGTTTTTCTATGAAGGGTCCAAACTGGCTGCAATTCATTGGTCCAACACAGTCACATTTAGATCTCCTTGTATGTAAGTGAGTGGCAGGTAATAGGATGAGTTGTTATACAGTGTGTGCAGAGCAGGTGCAGCATTGTATTTCACGGAGCATAACAGCAAGTGCCTTAAGCACCTCTGCCCCAGTGTAACCAATCCCAACTGGGCCAGCCTTTCCCCATAACTGAGCCCATTCCCTTTATCAGCTTAGTCGCTCTTCTCTGTACTTTCTCTATTTCATTACTGCCCCCCCTTATATATTTATATATAGTGACCCCCCCCTTAACTGCCCCTTCCCCAGTGTAACCAATCCCAACTGGGCCAGCCTTTCCCCATAACTGAGCCCATTCCCTTTATCAGCTTAGTCGCTCTTCTCTGTACTTTCTCTATTTCATTACTGCCCCCCCTTATATATTTATATATAGTGACCCCCCCTTAACTGCCCCTTCCCCAGTGTAACCAATCCCAACTGGGCCAGCCTTTCCCCATAACTGAGCCCATTCCCTTTATCAGCTTAGTCGCTCTTCCCTGTACTTTCTCTATTTCATTACTGCCCCCCCTTATATATTTATATATAGTGACCCCCCCTTAACTGCCCCTTCCCCAGTGTAACCAATCCCAACTGGGCCAGCCTTTCCCCATAACTGAGCCCATTCCCTTTATCAGCTTAGTCGCTCTTCTCTGTACTTTCTCTATTTCATTACTGCCCCCCCTTATATATTTATATATAGTGACCCCCCCTTAACTGCCCCCCCCCCCCCCAGTGTAACCAATCCCAACTGGGCCAGCCTTTCCCCATAACTGAGCCCATTCCCTTTATCAGCTTAGTCGCTCTTCCCTGTACTTTCTCTATTTCATTACTGCCCCCCCTTATATATTTATATATAGTGACCCCCCCTTAACTGCCCCCCCCCCCAGTGTAACCAATCCCAACTGGGCCAGCCTTTCCCCATAACTGAGCCCATTCCCTTTATCAGCTTAGTCGCTCTTCCCTGTACTTTCTCTATTTCATTACTGCCCCCCCTTATATATTTATATATAGTGCCCCCCCCTTAACTGCCCCTTCCCCAGTGTAACCAATCCCAACTGGGCCAGCCTTTCCCCATAACTGAGCCCATTCCCTTTATCAGCTTAGTCGCTCTTCCCTGTACTTTCTCTATTTCATTACTGCCCCCCCTTATATATTTATATATAGTGACCCCCCCCTTAACTGCCCCTTCCCCAGTGTAACCAATCCCAACTGGGCCAGCCTTTCCCCATAACTGAGCCCATTCCCTTTATCAGCTTAGTCGCTCTTCCCTGTACTTTCTCTATTTCATTACTGCCCCCCCTTATATATTTATATATAGTGACCCCCCCCTTAACTGCCCCTTCCCCAGTGTAACCAATCCCAACTGGGCCAGCCTTTCCCCATTCCCTTTATCAGCTTAGTCTCTGTAATTTCTATGAACAGTTTCTGTACAGTTTATATAGAATATTATAGATTTATATAGAACATTATTCTTGCACTGACATTGTTCATAAAGACCAGAATAGACAAATAAAGTGCTATGAAAATACCCCCCATTTTGCCCCAGCAGGAGTATATCTGGCAGCCATTAAAAAAGTTCCCAAAATATTGTAGGAAAACATGATACAAAGGCATGAAATCTCTGCTCAAGGAACAGGGAAAGTGAAGGTTTAATTATAGAAAAGCGACCGTTAGGAATTTATTTCACAATTAAGACACAAAGTAGAAAGCTCGCTCGGCACCAGTTGCTTTACCCACAAACCCGTTTGTTTTGCATTTTAACAGCCGTTTGAAAGCCCATAAAATTTTCAAAAGCGCCTGGAAAGATTTTTTGCACAAACAATTTCGGCCTCAGAATCACAGTTTAAATATTTATAGACTGTATTATCATCTTCAAACATCAATATTCCAAACACAAACAATGGGTTTCAGATACAGGAGAAAAGCCGCTCTCGCTGTAAAACTGATCCAATCAGAAGCGGCGCCGAGTTAGAGAGGAAAATGGTATCAGGGAAGAGTTAAAATGCCGGGTTGTGCTGCCCCCGGGGCTATAGAATAAACCCACAATCCACACACACAGAGACTCAAAGGGATTTCGCTGCTTTTGACACACATTTTGCCGACAAATCCCCAGGCCCGACTCTCTGGGCTTCTGCAAACTCACTAATTATTCTGTCAGCAATAAAGGTCAACTTTATACAGGTATGGGATCCCTTATCCGGAAACCCGTTATCCAGAAAGTTCAGAATTATGGAAAGCCTGTCTCCCATAGACTCCATTTTAATCAAATAAATCAGAATTTTAAAACTGATTTCCTTTTACTTTGTAGTAATAAAACAGTACCTGTACTTGATCCCAACTAAGATATAATTACCCCTTATTGGGGGCAGAACAGCCCTATTGGGTTTATTTCATGGTTAAATGATTCCCTTTTCTCTGTAATAATAAAACAGTACCTGTACTTGATCCCAACTAAGATATAATTACCCCTTATTGGGGGCAGAACAGTCCTATTGGGTTTATTTAATGGTTAAATGATTCCCTTTTCTCTGTAATAATAAAACAGTACCTGTACTTGATCCCAACTAAGATATAATTACCCCTTATTGGATGCAAAATAATCTTAATGGGTTTAATTAATGTTTTATGGATTTTTTAGTTGACTTCAGGTATGGAGATCCAAATTAAGGAAAGACCCCTTATCCGGAATCCTTGGTCCCGAGCATTCTGGATAATGGGTCCTATACCTGTACTCAATGTTTTTGAATAAGGAATCTAACAGAAACGTATAGCAGATCTGTAACTCCGCCCCTCCCAGGGCAATAGCCCCGCCTCTCACACTCAGACATATAATGACTAGTGACTAGGGAGGCACCAAATTCAATTTTTTTGGATCCGGCTGAACCCTGAATCCTTCATAAAAGATACTGAACCAAATTCTTTGATGCAGAAATGATTGTTCCGCTGTATTGGTTTCCTCCAATAGGTGCAATGAGCCCAGGGTCGGACTAGGGGGTGCAGGGCCCACCAGGGCTGCCTCCCCAGGGGCCCCTCACCCCTGAAGGTGCCCGGCTTCCTGCGTCACCCTTACCCCCCGAAGGGGCCCCAACCATACCCCCCAACATTTGAAAAATGAAAAGAGGGACAAAAACGATTTGGCCACGCCCACTTTTGTTGCCACGCCCCAATTACCACACCCCATTAAAAAAAAAATACTCCTTTTATATAGTTGAAATGGCGGGAACAGACGCAAATGTGCTATACCCTCATACTGTACTACCTAAGGGAAGCAGTATAGCAACTCCTACATATAAATACAAATATAGAGAGAAGGCAGTCAGTTATAGGTGAATTACAAAAATAGGGGGGGAAACTGGCGGTCGGGGGGAGCGGTAAAATGGATTGGGTCCGGGCCGCCAGGGCCCACCGGGTTTATTCCTGGTATCCCGGCAGCCCAGTCCAACCCTGAATGAGCCCATTTTAATCTGTTAACATGGAGAGCAGTGTATCTATGTTTACTAATGGCAACAAAAAAGTGCAGAACAGTTAAAGGGGTTGTTCAACTTTTAGTATGATGTAGAGAGTAATATTCTGAGACAATTTGCAATTGGTCTTCATGTTCTATTATTTGTGTTTTTGTTTTTAATTATTTTTTTTCAGCAGCAATCTGGTTGCTAGGGTCCAGATTACATTAGTAACCGGGGAGTGGTTTGAATGAGAGACTGAACTAAAAATCGGGGAGGGGCTGAATAGAAAGATGGATAATAAAAAGTAGCAATAACAATAAAACTGGAGCCTCACAGAGCAATAGGGTTTGGCTGCCGGGGTCAGTGACCCCCATTTGAAAGCTGCAAAGAGTCAGAAGAAGAAGGGAAATAATTCAAAAGCTCAAAAAATATAAAGTGAAGACCCCGGCTGGGGAATCACCGGCCTAGTCACTAAATCCCCAGCTAGGGTCACTGAGGGGTTCTGTGCCCCCCATATAAAGGCACAAGGCTGCAGGCTGAGTTATACAGGGAACTCTGAGTATCACTCATGTATTATAAGGAATAATGTACCCCCTACTGTAAATGATAAGGATATTAGCAGTCACTGAGGGGTTCTGTGCCCATATAAAGGCACAAGGCTGCAGGCTGAGTTATACAGGGAACTCTGAGTATCACTCATGTATTATAAGGGATAATGTACCCCCTACTGTAAATGATAAGGATATTAGCAGTCACTGAGGGGTTCTGTGCCCCCCATATAAAGGCACAAGGCTGCAGGCTGAGTTATACAGGGAACTCTGAGTATCACTCATGTATTATAAGGGATACTGTACCCCCTACTGTAAATGATAAGGATATTAGCAGTCACTGAGGGGATCTGTGCCCCCCATATAAAGGCACAAGGCTGCAGGCTGAGTTATACAGGGAACTCTGAGTATCACTCATGTATTATAAGGGATAATGTACCCCCTACTGTAAATGATAAGGATATTAGCAGTCACTGAGGGGTTCTGTGCCCATATAAAGGCACAAGGCTGCAGGCTGAGTTATACAGGGAACTCTGAGTATCACTCATGTATTATAAGGGATAATGTACCCCCTACTGTAAATGATAAGGATATTAGCAGTCACTGAGGGGTTCTGTGCCCCCCATATAAAGGCACAAGGCTGCAGGCTGAGTTATACAGGGAACTCTGAGTATCACTCATGTATTATAAGGGATAATGTACCCCCTACTGTAAATGATAAGGATATTAGCAGTCACTGAGGGGTTCTGTGCCCCCCATATAAAGGCACAAGGCTGCAGGCTGAGTTATACAGGGAACTCTGAGTATCACTCATGTATTATAAGGGATAATGTACCCCCTACTGTAAATGATAAGGATATTAGCAGTCACTGAGGGGTTCTGTGCCCATATAAAGGCACAAGGCTGCAGGCTGAGTTATACAGGGAACTCTGAGTATCACTCATGTATTATAAGGGATAATGTACCCCCTACTGTAAATGATAAGGATATTAGCAGTCACTGAGGGGTTCTGTGCCCCCCATATAAAGGCACAAGGCTGCAGGCTGAGTTATACAGGGAACTCTGAGTATCACTCATGTATTATAAGGGATAATGTACCCCCTACTGTAAATGATAAGGATATTAGCAGTCACTGAGGGGTTCTGTGCCCATATAAAGGCACAAGGCTGCAGGCTGAGTTATACAGGGAACTCTGAGTATCACTCATGTATTATAAGGGATAATGTACCCCCTACTGTAAATGATAAGGATATTAGCTGTCACTGAGGGGTTCTGTGCCCATATAAAGGCACAAGGCTGCAGGCTGAGTTATACAGGGAACTCTGAGTATCACTCATGTATTATAAGGGATAATGTACCCCCTACTGTAAATGATAAGGATATTAGCAGTCACTGAGGGGTTCTGTGCCCCCCATATAAAGGCACAAGGCTGCAGGCTGAGTTATACAGGGAACTCTGAGTATCACTCATGTATTATAAGGGATACTGTACCCCCTACTGTAAATGATAAGGATATTAGCAGTCACTGAGGGGATCTGTGCCCCCCATATAAAGGCACAAGGCTGCAGGCTGAGTTATACAGGGAACTCTGAGTATCACTCATGTATTATAAGGGATAATGTACCCCCTACTGTAAATGATAAGGATATTAGCAGTCACTGAGGGGTTCTGTGCCCATATAAAGGCACAAGGCTGCAGGCTGAGTTATACAGGGAACTCTGAGTATCACTCATGTATTATAAGGGATAATGTACCCCCTACTGTAAATGATAAGGATATTAGCAGTCACTGAGGGGTTCTGTGCCCCCCATATAAAGGCACAAGGCTGCAGGCTGAGTTATACAGGGAACTCTGAGTATCACTCATGTATTATAAGGGATAATGTACCCCCTACTGTAAATGATAAGGATATTAGCAGTCACTGAGGGGTTCTGTGCCCCCCATATAAAGGCACAAGGCTGCAGGCTGAGTTATACAGGGAACTCTGAGTATCACTCATGTATTATAAGGGATAATGTACCCCCTACTGTAAATGATAAGGATATTAGCTGTCACTGAGGGGTTCTGTGCCCATATAAAGGCACAAGGCTGCAGGCTGAGTTATACAGGGAACTCTGAGTATCACTCATGTATTATAAGGGATAATGTACCCCCTACTGTAAATGATAAGGATATTAGCAGTCACTGAGGGGTTCTGTGCCCCCCATATAAAGGCACAAGGCTGCAGGCTGAGTTATACAGGGAACTCTGAGTATCACTCATGTATTATAAGGGATAATGTACCCCCTACTGTAAATGATAAGGATATTAGCAGTCACTGAGGGGTTCTTTGCCCATATAAAGGCACAAGGCTGCAGGCTGAGTTATACAGGGAACTCTGAGTATCACTCATGTATTATAAGGGATACTGTACCCCCTACTGTAAATGATAAGGATATTAGCAGTCACTGAGGGGTTCTGTGCCCCCCATATAAAGGCACAAGGCTGCAGGCTGAGTTATACAGGGAACTCTGAGTATCACTCATGTATTATAAGGGATAATGTACCCCCTACTGTAAATGATAAGGATATTAGCAGTCACTGAGGGGTTCTGTGCCCCCCATATAAAGGCACAAGGCTGCAGGCTGAGTTATACAGGGAACTCTGAGTATCACTCATGTATTATAAGGGATAATGTACCCCCTACTGTAAATGATAAGGATATTAGCAGTCACTGAGGGGTTCTGTGCCCATATAAAGGCACAAGGCTGCAGGCTGAGTTATACAGGGAACTCTGAGTATCACTCATGTATTATAAGGGATAATGTACCCCCTACTGTAAATGATAAGGATATTAGCAGTCACTGAGGGGTTCTGTGCCCATATAAAGGCACAAGGCTGCAGGCTGAGTTATACAGGGAACTCTGAGTATCACTCATGTATTATAAGGGATAATGTACCCCCTACTGTAAATGATAAGGATATTAGCAGTCACTGAGGGGTTCTTTGCCCATATAAAGGCACAAGGCTGCAGGCTGAGTTATACAGGGAACTCTGAGTATCACTCATGTATTATAAGGGATACTGTACCCCCTACTGTAAATGATAAGGATATTAGCAGTCACTGAGGGGTTCTGTGCCCCCCATATAAAGGCACAAGGCTGCAGGCTGAGTTATACAGGGAACTCTGAGTATCACTCATGTATTATAAGGGATAATGTACCCCCTACTGTAAATGATAAGGATATTAGCAGTCACTGAGGGGTTCTGTGCCCCCCATATAAAGGCACAAGGCTGCAGGCTGAGTTATACAGGGAACTCTGAGTATCACTCATGTATTATAAGGGATAATGTACCCCCTACTGTAAATGATAAGGATATTAGCAGTCACTGAGGGGTTCTGTGCCCCCATATAAAGGCACAAGGCTGCAGGCTGAGTTATACAGGGAACTCTGAGTATCACTCATGTATTATAAGGGATAATGTACCCCCTACTGTAAATGATAAGGATATTAGCAGTCACTGAGGGGTTCTGTGCCCCCCATATAAAGGCACAAGGCTGCAGGCTGAGTTATACAGGGAACTCTGAGTATCACTCATGTATTATAAGGGATAATGTACCCCCTACTGTAAATGATAAGGATATTAGCAGTCACTGAGGGGTTCTGTGCCCCCCATATAAAGGCACAAGGCTGCAGGCTGAGTTATACAGGGAACTCTGAGTATCACTCATGTATTATAAGGGATAATGTACCCCCTACTGTAAATGATAAGGATATTAGCAGTCACTGAGGGGTTCTGTGCCCATATAAAGGCACAAGGCTGCAGGCTGAGTTATACAGGGAACTCTGAGTATCACTCATGTATTATAAGGGATAATGTACCCCCTACTGTAAATGATAAGGATATTAGCAGTCACTGAGGGGTTCTGTGCCCATATAAAGGCACAAGGCTGCAGGCTGAGTTATACAGGGAACTCTGAGTATCACTCATGTATTATAAGGGATAATGTACCCCCTACTGTAAATGATAAGGATATTAGCAGTCACTGAGGGGTTCTGTGCCCCCCATATAAAGGCACAAGGCTGCAGGCTGAGTTATACAGGGAACTCTGAGTATCACTCATGTATTATAAGGGATAATGTACCCCCTACTGTAAATGATAAGGATATTAGCAGTCACTGAGGGGTTCTGTGCCCCCCATATAAAGGCACAAGGCTGCAGGCTGAGTTATACAGGGAACTCTGAGTATCACTCATGTATTATAAGGAATAATGTACCCCCTACTGTAAATGATAAGGATATTAGCAGTCACTGAGGGGTTCTGTGCCCATATAAAGGCACAAGGCTGCAGGCTGAGTTATACAGGGAACTCTGAGTATCACTCATGTATTATAAGGGATAATGTACCCCCTACTGTAAATGATAAGGATATTAGCAGTCACTGAGGGGTTCTGTGCCCCCCATATAAAGGCACAAGGCTGCAGGCTGAGTTATACAGGGAACTCTGAGTATCACTCATGTATTATAAGGGATACTGTACCCCCTACTGTAAATGATAAGGATATTAGCAGTCACTGAGGGGATCTGTGCCCCCCATATAAAGGCACAAGGCTGCAGGCTGAGTTATACAGGGAACTCTGAGTATCACTCATGTATTATAAGGGATAATGTACCCCCTACTGTAAATGATAAGGATATTAGCAGTCACTGAGGGGTTCTGTGCCCATATAAAGGCACAAGGCTGCAGGCTGAGTTATACAGGGAACTCTGAGTATCACTCATGTATTATAAGGGATAATGTACCCCCTACTGTAAATGATAAGGATATTAGCAGTCACTGAGGGGTTCTGTGCCCCCCATATAAAGGCACAAGGCTGCAGGCTGAGTTATACAGGGAACTCTGAGTATCACTCATGTATTATAAGGGATAATGTACCCCCTACTGTAAATGATAAGGATATTAGCAGTCACTGAGGGGTTCTTTGCCCCATATAAAGGCACAAGGCTGCAGGCTGAGTTATACAGGGAACTCTGAGTATCACTCATGTATTATAAGGGATACTGTACCCCCTACTGTAAATGATAAGGATATTAGCAGTCACTGAGGGGTTCTGTGCCCCCCATATAAAGGCACAAGGCTGCAGGCTGAGTTATACAGGGAACTCTGAGTATCACTCATGTATTATAAGGGATAATGTACCCCCTACTGTAAATGATAAGGATATTAGCAGTCACTGAGGGGTTCTGTGCCCCCCATATAAAGGCACAAGGCTGCAGGCTGAGTTATACAGGGAACTCTGAGTATCACTCATGTATTATAAGGGATAATGTACCCCCTACTGTAAATGATAAGGATATTAGCAGTCACTGAGGGGTTCTGTGCCCATATAAAGGCACAAGGCTGCAGGCTGAGTTATACAGGGAACTCTGAGTATCACTCATGTATTATAAGGGATAATGTACCCCCTACTGTAAATGATAAGGATATTAGCAGTCACTGAGGGGTTCTGTGCCCATATAAAGGCACAAGGCTGCAGGCTGAGTTATACAGGGAACTCTGAGTATCACTCATGTATTATAAGGGATAATGTACCCCCTACTGTAAATGATAAGGATATTAGCAGTCACTGAGGGGTTCTTTGCCCATATAAAGGCACAAGGCTGCAGGCTGAGTTATACAGGGAACTCTGAGTATCACTCATGTATTATAAGGGATACTGTACCCCCTACTGTAAATGATAAGGATATTAGCAGTCACTGAGGGGTTCTGTGCCCCCATATAAAGGCACAAGGCTGCAGGCTGAGTTATACAGGGAACTCTGAGTATCACTCATGTATTATAAGGGATAATGTACCCCCTACTGTAAATGATAAGGATATTAGCAGTCACTGAGGGGTTCTGTGCCCCCCATATAAAGGCACAAGGCTGCAGGCTGAGTTATACAGGGAACTCTGAGTATCACTCATGTATTATAAGGGATAATGTACCCCCTACTGTAAATGATAAGGATATTAGCAGTCACTGAGGGGTTCTGTGCCCCCCATATAAAGGCACAAGGCTGCAGGCTGAGTTATACAGGGAACTCTGAGTATCACTCATGTATTATAAGGGATAATGTACCCCCTACTGTAAATGATAAGGATATTAGCAGTCACTGAGGGGTTCTGTGCCCCCCATATAAAGGCACAAGGCTGCAGGCTGAGTTATACAGGGAACTCTGAGTATCACTCATGTATTATAAGGGATAATGTACCCCCTACTGTAAATGATAAGGATATTAGCAGTCACTGAGGGGTTCTGTGCCCCCCATATAAAGGCACAAGGCTGCAGGCTGAGTTATACAGGGAACTCTGAGTATCACTCATGTATTATAAGGGATAATGTACCCCCTACTGTAAATGATAAGGATATTAGCAGTCACTGAGGGGTTCTGTGCCCATATAAAGGCACAAGGCTGCAGGCTGAGTTATACAGGGAACTCTGAGTATCACTCATGTATTATAAGGGATAATGTACCCCCTACTGTAAATGATAAGGATATTAGCAGTCACTGAGGGGTTCTGTGCCCATATAAAGGCACAAGGCTGCAGGCTGAGTTATACAGGGAACTCTGAGTATCACTCATGTATTATAAGGGATAATGTACCCCCTACTGTAAATGATAAGGATATTAGCAGTCACTGAGGGGTTCTGTGCCCCCCATATAAAGGCACAAGGCTGCAGGCTGAGTTATACAGGGAACTCTGAGTATCACTCATGTATTATACGGGATAATGTACCCCCTACTGTAAATGATAAGGATATTAGCAGTCACTGAGGGGTTCTGTGCCCCCCATATAAAGGCACAAGGCTGCAGGCTGAGTTATACAGGGAACTCTGAGTATCACTCATGTATTATAAGGGATAATGTACCCCCTACTGTAAATGATAAGGATATTAGCAGTCACTGAGGGGTTCTGTGCCCCCCATATAAAGGCACAAGGCTGCAGGCTGAGTTATACAGGGAACTCTGAGTATCACTCATGTATTATAAGGGATAATGTACCCCCTACTGTAAATGATAAGGATATTAGCAGTCACTGAGGGGTTCTGTGCCCCCCATATAAAGGCACAAGGCTGCAGGCTGAGTTATACAGGGAACTCTGAGTATCACTCATGTATTATAAGGGATAATGTACCCCCTACTGTAAATGATAAGGATATTAGCAGTCACTGAGGGGTTCTGTGCCCATATAAAGGCACAAGGCTGCAGGCTGAGTTATACAGGGAACTCTGAGTATCACTCATGTATTATAAGGGATAATGTACCCCCTACTGTAAATGATAAGGATATTAGCAGTCACTGAGGGGTTCTGTGCCCATATAAAGGCACAAGGCTGCAGGCTGAGTTATACAGGGAACTCTGAGTATCACTCATGTATTATAAGGGATAATGTACCCCCTACTGTAAATGATAAGGATATTAGCAGTCACTGAGGGGTTCTGTGCCCATATAAAGGCACAAGGCTGCAGGCTGAGTTATACAGGGAACTCTGAGTATCACTCATGTATTATAAGGGATAATGTACCCCCTACTGTAAATGATAAGGATATTAGCAGTCACTGAGGGGTTCTGTGCCCCCCATATAAAGGCACAAGGCTGCAGGCTGAGTTATACAGGGAACTCTGAGTATCACTCATGTATTATAAGGGATAATGTACCCCCTACTGTAAATGATAAGGATATTAGCAGTCACTGAGGGGTTCTGTGCCCATATAAAGGCACAAGGCTGCAGGCTGAGTTATACAGGGAACTCTGAGTATCACTCATGTATTATAAGGGATAATGTACCCCCTACTGTAAATGATAAGGATATTAGCAGTCACTGAGGGGTTCTGTGCCCCCCATATAAAGGCACAAGGCTGCAGGCTGAGTTATACAGGGAACTCTGAGTATCCCTCATGTATTATAAGGGATAATGTACCCCCTACTGTAAATGATAAGGATATTAGCAGTCACTGAGGGGTTCTGTGCCCCCCATATAAAGGCACAAGGCTGCAGGCTGAGTTATACAGGGAACTCTGAGTATCACTCATGTATTATAAGGGATAATGTACCCCCTACTGAAAATGATAAGGATATTAGCAGTCACTGAGGGGTTCTGTGCCCCCCATATAAAGGCACAAGGCTGCAGGCTGAGTTATACAGGGAACTCTGAGTATCACTCATGTATTATAAGGGATAATGTACCCCCTACTGTAAATGATAAGGATATTAGCAGTCACTGAGGGGTTCTGTGCCCATATAAAGGCACAAGGCTGCAGGCTGAGTTATACAGGGAACTCTGAGTATCACTCATGTATTATAAGGGATAATGTACCCCCTACTGTAAATGATAAGGATATTAGCAGTCACTGAGGGGTTCTGTGCCCATATAAAGGCACAAGGCTGCAGGCTGAGTTATACAGGGAACTCTGAGTATCACTCATGTATTATAAGGGATAATGTACCCCCTACTGTAAATGATAAGGATATTAGCAGTCACTGAGGGGTTCTTTGCCCATATAAAGGCACAAGGCTGCAGGCTGAGTTATACAGGGAACTCTGAGTATCACTCATGTATTATAAGGGATACTGTACCCCCTACTGTAAATGATAAGGATATTAGCAGTCACTGAGGGGTTCTGTGCCCCCCATATAAAGGCACAAGGCTGCAGGCTGAGTTATACAGGGAACTCTGAGTATCACTCATGTATTATAAGGGATAATGTACCCCCTACTGTAAATGATAAGGATATTAGCAGTCACTGAGGGGTTCTGTGCCCCCCATATAAAGGCACAAGGCTGCAGGCTGAGTTATACAGGGAACTCTGAGTATCACTCATGTATTATAAGGGATAATGTACCCCCTACTGTAAATGATAAGGATATTAGCAGTCACTGAGGGGTTCTGTGCCCCCCATATAAAGGCACAAGGCTGCAGGCTGAGTTATACAGGGAACTCTGAGTATCACTCATGTATTATAAGGGATAATGTACCCCCTACTGTAAATGATAAGGATATTAGCAGTCACTGAGGGGTTCTGTGCCCCCCATATAAAGGCACAAGGCTGCAGGCTGAGTTATACAGGGAACTCTGAGTATCACTCATGTATTATAAGGGATAATGTACCCCCTACTGTAAATGATAAGGATATTAGCAGTCACTGAGGGGTTCTGTGCCCCCCATATAAAGGCACAAGGCTGCAGGCTGAGTTATACAGGGAACTCTGAGTATCACTCATGTATTATAAGGGATAATGTACCCCCTACTGTAAATGATAAGGATATTAGCAGTCACTGAGGGGTTCTGTGCCCCCCATATAAAGGCACAAGGCTGCAGGCTGAGTTATACAGGGAACTCTGAGTATCACTCATGTATTATAAGGGATAATGTACCCCCTACTGTAAATGATAAGGATATTAGCAGTCACTGAGGGGTTCTGTGCCCATATAAAGGCACAAGGCTGCAGGCTGAGTTATACAGGGAACTCTGAGTATCACTCATGTATTATAAGGGATAATGTACCCCCTACTGTAAATGATAAGGATATTAGCAGTCACTGAGGGGTTCTGTGCCCATATAAAGGCACAAGGCTGCAGGCTGAGTTATACAGGGAACTCTGAGTATCACTCATGTATTATAAGGGATAATGTACCCCCTACTGTAAATGATAAGGATATTAGCAGTCACTGAGGGGTTCTGTGCCCCCCATATAAAGGCACAAGGCTGCAGGCTGAGTTATACAGGGAACTCTGAGTATCACTCATGTATTATAAGGGATAATGTACCCCCTACTGTAAATGATAAGGATATTAGCAGTCACTGAGGGGTTCTGTGCCCCCCATATAAAGGCACAAGGCTGCAGGCTGAGTTATACAGGGAACTCTGAGTATCACTCATGTATTATAAGGAATAATGTACCCCCTACTGTAAATGATAAGGATATTAGCAGTCACTGAGGGGTTCTGTGCCCATATAAAGGCACAAGGCTGCAGGCTGAGTTATACAGGGAACTCTGAGTATCACTCATGTATTATAAGGGATAATGTACCCCCTACTGTAAATGATAAGGATATTAGCAGTCACTGAGGGGTTCTGTGCCCCCCATATAAAGGCACAAGGCTGCAGGCTGAGTTATACAGGGAACTCTGAGTATCACTCATGTATTATAAGGGATACTGTACCCCCTACTGTAAATGATAAGGATATTAGCAGTCACTGAGGGGATCTGTGCCCCCCATATAAAGGCACAAGGCTGCAGGCTGAGTTATACAGGGAACTCTGAGTATCACTCATGTATTATAAGGGATAATGTACCCCCTACTGTAAATGATAAGGATATTAGCAGTCACTGAGGGGTTCTGTGCCCATATAAAGGCACAAGGCTGCAGGCTGAGTTATACAGGGAACTCTGAGTATCACTCATGTATTATAAGGGATAATGTACCCCCTACTGTAAATGATAAGGATATTAGCAGTCACTGAGGGGTTCTGTGCCCCCATATAAAGGCACAAGGCTGCAGGCTGAGTTATACAGGGAACTCTGAGTATCACTCATGTATTATAAGGGATAATGTACCCCCTACTGTAAATGATAAGGATATTAGCAGTCACTGAGGGGTTCTGTGCCCATATAAAGGCACAAGGCTGCAGGCTGAGTTATACAGGGAACTCTGAGTATCACTCATGTATTATAAGGGATAATGTACCCCCTACTGTAAATGATAAGGATATTAGCTGTCACTGAGGGGTTCTGTGCCCATATAAAGGCACAAGGCTGCAGGCTGAGTTATACAGGGAACTCTGAGTATCACTCATGTATTATAAGGGATAATGTACCCCCTACTGTAAATGATAAGGATATTAGCAGTCACTGAGGGGTTCTGTGCCCCCCATATAAAGGCACAAGGCTGCAGGCTGAGTTATACAGGGAACTCTGAGTATCACTCATGTATTATAAGGGATACTGTACCCCCTACTGTAAATGATAAGGATATTAGCAGTCACTGAGGGGATCTGTGCCCCCCATATAAAGGCACAAGGCTGCAGGCTGAGTTATACAGGGAACTCTGAGTATCACTCATGTATTATAAGGGATAATGTACCCCCTACTGTAAATGATAAGGATATTAGCAGTCACTGAGGGGTTCTGTGCCCATATAAAGGCACAAGGCTGCAGGCTGAGTTATACAGGGAACTCTGAGTATCACTCATGTATTATAAGGGATAATGTACCCCCTACTGTAAATGATAAGGATATTAGCAGTCACTGAGGGGTTCTGTGCCCCCCATATAAAGGCACAAGGCTGCAGGCTGAGTTATACAGGGAACTCTGAGTATCACTCATGTATTATAAGGGATAATGTACCCCCTACTGTAAATGATAAGGATATTAGCAGTCACTGAGGGGTTCTGTGCCCATATAAAGGCACAAGGCTGCAGGCTGAGTTATACAGGGAACTCTGAGTATCACTCATGTATTATAAGGGATAATGTACCCCCTACTGTAAATGATAAGGATATTAGCTGTCACTGAGGGGTTCTGTGCCCATATAAAGGCACAAGGCTGCAGGCTGAGTTATACAGGGAACTCTGAGTATCACTCATGTATTATAAGGGATAATGTACCCCCTACTGTAAATGATAAGGATATTAGCAGTCACTGAGGGGTTCTGTGCCCCCCATATAAAGGCACAAGGCTGCAGGCTGAGTTATACAGGGAACTCTGAGTATCACTCATGTATTATAAGGGATAATGTACCCCCTACTGTAAATGATAAGGATATTAGCAGTCACTGAGGGGTTCTTTGCCCATATAAAGGCACAAGGCTGCAGGCTGAGTTATACAGGGAACTCTGAGTATCACTCATGTATTATAAGGGATACTGTACCCCCTACTGTAAATGATAAGGATATTAGCAGTCACTGAGGGGTTCTGTGCCCCCCATATAAAGGCACAAGGCTGCAGGCTGAGTTATACAGGGAACTCTGAGTATCACTCATGTATTATAAGGGATAATGTACCCCCTACTGTAAATGATAAGGATATTAGCAGTCACTGAGGGGTTCTGTGCCCCCCATATAAAGGCACAAGGCTGCAGGCTGAGTTATACAGGGAACTCTGAGTATCACTCATGTATTATAAGGGATAATGTACCCCCTACTGTAAATGATAAGGATATTAGCAGTCACTGAGGGGTTCTGTGCCCATATAAAGGCACAAGGCTGCAGGCTGAGTTATACAGGGAACTCTGAGTATCACTCATGTATTATAAGGGATAATGTACCCCCTACTGTAAATGATAAGGATATTAGCAGTCACTGAGGGGTTCTGTGCCCATATAAAGGCACAAGGCTGCAGGCTGAGTTATACAGGGAACTCTGAGTATCACTCATGTATTATAAGGGATAATGTACCCCCTACTGTAAATGATAAGGATATTAGCAGTCACTGAGGGGTTCTTTGCCCATATAAAGGCACAAGGCTGCAGGCTGAGTTATACAGGGAACTCTGAGTATCACTCATGTATTATAAGGGATACTGTACCCCCTACTGTAAATGATAAGGATATTAGCAGTCACTGAGGGGTTCTGTGCCCCCCATATAAAGGCACAAGGCTGCAGGCTGAGTTATACAGGGAACTCTGAGTATCACTCATGTATTATAAGGGATAATGTACCCCCTACTGTAAATGATAAGGATATTAGCAGTCACTGAGGGGTTCTGTGCCCCCCATATAAAGGCACAAGGCTGCAGGCTGAGTTATACAGGGAACTCTGAGTATCACTCATGTATTATAAGGGATAATGTACCCCCTACTGTAAATGATAAGGATATTAGCAGTCACTGAGGGGTTCTGTGCCCCCCATATAAAGGCACAAGGCTGCAGGCTGAGTTATACAGGGAACTCTGAGTATCACTCATGTATTATAAGGGATAATGTACCCCCTACTGTAAATGATAAGGATATTAGCAGTCACTGAGGGGTTCTGTGCCCCCCATATAAAGGCACAAGGCTGCAGGCTGAGTTATACAGGGAACTCTGAGTATCACTCATGTATTATAAGGGATAATGTACCCCCTACTGTAAATGATAAGGATATTAGCAGTCACTGAGGGGTTCTGTGCCCCCCATATAAAGGCACAAGGCTGCAGGCTGAGTTATACAGGGAACTCTGAGTATCACTCATGTATTATAAGGGATAATGTACCCCCTACTGTAAATGATAAGGATATTAGCAGTCACTGAGGGGTTCTGTGCCCATATAAAGGCACAAGGCTGCAGGCTGAGTTATACAGGGAACTCTGAGTATCACTCATGTATTATAAGGGATAATGTACCCCCTACTGTAAATGATAAGGATATTAGCAGTCACTGAGGGGTTCTGTGCCCATATAAAGGCACAAGGCTGCAGGCTGAGTTATACAGGGAACTCTGAGTATCACTCATGTATTATAAGGGATAATGTACCCCCTACTGTAAATGATAAGGATATTAGCAGTCACTGAGGGGTTCTGTGCCCCCCATATAAAGGCACAAGGCTGCAGGCTGAGTTATACAGGGAACTCTGAGTATCACTCATGTATTATAAGGGATAATGTACCCCCTACTGTAAATGATAAGGATATTAGCAGTCACTGAGGGGTTCTGTGCCCATATAAAGGCACAAGGCTGCAGGCTGAGTTATACAGGGAACTCTGAGTATCACTCATGTATTATACGGGATAATGTACCCCCTACTGTAAATGATAAGGATATTAGCAGTCACTGAGGGGTTCTGTGCCCCCCATATAAAGGCACAAGGCTGCAGGCTGAGTTATACAGGGAACTCTGAGTATCACTCATGTATTATAAGGGATAATGTACCCCCTACTGTAAATGATAAGGATATTAGCAGTCACTGAGGGGTTCTGTGCCCCCCATATAAAGGCACAAGGCTGCAGGCTGAGTTATACAGGGAACTCTGAGTATCACTCATGTATTATAAGGGATAATGTACCCCCTACTGTAAATGATAAGGATATTAGCAGTCACTGAGGGGTTCTGTGCCCCCCATATAAAGGCACAAGGCTGCAGGCTGAGTTATACAGGGAACTCTGAGTATCACTCATGTATTATAAGGGATAATGTACCCCCTACTGTAAATGATAAGGATATTAGCAGTCACTGAGGGGTTCTGTGCCCATATAAAGGCACAAGGCTGCAGGCTGAGTTATACAGGGAACTCTGAGTATCACTCATGTATTATAAGGGATAATGTACCCCCTACTGTAAATGATAAGGATATTAGCAGTCACTGAGGGGTTCTGTGCCCATATAAAGGCACAAGGCTGCAGGCTGAGTTATACAGGGAACTCTGAGTATCACTCATGTATTATAAGGGATAATGTACCCCCTACTGTAAATGATAAGGATATTAGCAGTCACTGAGGGGTTCTGTGCCCCCCATATAAAGGCACAAGGCTGCAGGCTGAGTTATACAGGGAACTCTGAGTATCCCTCATGTATTATAAGGGATAATGTACCCCCTACTGTAAATGATAAGGATATTAGCAGTCACTGAGGGGTTCTGTGCCCCCCATATAAAGGCACAAGGCTGCAGGCTGAGTTATACAGGGAACTCTGAGTATCACTCATGTATTATAAGGGATAATGTACCCCCTATTGTAAATGATAAGGATATTAGAAGTCACATAGAAGTTCTATGAAATTGTGTTGCCTTAGTGCCTCACTTTCTCCCCGTGCCGTTGCTATCTGGCTGTACTGTTATAGCTGAGGGTAAAGCAGAAATTAGGAATAATGGCTCAAACTGAGCAGCATGTATTTTTCTTTTGTATCCAATTTTTTATTTGTTTCGTCAAAAAACACATTTCTGCTCTGTTCAGATCTCAGTGAGCGTTACAAAGGCACCCGTAAATTTCACTGGGGAACAATTCCACTTTCAGTACTGACAGGTCCGGCCGGGATCCATTAGTGGGAAAATCACCGGCAGCTTTACTGCGTCCATCATAGAGCCACTTTGTCGGCGTGTAACTATCTAGAAAAGGATGGGTAATTTTCTAGCAATTTTCTTTTGTTGTCTGTTATATAAGGAACCCTACAAATCAGGACAGAGGGGAAAAAATAATATCTGTGCTATAACTGGGCACTTGGCTAGGGAAAAGTGTAGTTAAAGGAATAGAGTTCCAAATTACGGGAAGGCCATCTCCCATAGACTCCATTATAATCAAATAATTCACATTTTTAAAAATGATTTCCCTTTTCTCTGTAATAATAAAACAGTACCTGTACTTGATCCCAACTAAGATATAATTACCCCTTATTGGGGCAGAACAGCCCTATTGGGTTTATTTCATGGTTAAATGATTCCCTTTTCTCTGTAATAATAAAACAGTACCTGTACTTGATCCCAACTAAGATATAATTACCCCTTATTGGGGGCAGAACAGCCCTATTGGGTTTATTTAATGGTTAAATGATTCCCTTTTCTCTGTAATAATAAAACAGTACCTGTACTTGATCCCAACTAAGATATAATTACCCCTTATTGGGGGCAGAACAGCCCTATTGGGTTTATTTAATGGTTAAATGATTCCCTTTTCTCTGTAATAATAAAACAGTACCTGTACTTGATCCTAACTAAGATATAATTACCCCTTATTGGGGGCAGAACAGCCCTATTGGGTTTATTTCATGGTTAAATGATTCCCTTTTCTCTGTAATAATAAAACAGTACCTGTACTTGATCCCAACTAAGATATAATTACCCCTTATTGGGGCAGAACAGCCCTATTGGGTTTATTTCATGGTTAAATGATTCCCTTTTCTCTGTAATAATAAAACAGTACCTGTACTTGATCCCAACTAAGATATAATTACCCCTTATTGGGGCAGAACAGCCCTATTGGGTTTATTTAATGGTTAAATGATTCCCTTTTCTCTGTAATAATAAAACAGTACCTGTACTTGATCCCAACTAAGATATAATTACCCCTTATTGGGGGCAGAACAGCCCTATTGGGTTTATTTAATGGTTAAATGATTCCCTTTTCTCTGTAATAATAAAACAGTACCTGTACTTGATCCCAACTAAGATATAATTACCCCTTATTGGAGGCAAAACAATCCAATTGGGTTTAATTACTGTTTAAATATTTTTTTTCGCAGACTTAGGGTAGGAGATCCAAATTACGGAAAGACCCCTTAACCCGGAAAACCCTAGGTCCCGAGGGTCCCATACCTGTATTACTAATTTACAGTATATCTGGGTGCCAACCCTACCTATGACCCCTCCCTTCCCTGTCTCTCATCATATCACTCCCTTTTATATAGATGCCCATTTCTGCCCTGCCCCTTTCCCAGCCCCCCCCACCCATTTCCCCTCCCCATCCACCTATTCCCCTACCTCTTTCCCCGCCCCCAAGTAATGTCACTTCACCCCCCCAACCTAAAGGCCATACTATGCACATTTCCCCTTCCCCCTGCTCTTTAGGGATCAGTATAACATGGAGGACAAGGCAGTATATCCTTACAGTGTTTGTGGGGGGGTACAACAAGCCGTGTGTTTATACATCTTGCAGTGGAGAGAATGTTCCTGGTACCCGGGGGGGGGAATGTTCAGCGAATGAAAGACCCAGGTGGCACAAACGCCAGGGGTGATATCTGTCAGTTTGTCAGCCATTAATATGAATGAGGCGACAGCACTGCTGCCCGGGCGGGGGGGGGGGATGTTACTGCCCTGTCTGTGTCCCGCAGCCTCTCTGATTAGCAGGGGATTGTGCCAGATCAGCAGCTGCGTCTGTAATGTGTATTGATTAATTGTAATAAGGTACCTTTAAATTACACGAGAGAGGAGGCTAATACCATGTGTTTGTGTGGGGGCGGGGGGGGGGGGAAGAAAATGTTATTGTGTTGTCCTTTTCCCCTGTGTTGGACAAACAAATGAAGGCTTTCCTCTCACGGAGCAGATGGAAAGGGAACAGTATGGCAGCTACATGTCTACTCATCTCTCCTTATATTATCTTTTATAAGAATATTTGATATATTTTTCATTTAAAGGAGAAGGAAAGGCATTTTGCCATTTTATGGCCCAATAGTGCCACCTAGAACCCTATATTTATTCTGCAGAAAGCTTTACCTGCCTGAGTAACAGCCCTAGCAGCTCCCTCTGTTTGTTTAAGATAGCAGCCGCCATTTTAGCTTGGTCTCAGTAGCTTCCTGCTGCAGCTCTGGCTGCTGGTAGCTCAGATTACATAGTGATGGGAGGGGGAGGAGGAAAAGGAAGGGGGAGAGAGGAGCAAACTGAGCAGACTCGTGCCTGTGCCCTTTCTGAGAGCAGGAATTCTGACACAGAAGAACATGTGACACAAAAGGAGACAAGAAATCCTGTTTTTCTTTTGATAGAGGACTCAGTGCAGCTTATGGCTGTGTTTACATAGACCTTTCCGATAAAGCTACTGAGTTTTTACCTTCCCCTTTAATGCCTTCAGGGGTTAAAGGGGAAGTAATTGTAGTTATGGAAAGTGTTCAGGTTTTAATGGATGTTTAATTAATTGGTAGGTTTGTTTTCTTTAAAACTCTCCCTTGGGTCCTGAATAAATGCCCCCAGGAGGGTTTGCTGACAGCTCCGGGCAGAAGCCATTGGGCCGACGCCACGTGAGTCATTGATTTCCCTGTAACAAACTGACTCACACTGTCTGTCAGATACAAATAGCCGGAATGGCCAGTCAGCTGCCCGGGCTGGGGGGAACTGTAGTTATAGAATGGGCAATTCTAAGCAACTTTTCCAGCTTCTTATTTGCACCACTGCCTGGTTGTTAAGGTAACTAAGCCCTCAGCAACCAGATTCCAAACTAGAGAGCTGCTAAAAAAAGTTTAAACTAAAAACTATAAAAAGAATGAAGATCAATTGCAAAGTGTCTGAGAATATCAATGTCTACATCCTACTAAAAGTTAATTTACCCCTTTAATGACAAGGAAACTCTCCACCATACCCCTTTTGAAAAAGTGACTCTCCTTACTAATCTCCTTACTATATCACAGCAACTTCTGATTGGTCGCCTTCTCCTCCTTCAGTCTCTCCATTCTTTTGCCCCAAGACACTGCCCTGTACTGGTTTTCCTCTCAAATGCTCATTTAGGGGGATACATAGCCAGGGTCGGACTGGGGGGTGAGGGGCCCACCAGGAGCCCCGCACCCCCCAAGGTGCCCCTGCTTTGCCCCCTAACCTCCGCGTAAGTAAAATGCATTGGGAGGGTCACCTGCAGCCGGGGGAGCACTGACAGGGGTCGGGTCTGGGCCGCCAGGGCCCATTAGGGTCGGACTGGGCTGCCGGGATACTGGGCCTGGAGAGCAGTAACAGGGATTGAGTCCCGGTATCCTGGTGGCCCAGTCCCAGTCTGACGCGTTTCACTTGTGCGTTCAGGGGAGAATGTTGGGGGTTAGTGACGAGCGGCAGGGGCCCCTGTGGGGGGTACAGGACCCCTGGGGTGGGGGCGACAGCCCCGGTGGGCCCTGCACCCCCCAATCCGACCCTGTACTTAGCCAGGTTTGGACTGGGCCACTGGGATACCGGGAAAAAACCTGGTGGGCCCCGGCGGCTGGGGGAGCAGTAACAGGGATCGAGTCTGGGTCGTCGGGGCCCACCGGGTTTTTTCCCAGTATCCCAGCGGCCCAGTCCCAGTCTGACGCGTTTCACTTGCTCATTCAGGGGAGAATGTTGGGGGTTTGGAAGGAGCGGCAGGGGCCCCTGTGGGGGGTGCGGGGCCCCTGGGGTGGCAGCACCGGTGGGCCCTGCACGCCCCAGTCCAACCCCGTACTTAGCCAGGGTCGGACTGGGCCACCAGGATACCGGGAAAAAACCCGGTGGGCCCTGCACCCCCAGTCCTACCCTGTACTTAGCAAGAATCAAATTCTCAATTTTAAGTTTTTTTATCCAAAAAAGCGAGGGGGGCCTCAAGGCTTTGTCCCGGGGTCCTTATTATTCTCTTTGTATCTCTCTTGGCAGCAAACAAACCGGAGGTTCAGTTGTTCTGTTCACTCAGGGTGACAAAATACCATTTCCAGTTTATTTTACTGAATAAATCAATAAAGTCCATTTGCAGCAGCTCATTTGGGCCAAAAGCACTAGCGGAAAATTGGGGCCTTTCAGGTCACGGCACAGACGTACCCCAGTGGCACGGAGCTGCAGGGGGGGTGGGGGGAGATTTAATTAGGTTGGGAGAGGGGCGGGGCTATGCAGAGTAGGGGCAGGACTATGCAGAGTATATGGGAATATGTATTGGAGATTAGATAAAGGGCAATGGAGCCAATGGTTGCACGAAAACAATTCCCTTTTCAATGGCCTCAACCAATACGGGGAAAAACTGCCAAATATCCATCAGATTGGTAAGAACCCCATTACAATGGCCAATGGGCACACTGGTGGGTTTCTATAGGCCCAAAGTATAATGCAGTTGTTGGCCAGGGATCTGAATGGGGGGCTAGGGGAGTAGATATATATATATAATTAACTTCATGTTTTCCTTTTTTTTAACACACACATATATATATATATATATATATATATATATATATATATAAATTGCAAGGTTGCCAGGGAACCCTGGGAGCGGTTACGCTAGGGTGGGCTGTAGGCACAAGGGGAATATCTTTGGTGACGGCTGAATCGATTGGGATTGAAACTCTCTTGTTATATTGATAATTCTCAGGAATTAAGGGGTCCTACTTTGTTTGGCTGATTTATTCACTTTTTCTTAACCCTCCCACTGCCGCTCTAGTGGGAATCTTCTGCTCGTGTGTTTATTTGGCCTTGATAGAGCGGCTGCTACAGTAACAGCCTGACGGCAACATTGATTTCATTTACTGCTTTTCTGTATCCAGCGCCTTCTCCGATATTGATTTCAGATTAATTAGATCGGCCGCTCATTCCCTTCAGCGAGGAGAAGCCATGAAACCTCTCCCACTGCTTCTCCTGAGCTACAAACGGCCATTATACCAACCTAAGGGGTATCCTGAAACATAATGATTAACTGCCCCCAGCCTTGCGCTTTGTATGGAGACTATATTGTGGGTAGGTAGGGAAACAGATGGGATAATAGCCTCTGGGAAGGGACTGGGGCTGTGGGATAGCAGGTATAGTAGGGAGAGATGGTGCCTATAGTAGCAGTGGGGGGATAATAGCCTCTGGGAAGGGACTGGGGCTGTGGGATAGCAGGTATAGTAGGGAGAGATGGTGCCTATAGTAGCAGTGGGGGGATAATAGCCTCTGGGAAGGGACTGGGGCTGTGGGATAGCAGGTATAGTAGGGAGAGATGGTGCCTATAGTAGCAGTGGGGGGATAATAGCCTCTGGGAAGGGACTGGGGCTGTGGGATAGCAGGTATAGTAGGGAGAGATGGTGCCTATAGTAGCAGTGGGGGGGGATAATAGCCTCTGGGAAGGGACTGGGGCTGTGGGATAGCAGGTATAGTAGGGAGAGATGGTGCCTATAGTAGCAGTGGGGGGGGATAATAGCCTCTGGGAAGGGACTGGGGCTGTGGGATAGCAGGTATAGTAGGGAGAGATGGTGCCTATAGTAGCAGTGGGGGGGGATAATAGCCTCTGGGAAGGGACTGGGGCTGTGGGATAGCAGGTATAGTAGGGAGAGATGGTGCCTATAGTAGCAGTGGGATAATAGCCTCTGGGAAGGGACTGGGGCTGTGGGATAGCAGGTATAGTAGGGAGAGATGGTGCCTATAGTAGCAGTGGGGGGATAATAACCTCTGGGAAGGGACTGGGGCTGTGGGATAGGAGGTATAGTAGGGAGAGATGGTGCCTATAGTAGCAGTGGGGGGATAATAACCTCTGGGAAGGGACTGGGGCTGTGGGATAGGAGGTATAGTAGGGAGAGATGGTGCCTATAGTAGCAGTGGGGGGATAATAGCCTCTGGGAAGGGACTGTGGCTGTGGGAAAGCAGGTATAGTAGGGAGAGATGGTGCCTATAGTAGCAGTGGGGGGATAATAGCCTCTGGGAAGGGACTGGGGCTGTGGGATAGCAGGTATAGTAGGGAGAGATGGTGCCTATAGTAGCAGTGGGGGGATAATAGCCTCTGGGAAGGGACTGGGGCTGTGGGATAGCAGGTATAGTAGGGAGAGATGGTGCCTATAGTAGCAGTGGGGGGATAATAGCCTCTGGGAAGGGACTGGGGCTGTGGGATAGCAGGTATAGTAGGGAGAGATGGTGCCTATAGTAGCAGTGGGGGGATAATAGCCTCTGGGAAGGGACTGGGGCTGTGGGATAGCAGGTATAGTAGGGAGAGATGGTGCCTATAGTAAGCAGTGGGGGGATAATAGCCTCTGGGAAGGGACTGTGGCTGTGGGATAGCAGGTATAGTAGGGAGAGATGGTGCCTATAGTAGCAGTGGGGGGATAATAGCCTCTGGGAAGGGACTGGGGCTGTGGGATAGCAGGTATAGTAGGGAGAGATGGTGCCTATAGTAGCAGTGGGATAATAGCCTCTGGGAAGGGACTGGGGCTGTGGGATAGCAGGTATAGTAGGGAGAGATGGTGCCTATAGTAGCAGTGGGGGGATAATAGCCTCTGGGAAGGGACTGGGGCTGTGGGATAGCAGGTATAGTAGGGAGAGATGGTGCCTATAGTAGCAGTGGGGGATAATAGCCTCTGGGAAGGGACTGGGGCTGTGGGATAGCAGGTATAGTAGGGAGAGATGGTGCTTATAGTAGCAGTGGGGGGATAATAGCCTCTGGGAAGGGACTGGGGCTGTGGGATAGCAGGTATAGTAGGGAGAGATGGTGCCTATAGTAGCAGTGGGGGGATAATAGCCTCTGGGAAGGGACTGGGGCTGTGGGATAGCAGGTATAGTAGGGAGAGATGGTGCCTATAGTAGCAGTGGGGGGGATAATAGCCTCTGGGAAGGGACTGGGGCTGTGGGATAGCAGGTATAGTAGGGAGAGATGGTGCCTATAGTAGCAGTGGGGGGATAATAGCCTCTGGGAAGGAACTGGGGCTGTGGGATAGCAGGTATAGTAGGGAGAGATGGTGCCTATAGTAGCAGTGGGGGGATAATAGCCTCTGGGAAGGGACTGGGGCTGTGGGATAGCAGGTATAGTAGGGAGAGATGGTGCCTATAGTAACAGTGGGGGGATAATAGCCTCTGGGAAGGGACTGGGGCTGTGGGATAGCAGGTATAGTAGGGAGAGATGGTGCCTATAGTAGCAGTGGGGGGATAATAGCCTCTGGGAAGGGACTGGGGCTGTGGGATATCAGGTATAGTAGGGAGAGATGGTGCCTATAGTAGCAGTGGGGGGATAATAGCCTCTGGGAAGGGACTGGGGCTGTGGGATAGCAGGTATAGTAGGGAGAGATGGTGCCTATAGTAGCAGTGGGGGGATAATAGCCTCTGGGAAGGGACTGGGGCTGTGGGATAGCAGGTATAGTAGGGAGAGATGGTGCCTATAGTAGCAGTGGGGGGATAATAGCCTCTGGGAAGGGACTGGGGCTGTGGGATAGCAGGTATAGTAGGGAGAGATGGTGCCTATAGTAGCAGTGGGACCAGCGCTAGATGTTAGCAGCACTTACCAAACCATCTGCGGCAATAGAAACCTTATATGGAACATGCAGCTCTATAGGAAGAAAGGCTTTAGTGACACCTGCTGTCTGTTTCCCGTTACTGCAGGATCTCTGTTCAAAATGCGCTGCCCCCGCATCACAGAATGCCCTCCATCTTCCTGCTAAAATCGCCTTTACTTTTGTTTTATTTGTACTGAATGGGGCCCTGGAATGCTCATACTCTGCTGGATTTCACAGTAGATAAAGTCGTCTAAAACTGCAGCCGTCGTTCCCGAAGTCTATTTTCTTATTGTTAGTAGCTTCGTAAGACTTGTTATTTTTAGTTAGCGCCTCTTCTTTTCATTTCTCAGATTGTCATATTCACACCGCTGCCGAGTTGCTAAGTAGGACCCTAGCAACCAGTTAGATTCATTGGAAAATTGCACAGACATTGATTTAAAGGAGAACTATCACCCACACATTAAAAGCTGTATAATAAAAGTCCTTTTATGAAACCCAATTTATTTTTTTAATCAAATCATCCATACCTGTTATAAATGTATTTAAAAATCTGAGCTGTCAATCATATATTGCCTGCCCCGCCTCTATGCCGGAGGCATAGAGGCGGGGCAGGCAATATATGATTGACAGCTCAGATTTTTCAATTACAATAACTTTCATTTTCCATTCAGCACTTCCTAGATATCACCTAGATGACAAATGCAGCCATTGCAGTTTCTTACTGAAATATTGCAAGGGAAGAACCTCCATCAGTGTTACCCCCCTTGCACCTCATTAACTGCCCCGGGGCAATCCTGTAGGACTTTTCTGCCCACTGACCATACAGTGATACATATTTCCATTTGGTGGGAGTGCTTACCAAAAACAGGGTGGGGCTTTGTAGAATTAATTAGTAGCCCCGCCCACCACCAATGACCCTGTGTGTAAAGCAATGGATATATATTTGTATATAAATAATGTAATATTTCATTTTTTGTTGCTGTTGGTTCATCCCATAACCCCCCCTTTTCCCATTGTGTTACCTTCTCAGAAATGCTTTTGCTCTGTGTGTATTTATATTTATATATATTTATTATATTTATATTATTTTTGCTCACATCTTACCTGCTTTTATGTTGATTTTGCTTCATTTTTTTTTTTCTGCCATGCTGTTCAGCTTTTGGATTCCAGGAAAACCAAGGTTTGTCTCTTTTTCACAATGACCCCTTTCCCCTACTGTAAGTGCTAGGGCTGCTGGGTAATGTAGTCCGGTATTTAACCTGCCTGTCAGTAAATCACCAGTGAGGGCCAGCACCGGTATTACAGATTTTCCGGCCATGTACTTCGTTATACCTAAAAAACCCTCCCTTTCCTCACCTTCTCAGCTGCCAATCAGCCTTTAAAATCACAGGCCCACCTTTGCCCCGCCCATTTCCCCGCCTATGGATTTTAAGGCCTCACTGCTTTGCCCTTATTAGCCAGAAATTAAATTGCTGCCATGTTACTTAGCTAATCAGTCCTATCAATTACTCAGCAAATTTTGCCTTCCAATGCTCTCCATTTGGTATTTTAGCTGCTATCTGGTTGCTAGCATCTTATTTACCCTAGCAACCAGGCAGTGGTTTAAACAAGAGATGGGAATATGAATAGAGGAGGGGCTGAATAGAAAGATAAGGAATAAAAAGTAACAATAACAATAAAACTGGAGCCTCACAGAGCAATAGGGTTTGGCTGCCGGGGTCAGTGACCCCCATTTGAAAGCTGCAAAGAGTTAGAAGAAAAAAGCAAATAGATAAAAAATTATAATAAATAAATAATTAAGACCAATTGTAAAGTTGCTAAGAATTGGCCATTCTATAACCTAATAAAAGGGAGCAAGATAGCAGCTCCCAGTAAGTATCAGAATAGCACTCAATAGTAAGAAATCCAAGTCCGGCTTGGGACTCCTCCAGTTACATGGGAGTAGGAGAAACAATAGGTTAGCTGAAAGCAGTTCTAAAGTGTAGCGCTGGCTGAAAGCTCAGACTCAGGCACACTTTACTGCTGCGCTGCAAGTTGGAGTGATATCCCCCCCACCCCCAGCAGCCGATCAGCAGAACAATGGGAAGGGAGCAAGATAGCAGCTCCCAGTAGGTATCAGAATAGCACTCAATAGTAAGAAACCCAAGTCCGGCTTGGGACTCCTCCAGTTACATGGGAGTAGGAGAAACAATAGGTTAGCTGAAAGCAGTTCTAATGTGTAGCGCTGGCTGAAAGCTCAGACTCAGGCACACTTTACTGCTGCGCTGCAAGTTGGAGTGATATCCCCCTCCCCCCCAGCAGCCGATCAGCAGAACAATGGGAAGGGAGCAAGATAGCAGCTCCCAGTAGGTATCAGAATAGCACTCAATAGTAAGAAATCCAAGTCCGGCTTGGGACTCCTCCAGTTACATGGGAGTAGGAGAAACAATAGGTTAGCTGAAAGCAGTTCTAATGTGTAGCGCTGGCTGAAAGCTCAGACTCAGGCACAAGGCACTGAGATGCCAGTTGGAACCCTACGTTACAATATAACCCCACAGATGTTACACATGTGAGTCCCTATATGCCCCCCATCCCAACTAATTGCACCCCACACGGCGGTGCTGCTGCCCAGCGCAAAGCCAGACGGCACCAATTTCAAAATAAAACCCACCCAACAGGCGCTATTCCAACATCCCCAGTGAAACCCAAAGCCGGTGGCGCTGACAGGACCATAAAAGTGTATTGGCTACGTGACTCTCGAGAATTCTTTTTTAATGTGTTGGACGTGACTTTTCCCAATTTATAGTTCGAAAATGCTCTTTTTGTTGTTGTCTCTAAACCCAAACCGTCCCCACCATAAAAATAACTTGGCTTTTGGAATTGAATAGAAGTTTCTAATGGAACGTTTGGCAGCTGACGGAACCCGCCATTTTATTGTGTTAATGATTTAGAATTTGGAACGTGCCATTTAGAAACTCTAGAACTATTGTCTTGTCCTCGAGTCGTACTTAGTTATAAATCCACCCAACCCTTTGATCGTGACTCCCATTAAAAACCTTCATGTTATTTTAACTTTGACATCATCGCAAATATTTATCAGAACAAAGTCTGTTTCCAATTTACCCCCCAAGAAAATTCTATAGACAATAACAAGAATTGCTGGTAGATATTCCGTTCATTCAGCCCACTGCAACCTTGGAACTAGTGATGCCCCTTAGTACACCGGTTCCAGGAGCAGTATCTGGGGGCAGTTCCTTAAACTTCAGTTTGAAGTGAAATGTAGTTGATGTTCTAAATCAGCGGTTCTCAACCTGTGGGTCGGGACCCCTTCGGGAGTCGAACGACCCTTTCACAGGGGTCGCCTAAGACCATCGGAAAACACATATTTCCGATGGTCTTAGGAATAATTTTATGGTTGGGGGTCACCACAACATGAGGAACTGTATTAAAGGGTCATGGAATTAGGAAGGTTGAGAACCACTGTTCTAGATAGTCTTGGGGCTGTGGCTGATGTACTCATACCCGTCATTTATGTCTGTAACATTATCCAATGTTGCAACCTACAACTGAAAAACTCCCCGCCGTTGCTTTAAAGTCTTGGATCACCTAGCAACTTTTCAATTGGTCTTCATTGTTTATTTCTTATAGTTTTTTCATTATTTGCCTTCTTCTTCCAACTCTTTGAGTTTTCAAATGGAAGTCATAGACCCCGGCAGGCAGGCAGGCAGGCTCCAGTTTTATTGTTACTGTTACTTCATATATCAGTCTCTCTTCCAAACCACTCCCTGGTTGCTAAGGTAACTTGGACCCTAGCAACCAAAGTAAACTCAAAGGTGAACAACCCCTTTAACGCTAGGTGCAGTAGAACCTTCTATGTTTTGATGTTGAACAGTGGAAGCCTGTTCCTCCCATTAACACAGTATTTGCACCCTTGTTGTAGCATCTACAGCTGACCATCCAGGCCCTCCAAGATGAGCTTAGAACCCAGAGAGACCTCAACCACCTTCTACAGCAGGAAAGTGGAAACCGAGGCGGCGAACACTTCACCATAGAGCTCACCGAGGATAACTTCCGGACACTTCAGGCGGAACATGACAGGCAAGCCAAAGAACTGTTCCTTCTCAGGAAAACCCTGGAGGAGATGGAACTGAGGATCGAGACGCAAAAGCAGACACTAAGTGCCAGAGACGAGTCCATCAAGAAGCTCCTAGAAATGCTTCAGAGCAAAGGGTTGCCTTCCAAAGGGATGGACATGGAGGAGAACGAGAAAACGCGCCGGATGGTGGAAGCGGAGTCGCAGTTGAACCATCTAGAGGTTCTCTTGGACCAAAAGGACAAGGAGAATATCCATTTAAGAGAGGTAAGGAGACCAGTTTGGCCTTCACTAGAATATCTATCAGTCTTTGTAGGCTCAATTAGGGGCTTATTTATCAATTTTTTAATTAATTTGTTTTTAATATCGAAAGTGCGAATAAAAAACTATTGAAATATTCGAGTTTCAAACTCAAAACAATCTCGAATAAAACTCGAAAACTTGAATGGAAAGTACAGCTTCACTATGCTTGGGACAGCAAAGTCCCTATAGAAACCCTCCTGCTTTTAGATGGCAAAGTTTTACGTTCAAGTTTTTGAGCAAATACCAAAAGACATTGGAGTTTTCGAGACATAACTTGAATTCTAAGACCAAGCTAAAATGGCAGCTGCTATCTTAAACAAACAAAGGCAGCTTCTAGGGCTGTTTACTCAGGCAGGTAAAGCTTTCTGCAGAATAAATATAGGGTTCTAGGTGTCACTATTGTGGCGAATCTATTGGCACAACAAGTAACAACTCCACTTGCAAAACTACTCATTTAGGCAAATACTACAGTATTTTAAGGACTTCGCCTTTACATTTGAGTCCAGCAGACAGTGTAGTTTAGACTGAACATAATTTTATATTCTAGAACGATTCTAGATTCGGTGCATCCCTAGTAAGTAACCTTATGGCTGACACTTCTATTGGCAGAGGGGAGCATTTACAGAGACTTCAGTGAGATTCCATTGGTGTGGCCAACCCTTGCTAGGTGAAGAGCTGAAATTGAAAGGGAAAATGGGTGGGGCTTGTCAGAATGGGGGTGTGGTTAGTGGGAATCAGGTCATTGGCTGGCCATAACAGTACAAAGCTAGTGTGGTCATTAGACCTGTAAAAAATAATTATTAACTTTGTTTAGAAGGCTAATTGTTCCAGTTGAAGCTGCAGGTCGGACACCCTTGACTGATATACAGGTATGGAACCTGTTATCCAGAATGCTTGGGACCTGGGGTTTTTCGGTATAAGGGATCTTTCCGTAATTTGGATCTCCATGACTCAAGTCTGCTATAAATCATTTAAATATTGAATAAACCCAATAGGGCTGTTCTGCCCCCAATAAGGGGTAATTATATCTTAGTTGGGATCAAGTACAGGTACTGTTTTATTATTACAGAGAAAAGGGAATCATTTAACCATTAAATAAACCCAATAGGGCTGTTCTGCCCCAATAAGGGGTAATTATATCTTAGTTGGGATCAAGTACAGGTACTGTTTTATTATTACAGAGAAAAGGGAATCATTTAACCATTAAATAAACCCAATAGGGCTGTTCTGCCCCAATAAGGGGTAATTATATCTTAGTTGGGATCAAGTACAGGTACTGTTTTATTATTACAGAGAAAAGGGAATCATTTAACCATGAAATAAACCCAATAGGGCTGTTCTGCCCCCAATAAGGGGTAATTATATCTTAGTTGGGATCAAGTACAGGTACTGTTTTATTATTACAGAGAAAAGGGAATCATTTAACCATGAAATAAACCCAATAGGGCTGTTCTGCCCCAATAAGGGGTAATTATATCTTAGTTGGGATCAAGTACAGGTACTGTTTTATTATTACAGAGAAAAGGGAATCATTTAACCATTAAATAAACCCAATAGGGCTGTTCTGCCCCCAATAAGGGGTAATTATATCTTAGTTGGGATCAAGTACAGGTACTGTTTTATTATTACAGAGAAAAGGGAATCATTTAACCATGAAATAAACCCAATAGGGCTGTTCTGCCCCAATAAGGGGTAATTATATCTTAGTTGGGATCAAGTACAGGTACTGTTTTATTATTACAGAGAAAAGGGAATCATTTAACCATTAAATAAACCCAATAGGGCTGTTCTGCCCCAATAAGGGGTAATTATATCTTAGTTGGGATCAAGTACAGGTACTGTTTTATTATTACAGAGAAAAGGGAATCATTTAACCATTAAATAAACCCAATAGGGCTGTTCTGCCCCAATAAGGGGTAATTATATCTTAGTTGGGATCAAGTACAGGTACTGTTTTATTGTTACAGAGAAAAGGGAATCATTTAACCATTAAATAAACCCAATAAGGGGTAATTATATCTTATCGTACGGCATCCCTATCATACTGGGGAAAATAATTGCTCCTATTGCCCCTTTAACTCTAAGAGAAGTCGCTTCTGCCCCGCCGCAGGGTCACTGTATGGGGATTAATGATGAAGTTGTGAAGGACTCGTGTCTGGCAAATTCTATAGCCGGAAACATCTGCTCGCGCTCCCGTACAATGGGGCCTGATTGGCTGATGTTTCTCTCGTTTGCCACTTGTCGCCTTCTCCCTGGAATTGGAATAGAGGAATGAAGAGCGGTGATTTTGGGTAAATATAACTGAAAAGACTGAATTGCTTGGAACTTACCCAGAATTCCCTTCTGAGCATTTTTTTTGGCATTTACAAATTGCACTTAATTTTCTATTTTAGTGGTTTCTGATTAGCAATTTTAGACGGTTTTGGAGCGCTAATGCCAGGCCTTGATTAACAGCTCTCTCTTAAGGCCCAGAGTGTCAGCGACTGTCTCTATGCACTATTCAGTTAACCATTGAGTTGCTGGCTGTTAGTTGAGCTACAAACCTGCCATTAGGACTCTAAAGATACCTCAGAAACTGCTAAAATATGTAATTATTGCAAATCGCTCAGTGCTCGGAGAAGCACCCTGAGTACAGTTACATCAATTTTGCTTTTTGGGTTTACTTCCCCTTTAAAGGGGCGGTTCACCTTCAAGTTAACTAATTTCCTATTCCTAGCAACTTTACAATTGGACTTCATGATTTATCCTCTATAGTTTTTTAATGATTTGTATTTCTCTTCTACAGCTTTGCAGCTTTCAAATGGGGGTCACTGACCCCGGCAGCCAAACCCTATTGCTCTGTGAGGCTCCAGTTGTATTGTTATTGTTACTTTTTATTCCTTATCTTTCTATTCAGCCCCTCCTCTGTTCATATTCCTGTCTCTCATTCAAACCACTCCCTGGTTGCTAAGGTAAACAAGACCCTAGCAACCAGATAGCTGCTGAAATTCTGAACTGAATAAAAAGCTCAATAACTGATAAAACACAAAGAATAGAAATTGAAAACCAATTGCAAATTATCTTGGAATATTGATATCTACGTCCTACTAAACATTAATTTAAAGGGGAACTACCCCTTTAACACAGTTAGGGGCTTTACTCGTCTCGTTGTGATACCAGTATTTTTATTTTCTCAGTAGAATATTTTTGTTTCTCTCTAAATAAACTTTGGGTCGCTCCTCAGCGCCGCGGCCGCACTTCAGGGAATACAGAGTTTTTATCGTGTTTAAATCTAGTGCAGATATTTGCTCTGACAACATTTTTCTAAAACCATCTGACCACAAGCTTTTCATTAAAGCTTCTGTATATCTCCGCCTCCCACCTATATCCCTCATTTAACTATTTGATCCTGCATAAAGAACTAATATACAACATTATACAGAGTTGGGATCCATTATCCGGAAACCTGTTATCCAGAAAGCTCCACATTACGGGAAGGCTGTCTCCCATAGACTCCATTTTAATCAAATAATTCAAATTTTTAAAAAAGATTTCCCTTTTCTCTGTAATAATAAAACAGTACCTGTACTTGATCCCAACTAAGATATAATTACCCCTTATTGGGGCAGAACAGTCCTATTAGGTTTATTTAATGGTTAAATGATTCCCTTTTCTCTGTAATAATAAAACAGTACCTGTACTTGATCCCAACTAAGATATAATTACCCCTTATTGGGGCAGAACAGTCCTATTGGGTTTATTTAATGGTTAAATGATTCCCTTTTCTCTGTAATAATAAAACAGTACCTGTACTTGATCCCAACTAAGATATAATTACCCCTTATTGGGGCAGAACAGCCCTATTGGGTTTATTTAATGGTTAAATGATTCCCTTTTCTCTGTAATAATAAAACAGTACCTGTACTTGATCCCAACTAAGATATAATTACCCCTTATTGGGGCAGAACAGTCCTATTGGGTTTATTTAATGGTTAAATGATTCCCTTTTCTCTGTAATAATAAAACAGTACCTGTACTTGATCCCAACTAAGATATAATTACCCCTTATTGGGGGCAGAACAGCCCTATTGGGTTTATTTAATGGTTAAATGATTCCCTTTTCTCTGTAATAATAAAACAGTACCTGTACTTGATCCCAACTAAGATATAATTACCCCTTATTGGGGGCAGAACAGCCCTATTGGGTTTATTTAATGGTTAAATGATTCCCTTTTCTCTGTAATAATAAAACAGTACCTGTACTTGATCCCAACTAAGATATAATTACCCCTTATTGGGGCAGAACAGCCCTATTGGGTTTATTTAATGGTTAAATGATTCCCTTTTCTCTGTAATAATAAAACAGTACCTGTACTTGATCCCAACTAAGATATAATTACCCCTTATTGGGGCAGAACAGCCCTATTGGGTTTATTTAATGGTTAAATGATTCCCTTTTCTCTGTAATAATAAAACAGTACTTGTACTTGATCCCAACTAAGATATAATTACCCCTTATTGGGGGCAGAACAGCCCTATTGGGTTTATTTAATGGTTAAATGATTCCCTTTTCTCTGTAATAATAAAACAGTACCTGTACTTGATCCCAACTAAGATATAATTACCCCTTATTGGGGCAGAACAGCCCTATTGGGTTTATTTCATGGTTAAATGATTCCCTTTTCTCTGTAATAATAAAACAGTACCTGTACTTGATCCCAACTAAGATATAATTACCCCTTATTGGGGGCAGAACAGCCCTATTGGGTTTATTTAATGGTTAAATGATTCCCTTTTCTCTGTAATAATAAAACAGTACTTGTACTTGATCCCAACTAAGATATAATTACCCCTTATTGGGGGCAGAACAGCCCTATTGGGTTTATTTAATGGTTAAATGATTCCCTTTTCTCTGTAATAATAAAACAGTACCTGTACTTGATCCCAACTAAGATATAATTACCCCTTATTGGGGCAGAACAGCCCTATTGGGTTTATTTAATGGTTAAATGATTCCCTTTTCTCTGTAATAATAAAACAGTACCTGTACTTGATCCCAACTAAGATATAATTACCCCTTATTGGGGCAGAACAGTCCTATTGGGCCCCACCCCCCCCCAGAATAACATACCTTTCTTCCTGCATTAAACCATTTTCATGGTTTTTGAATTATTTGCTTTTCTCTTCTGACTAATCTTTCAAATGGGGGTCACTGACCCCGGCAGCCAAACCCTATTGCTCTGTGAGGCTCCAGTTTTATTGTTATTGTTACTTTTTTTTTTACTTATTTTTCTATGCCCCTCCCTTCCCTCAGTAGTTGTGCACATTTAAAGAACAAGTAAACCTTTTTTTATATCTCTAGAATGGCTCTATTCTCTATCACAAGCAGCTCAACTGCAGCTCTCTCTGCTACTTCTTATTCTAGTGTGAAGCTCCGCCCCCTTTTCTTTGCTTAACTCTCCTTCTCTCTTTGACTTTGAAGAGGGTGCCTGCTGTACCTGATTGATTTCCATTGGAGCAGCGGCAGCAAACATGCACAGTAGGCACCTCTTTGACCATCGGGACAGTCAGAGTGAGAGAAGGAGAGCTAAAAGAAAAAAAGGGGTGGAGTTTCACACTAGACTAAGAAGTAGCAGAGAGAGCTGCAGTTGAGCTGCTTGTGATAGAGAATAGAGCCATTCTAGAGATATAAAAAAAGGTTTACTTGTTCTTTAAATGTGCACAACTACTGAGGGAAGGGAGGGGCATAGAAAAATAAGTAAAAAAAAAAGTAACAATAAAACAATAAATAACAATAAAACTGGAGCCTCACAGAGCAATAGGGTTTGGCTGCCGGGGTCAGTGACCCCCATTTGAAAGATTAGTCAGAAGAGAAAAGCAAATAATTCAAAAACCATGAAAATGGTTTAATAAATAATGAAGACCAATTGCAAAGTTGCTAGTAATAAGGCATTCTTTAACATACTGAAAGCTAACGTAAAGGAGAACCACCCCTTTAACTGGGTCAGTCGCCTAAGATACCCCCCCCTACATGCCCCTCTGGGTTTGTCACCAAAAAGTATCTACCGGGAAAAATGAATACAGTTTTATTGGCCCAGTCACTTTTCTGAGGATAAAAGCTTTTTTGTTGTTTGCCTGCCTGGTTGCTAGGGACAGTTTGACCCTAGCAACCAGTCAATGCACTTTGTAGCTGCAGAGCAAAAGTTAAAACAGAATACAAAGATAAGAAACACCTTGAGTTTGCCCCACAATCCCCCTGTCTCACTCAGACCAAAGGTTAATTGCAGGACAACTTGCCCTTTTAATTCCTGCCCTAAGAATGTGGCCATTGTGCCGCCTGTGGGAGACCCTCTGGGCCACTAGGTGGCAGGCGTGAGTTATAGTTGGTACAAAGTAAGAATTGTTCACATATTTTGGTTGTGGCCTGTGAGTACCGGGGAGGGTAACTCCCCACCGGCTATGGTTAGTAACACTGCGCTCAGATATCTTATATATTATTTAGCTCCGTGGGTCTCCCCCTGGGGGGGTTAATGCTAATTCCTCTCCTGAGTCTGAAGGTGCAGAGATGGATCCGTCATCATATTTAGCCAATTAGAGAGCACCGACAGTTGGGTCTCTGCTTCATGTTTCAAAATGCCCCCCCCCCGGGATTTTCTGGGTCCGGCAGCGAATTAATTTTAAGACCCCCCCCTAAAAAAAGTTGATCGAAGTTAACAATATATATTGGAATTACTCATTAATTAATTGTGTCCACCTGTAACCTCAGCTTCTGCTTCCTCTGCACTTATACCCCTGGGCCTGGGATACTGGGAGTAGTAATTATCAGGTGTCTGATTGGTGGAGCCATCCACTCTCTACCAGTACAGAACAGGAATGTTCTGGGCACACAATAAGCTGTACCCCCATACTGTACTGTCTAAGGGAAACACTATGGCACCCCCTACCCATATGTATAAATACAAATATACAGAGAAGGAATGTTCTGGGCACACAATAAGCTGTACCCCCATACTGTACTGTCTAAGGGATACACTATGGCACCCCCTACCCATATGTATAAATACAAATATACAGAGAGGGAATGTTCTGGGCACACAATAAGCTGTACCCCCATACTGTACTGTCTAAGGGAAACACTATGGCACCCCCTACCCATATGTATAAATACAAATATACAGAGAAGGAATGTTCTGGGCACACAATAAGCTGTACCCCCATACTGTACTGTCTAAGGGAAACACTATGGCACCTCCTACCCATATGTATAAATACAAATATACAGAGAGGGAATGTTCTGGGCACACAATAAGCTGTACCCCCATACTGTACTGTCTAAGGGAAACACTATGGCACCTCCTACCCATATGTATAAATACAAATATACAGAGAAGGAATGTTCTGGGCACACAATAAGCTGTACCCCCATACTGTACTGTCTAAGGGAAACACTATGGCACCCCCTACCCATATGTATAAATACAAATATACAGAGAAGGAATGTTCTGGGCACACAATAAGCTGTACCCCCATACTGTACTGTCTAAGGGAAACACTATGGCACCCCCTACCCATATGTATAAATACAAATATACAGAGAGGGAATGTTCTGGGCACACAATAAGCTGTACCCCCATACTGTACTGTCTAAGGGAAACACTATGGCACCCCCTACCCATATGTATAAATACAAATATACAGAGAAGTAATGTTCTGGGCACACAATAAGCTGTACCCCCATACTGTACTGTCTAAGGGAAACACTATGGCACCCCCTACCCATATGTATAAATACAAATATACAGAGAGGGAATGTTCTGGGCACACAATAAGCTGTACCCCCATACTGTACTGTCTAAGGGAAACACTATGGCACCCCCTACCCATATGTATAAATACAAATATACAGAGAAGGAATGTTCTGGGCACACAATAAGCTGTACCCCCATACTGTACTGTCTAAGGGAAACACTATGGCACCTCCTACCCATATGTATAAATACAAATATACAGAGAAGGAATGTTCTGGGCACACAATAAGCTGTACCCCCATACTGTACTGTCTAAGGGAAACACTATGGCACCTCCTACCCATATGTATAAATACAAATATACAGAGAGGGAATGTTCTGGGCACACAATAAGCTGTACCCCCATACTGTACTGTCTAAGGGAAACACTATGGCACCTCCTACCCATATGTATAAATACAAATATACAGAGAAGGAATGTTCTGGGCACACAATAAGCTGTACCCCCATACTGTACTGTCTAAGGGAAACACTATGGCACCCCCTACCCATATGTATAAATACAAATATACAGAGAAGGAATGTTCTCCCGCGTGTGGTTCCAATGCGCATTATTTACCATACAGATTAGCCCGGGGCTGAGATCTGACCCAAATTCCAGGGGCAGCTGAAGGTCTCGCCTGATTGTTCCCTGGAATCAAGGTGGAGTCACTCAGCTCTTCGACTGGAGCCTCATAAACCGTTTAATTTGGCTTTTTTATCAGAAGTATCACTTTCGGAATTAGGGGCGTTTATAAAGGGCTCATTGTGTTTTCTAAAAATACCTCGACGCTCCGAGATAAACTGCTGGAGAAACCCCAAGATTCCTGTTGTGTTGCAGTTTTTGATGGCGGCGTTATTCAGCTTGTCAGAAGGGTTATGATTAATAACAGGATATTAATGGGGGAATGGGGGGCAGGTAGGGTTGCACTCGTTATGCACGGGGAGCCGCAAAGCCTTGGCCTCGTACAGGATCAGCCGGGAGGCTCTCGGGCAGAAAGGTACAAAACTGAATTAGATTCCTGGTATTGACTATGGGCCTAAGCAGGGTGGGGAGAGACCATTTTTGTAGTGCTCCACCCCCTTTATGTAGTGCTCCACCCCCTTTATGTAGTGTTCCACCCCCTTTTTGTTGTCCTCCACCCCCTTTTTGTAGTGTCCTCCCCCTTTTTGTAGTATCCTCCACCCTTTTTGTAGTGCTCCACCCCCTTTTTGTAGTATCCTCCACCCTTTTTGTAGTATCCTCCACCCTTTTTGTAGTGTCCTCACCCTTTTTGTAGTGTCCTCACCATTTTTGTAGTGTCCTCCCCCTTTATGTAGTCCTCCACCCCCTTTTTGTAGTGCTCCACCCCCTTTTTGTAGTGTCCTCACCCTTTTTGTAGTATCCTCCACCCTTTTTGTAGTATCCTCCACACTTTTTGTAGTGTCCTCACCCTTTTTGTAGTATCCTCCCCCTTTATGTCGTCCTCCACCCCCTTTTTGTAGTACTCAACCCCCTTTTTGTAGTTCTCCACACCCTTTTTGTAGTGCCCTTTCCCTATTTGTAGTGCTCCACCCTCATTTTGTCGTGCCCCACTGCCTTTTTGTCGTGCCCCACTTCCTTTTTGTAGTGTCCTCCCCCTTTTTGTAGTGCTCCACCCCCTTTTGTAGTCCCCCCCCCTCGTCCACAACAAAGTTACAAATCTGAATTTGAATCAGTCATGCACTGTGGTTCAGAGTTTATTCGATATTAAAAGGGGTTGTTCATTTTTGAGTTAACTTTTTAGCAATTTGTCTTTATTTTTTATGACTTGTAGTTTTTTAATCGTTCAGCAACTCTTCAGTTTAAAGGTGTAATAGCTATCTGGTTGCTAGGCTCCATATTACCCTAGCAACCTGGAAATGGCTTGAATGTCTGATATTTGACTAAGGGAGGGACTGAATAGAAAGATAAGGAATAAAAAGTAACAATAACAATAAAACTGGAGCCTCACAGAGCAATAGGGTTTGGCTGCCGGGGTCAGTGACCCCCATTTGAAAGCTGCAAAGAGTCTGAAAGAGAAAGGCAAATAATTCAAAAACTAAATAGATAATGAAGACCAACTGAAAAGTTACATGAAAGGTGAAACGTTATAGAACTGCCTATTCTATGCAACTACATAGAATAGGCAATACAAATATACAGAGAAGGAATGGATAGATATATTTCATACAGTTACCAGGGGGGACCAGTGGGTGGCGCTGCAGCCCGTGCCCTTTCCCCGGTGTCAGTAATGTTTCTATCACAGCATTTAATAAAATCGCTATTATGAATCATGTTTCTTTCCTCGCTGACACAACAATGGGTTTATTTGTGTTCCCTCTCAGGTCAGCAACCCCGGCCGGGGAGAAGGGCTAACAAGCCTCAGGGCTAAAGATTGGAGGCATTTTAGTAATTCCCCAAATCCTGACAGAGATTAGTTACTTTACAAGTCTCAGTTAATGTTCCGTTAAATAAACTTCTCATAGTTGTGCCGGCGGCTGCCCCGGCTCCTTCCTTTGGTTTCATTTAAAGAGGCCGTTTCTTGAATATATAACTGCTATTACAGGTATCGGACCCCTTATCCAGAAACCCATTATCCAGAAAGTTCTGAATTACGGAAAGCCCGTCTCCCATAGACTCCATTCTAATCAAATAATTCACATTTTTAAAAATGGTTTCCTTTTTCTCTGTAATAATAAAACAGTACCTGTACTTGATCCCAACTAAGATATAATTACCCCTTATTGGGGCAGAACAGTCCTATTGGGTTTATTTCATGGTTAAATGATTCCCTTTTCTCTGTAATAATAAAACAGTACCTGTACTTGATCCCAACTAAGATATAATTACCCCTTATTGGGGCAGAACAGTCCTATTGGGTTTATTTCATGGTTAAATGATTCCCTTTTCTCTGTAATAATAAAACAGTACCTGTACTTGATCCCAACTAAGATATAATTACCCCTTATTGGGGGCAGAACAGCCCTATTGGGTTTATTTAATGGTTAAATGATTCCCTTTTCTCTGTAATAATAAAACAGTACCTGTACTTGATCCCAACTAAGATATAATTACCCCTTATTGGGGGCAGAACAGCCCTATTGGGTTTATTTCATGGTTAAATGATTCCCTTTTCTCTGTAATAATAAAACAGTACCTGTACTTGATCCCAACTAAGATATAATTACCCCTTATTGGGGGCAGAACAGCCCTATTGGGTTTATTTAATGGTTAAATGATTCCCTTTTCTCTGTAATAATAAAACAGTACCTGTACTTGATCCCAACTAAGATATAATTACCCCTTATTGGGGCAGAACAGCCCTATTGGGTTTATTTAAGGATTTATTGATTTTTTTAGTAGACTTAAGGTAAGAGATCCGAATTATGGAAAGACCCCTTATCCGAAAAACCCCAGGTCCCGAGCATTCTGGATAATGGGTCCCTTACCTGTATTATTTAAAGGGGCGGTTCACCTTCAGGTTAACTATTAGTATGTTATAGAATGGCCTTTTCTTAGTAGATTTTCAGTTGGTCTTCATTATTTATTTATTATAGTTTTTGAGTTATTTCCCTTCTTCTTCTGACTCTTTGCAGCTTTCAAATGGGGGTCACTGACCCCGGCAGCCAAACCCTATTGCTCTGTGAGGCTCCAGTTTTATTGTTATTGTTACTTTATATTCCTTATCTTTATCTATTCATAATCCTGTTTATTCCTTTTACAAGCCACTGCCTGGTTACTAGGTTAAATTGGACCCTAGCAACCAGAGAGCTGCTGAAATTCCAACCTGGAAATCTGCTGATCAAAAAGCTTAATAATTCAGAAACTGCAAAAAAAAAAAAAAAAAATGAAGACCAATTGCAAATTGTCTCTACATCAAAATTGCTGCTCTGTAACTGAAACAGTGGGTGGAACTAGAACATCCTTATGGAAGCTTACAGTGGGAGGGGCTTGGCATCTGTAACTGAAACAGTGGGTGGGGCTAGAACATCCTTATGGAAGCTTACAGTGGGAGGGGCTTGGCATCTGTAACTGAAACAGTGGGTGGGGCTAGAACATCCTTATGGAAGCTTACAGTGGGAGGGGCTTGGCATCTGTAACTGAAACAGTGGGTGGGGCTAGAACATCCTTATGGAAGCTTACAGTGGGAGGGGCTTGGCATCTGTAACTGAAACAGTGGGTGGGGCTAGAACATCCTTATGGAAGCTTACATGGGGGAGGGGCTTGGCATCTGTAACTGAAACAGTGGGTGGGACTAGAACATCCTTATGGCAGCTTCCAGGGGAGGGGCTTGGCATCTGTAACTGAAACAGTGGGTGGGGCTAGAACATCCTTATGGAAGCTTACAGTGGGAGGGGCTTGGCATCTGTAACTGAAACAGTGGGTGGGGCTAGAACATCCTTATGGAAGCTTACAGTGGGAGGGGCTTGGCATCTGTAACTGAAACAGTGGGTGGGGCTAGAACATCCTTATGGAAGCTTACATGGGGGAGGGGCTTGGCATCTGTAACTGAAACAGTGGGTGGGACTAGAACATCCTTATGGCAGCTTACAGGGGGAGGGGCTTGGCATCTGTAACTGAAACAGTGGGTGGGGCTAGAACATCCTTATGGCAGCTTACAGTGGGAGGGGCTTGGCATCTGTAACTGAAACAGTGGGTGGAACTAGAACATCCTTATGGCAGCTTACAGTGGGAGGGGCTTGGCATCTGTAACTGAAACAGTGGGTGGAACTAGAACATCCTTATGGCAGCTTACAGTGGGAGGGGCTTGGCATCTGTAACTGAAACAGTGGGTGGGGCTAGAACATCCTTATGGAAGCTTACAGTGGGAGGGGCTTGGCATCTGTAACTGAAACAGTAGGTGGGGCTAGAACATCCTTATGGAAGCTTACATGGGGGAGGGGCTTGGCATCTGTAACTGAAACAGTGGGTGGGACTAGAACATCCTTATGGCAGCTTACAGGGGGAGGGGCTTGGCACCTGTAACTGAAACAGTGGGTGGGGCTAGAACATCCTTATGGCAGCTTACAGTGGGAGGGGCTTGGCATCTGTAACTGAAACAGTGGGTGGGGCTAGAACATCCTTATGGCAGCTTACAGTGGGAGGGGCTTGGCACCTGTAACTGAAACAGTGGGTGGGGCTAGAACATCCTTATGGAAGCTTACAGTGGGAGGGGCTTGGCATCTGTAACTGAAACAGTGGGTGGAACTAGAACATCCTTATGGCAGCTTAAAGTGGGAGGGGCTTGGCATCTGTAACTGAAACAGTGGGTGGGGCTAGAACATCCTTATGGAAGCTTACATGGGGGAGGGGCTTGGCATCTGTAACTGAAACAGTGGGTGGGGCTAGAACATCCTTATGGCAGCTTACAGTGGGAGGGGTTTGGCATCTGTAACTGAAACAGTGGGTGGGGCTAGAACATCCTTATGGCAGCTTACAGGGGGAGGGGCTTGGCATCTGTAACTGAAACAGTGGGTGGGACTAGAACATCCTTATGGCAGCTTACAGTGGGAGGGGTTTGGCATCTGTAACTGAAACAGTGGGTGGGGCTAGAACATCCTTATGGCAGCTTACAGGGGGAGGGGCTTGGCATCTGTAACTGAAACAGTGGGTGGGACTAGAACATCCTTATGGCAGCTTACAGGGGGAGGGGCTTGGCATCTGTAACTGAAACAGTGGGTGGGACTAGAACATCCTTATGGCAGCTTACAGTGGGAGGGGCTTGGCATCTGTAACTGAAACAGTGGGTGGGACTAGAACATCCTTATGGCAGCTTACAGTGGGAGGGGCTTGGCATCTGTAACTGAGACAGTGGGTGGGGCTACAACATCCTTATGGCAGCTTACAGAGGGAGGGGCTGGGCTATCCTAAGAATTCCATGGTTGCAAATATTAATTAACCCCTGATTTGCTACAAGATTTGCTGATTTATCTGCTTAACGTCCCCCAACGGGGCGGAACCTCAGCGTGTTTCTATCAGTAATGGCACCGAGAGCTTTAATCCCCTTCGGCCGACACATTTCCTGCCAATTATCGTTACAGCAACTCGTTAGCGCATTTCCAGCCTCACATTACAGCCTCGGGTCCCTGGCGCTTCTCCTTAATTGTCAGGAAATAGAGTCCTAATACTTCTACCTGCCCCCCCACATGTGCTGCCGGGTTTAAATAAATACAAACTAATGGCTTATTTTTATAATATTTCACTTACCGGGGGGGTTAATTGTAATGGATTTTCTATTGACAGTCATTTTTCCAAATGAATTGGCAGCCAGGTGTGTGCACTACCGGGGGTTCAATTAAGATGAAATTCCCTAAGCACAATTCAGCAGGAACAGCCCCCTAAGTTTGCTCATAGCCTGTACAGAGAGATACCATAAAACTATGGCACATAGGGATTCCCCTGTACTAAGCACAATTCAGCAGGAACAGCCCCCTAAGTTTGCTCATAGCCTGTACAGAGAGATACCATAAAACTATGGCACATAGGGATTCCCCTGTACTACAGTAAGCACAATTCAGCAGGAACAGCCCCCTAAGTTTGCTCATAGCCTGTACAGAGAGATACCATAAAACTATGGCACATAGGGATTTCCCTGTACTAAGCACAATTCAGCAGGAACAGCCCCCTAAGTATGCTCATAGCCTGTACAGAGAGATACCATAAAACTATGGCACATAGGGATTCCCCTATACTAAGCACAATTCAGCAGGAACAGCCCCCTAAGTTTGCTCATAGCCTGTACAGAGAGATACCATGAAACTATGGCACATAGGGATTCCCCTGTACTAAGCACAATTCAGCAGGAACAGCCCCCTAAGTTTGCTCATAGCCTGTACAGAGAGATACCATAAAACTATGGCACATAGGGATTCCCCTGTACTAAGCACAATTCAGCAGGAACAGCCCCCTAAGTTTGCTCATAGCCTGTACAGAGAGATACCATAAAACTATGGCACATAGGGATTCCCCTGTACTAAGCACAATTCAGCAGGAACAGCCCCCTAAGTTTGCCCATAGCCTGTACAGAGAGATACCATAAAACTATGGCACATAGGGATTCCCCTGTACTAAGCACAATTCAGCAGGAACAGCCCCCTAAGTTTGCCCATAGCCTGTACAGAGAGATACCATAAAACTATGGCACATAGGGATTCCCCTGTACTAAGCACAATTCAGCAGGAACAGCCCCCTAAGTTTGCCCATAGCCTGTACAGAGAGATACCATAAAACTATGGCACATAGGGATTCCCCTGTACTAAGCACAATTCAGCAGGAACAGCCCCCTAAGTAATAAGCACAATTCAGCAAGTAGTATTTATAGTATTTAGCAAATAGCAATCTCTTAGTAAGACCCCTAAACTGGGTGGCATTGGTTCTTTAGACATTAAGCCTTTAGGCTACAGATTAGAGAAGGGGCTGAGGATATGGAGAGTAGACTCCCGCTCAAGGCTCCCTCTCATTAAGGCAACACTAACCCATAATGCTTCCAGATTATCTCATGTCGATTTGTGGCACTTGGATGTTTCCGACGCATCCTCCCCGTATTTTTTCCCGTCGCCAGTTATAAAAATAATAATATTTCTGGGCCGCACATTCCTCTTCCTCTTTCAGTTCCTTTCCCCCCTTCCTTTCGAGATACAAACCGTAACGTCAGAAGCCAAAAGCAAGCCACAATCGTTCCTTTGGCGGCGCCGGGCAGCAGTGCAGCACTTTAGGGCAGATGCTGAACGGTCTGGTCTGTTCCCCCGGCTCATTACTATGCTGTTGGGTGATACACACCATGGCGCAGTCAGACGGCCCCGCGGCACACAGGGCAGCCATTCCCTCTATGTTCCTTGGCAGGGACCATTGATAAATTATACCCTGCGCGTGTCTGCCGGGGTCAGGCCCGGGGAGATAATACTGTTCTCTATCAGACGCCCCCTGTTCCATTGGCACAAATAAGTACAGTTATACGGCACATTTATATGCCTGCCTGGCACTGGGGCACAACACTCGTTTAATTTTCTTTAACTGTAATGTTCCTCCTCGGCTAACTTCCAGAAAAGGTGGCAATACACTGTAGGTCGCCAAACGAGCGGATCTTCTTCCGATATGCCCACCTATGCAGGTATCGGTCAGGGGGGTGCAGGGCCCACCGGGGCTGCTGCCTCAGGGGCCCTACAAGTGCCCCCACCGGCTGCGTCTCTTGCACCCCCTAACCCCCCTCCTCCGCAGGGGCCCCCCTAATCCCTGCAGGTCCCCTGCCCCCCCCCCAATCCCCTGCAGGGTCCCCCACCCAACGTTCTCCCCAGAGTGCACATAAGTTTAACGCATCGGGGAGGAACAGTTGGCTGGGGGACCGCTGGCAAGGGCTCTGTCTGGGCCCAGTCCGACCCTGTACCTATGGGTTGGTGATATCAGGCTAATTCAATCATTTTGGACAAACTATCTAATTAAACCAGCGGGTAAAGGCTCCGTCAGGGACTGCTTCAACGAGCCACGTGGTCCCCAATCCGACGGGACACAGGCAGATAAGCGGCTGAATCGGTCCGAAGCGCAGCTGAAATCGGCCCGTGTATGGGCACCTTAAGGGCTTAACTCCATGGGAGATTTTCATGAGATTTTGTGGGTCAGATTGAATCTTATGCTCCATGCAACAGCATGAGGTTTTGTAGGACCCGACAAAATCTGATCCCCATAGGCTGCAATGTAAAGTTGGATCAGATAACGTCGGACGGTGCTTTTGGTTCCTGCATCTCCATTCGACAGTCAATGTATTTCAATGATAAAAAAAAGTTGCTCAGACACCATCAGATGCAGCTTCCTTTCATGTTGTTTTCTATCAGTTCCATTGTATTTGAGCCCATGGAACTACATCCAACTTACAGGGTGCGTTTTGTCTGCCCAACATACTAAAGGTGCCCATACACGGGGCGATAGTAGCTGCCGATATGGGTCTCTTGGACTGATTCGGCAGCTTATCGGCCCGTGTAGGGGCAGAAACGATGGCCATACCCGACCAATATTTGGCCTGAAATTGGGCAGATATCGTCGGGCAGGTTAAAAGATTCAGTCGGATTGGGGACCGCATCGGCTCGTTGATGCAGTCCCCTAACCGATTGCCCTGGGGCCAAACGATCAAATTCGCCTACATTTTCCCTGATATCGTCCACCCGTGGGTGGGGATATCGGGTGAAGATCCGCTCGCTTAAATCTTCACGTGTATGCAGACCTTTAGATCCACTTGCTTGGTGAGGTCGCCAAGAGTGGAGCAGATTGGATTGGAGGTCGGCCTGAAAAATGCAAAAGCGACCAATCTCTGATCTGCCCAAAAGGTTCGTTTATTTAATGGTCACAGCTGCCTGAAGCCTAAAAACGCTCGCCGATATTACGCACTGCTACTGTAAACTCCTCCTACCTGTGCCGGCACCCAGTAGCCTTGAATAGACACAGGTAGGAGGAGTTTACGGTAGCGGTGCGGAATCTCGGCAAGCGTTTTTAAAGGGGATCTGAAACCAAACAAAGAATTCATATAAAAGCTCTGCTCTGTGTACCTTTAGCAATTTAATTTCCCATTCTTAGCAGTTTCTGGGATATTAGCAGTTTTAGACTGCTGATACTGGTGTTACAGCTCAAAAGCGCTCTTTTGGAGTGTTGGGAATCTTAGGGTTAACTGACTATGTAGGGTTGCAGACACTTATTTTCTGTTTGGTTTTAGGTTCCCTTTAACATGCCTGTCCATGTACAGATGCAGCATGTCAGAGGTGAATAAGGAAAGAAATCAGGAAGCAGATCCCAATTACCCCTTATTGGGGCAGAACAGCCCTATTGGGTTTATTTCATGGTTAAATGATTCCCTTTTCTCTGTAATAATAAAACAGTACCTGTACTTGATCCCAACTAAGATATAATTACCCCTTATTGGGGCAGAACAGCCCTATTGGGTTTATTTCATGGTTAAATGATTCCCTTTTCTCTGTAATAATAAAACAGTACCTGTACTTGATCCCAACTAAGATATAATTACCCCTTATTGGGGGCAGAACAGCCCTATTGGGTTTATTTAATGGTTAAATGATTCCCTTTTCTCTGTAATAATAAAACAGTACCTGTACTTGATCCCAACTAAGATATAATTACCCCTTATTGGGGCAGAACAGCCCTATTGGGTTTATTTCATGGTTAAATGATTCCCTTTTCTCTGTAATAATAAAACAGTACCTGTACTTGATCCCAACTAAGATATAATTACCCCTTATTGGGGCAGAACAGCCCTATTGGGTTTAATTACTGTTTAAATTATTTTTTAGCAGACTTAAGGTAGGAGATCCAAATTACAGAAAGACCCCTTATCCGGAAAACCCCAGGTCCCAAGCATTCTGGATAACGGGTCCCATACCTGTTATGGATCCCCTTAAGTCTTGGGATCCAGTTTGCATTCCCAGGCTATAAATACAGATACAAATATACAGAGGAGTAATGCTAAGGGCACGGTTACCCATGTTGCTTTACTGCTTATGGTAAAATAATGAATTTGCCGGAATGTTTTCGAGTTCCCTCATTTGGTTAAAAAATGCTGCGTTGCTCCCAGTCACCTTTGCCCTTTGCACCACCTGTTATGTAATATAAGAGTTTATGGGCCAGTACCCCTATTAAAAATGCAGCAGCTTAAGTCCACACCTAATGTTATGTTCCTTGGGAGAAGAAAAGACCTGTTGAAATATAAAATGATCTGCACCATCAACACGGAAATGTATTGGAGACAAATACTCTTCTTATTAGATTGTAACTTCCATCTCATCATTGTTACAGTGTAACCTTATCGCTATATGGCCGAGAGTATGGGGGCACCTCCCTGCCCAACTGCCCCTGCCCTTCTGGGAAGGTTCCCACTAGATGGTGGAACAGTGTTGCTGGGAGTTGCTCCCAATCAGCCACAAGGGTATTAGTGAGGTTGGGCAGTGATGTTGGGGATCAGGCTCACAGTCGGGGTTCCATCCCACAGGGGGTCAGTTGGGCCCCCCCTCCCCTTGCTGCTATAACTGCCCCTGCCCTTCTGGGAAGGTTCCCACTAGATGGTGGAACAGTGTTGCTGGGAGTTGCTCCCATTCAGCCACAAGGGCATTAGTGAGGTTGGGCAGTGATGTTGGGGGTCAGGCTCACAGTCGGGGTTCCATCCCACAGGGGGTCAGTTGGGTTGGGGGTCAGGGCTCAGTCAGGTTCTTCCCATCTCAGCAAACCCATTCTGTACCTGGCTCTGTGCATGGGGGGGCATTATTGTGCTGAAACAGGGAAGGACCCCCCCAAACTGTCCCACAGAGTAGGACCCTCGGCACAAGGTTGGTATTGGAATTCATAACCAAGAGTGGAAGTGAAGAATGAAGAAAGAAAATAATAGGGGGCAAAGGGCCGATCCTTGGGGAGAAAGTAAAGAGACTTTCCAAGGAGTCAAGAGGGTCAGTGCGGTATTTATTTTGGTTAAAGTTAACAGGGGATTTAATAAAAGGAAATTATTGGCTTAGCAATGAAAACGTTCTCTGACTCACAATAGGCAGCTTTATAGCTGATGATCCTGCCGGGGGGGTTAGTGAATAGGCTCTGCTTGTTCTTTATACGGATTATTGTACAAACAGAGCCGGGCAGCGTTGCCCAAGGGAAGAGCCTCTGCTACACGGGACACTCGGCAGTAGCCTCGCTTCTCATTGGGACTCCGGCTAAAGAGTCGTTTCTGCCTCATTAGCTCTCACAGCTTCAGGTTTGGGTTTTGTCTAATCGGTGGCATCTGGGGGAGATGTTGCTGCTCCTGGTGGCCTTAACCCCCATGGTGCTCTGAAGGATCATGGAACATAAAGTCACAGGAACACACACCATTAAGGTGCCCATATACCTGTACGAGCAGATTTCAGCTGCTGATTCAGGACCCCCAGTCCGATTTTGCACCTTATTTTCCTGTGTAGGGCCTGCAGCCTTGTGCCTTTATATGGGCAAAGAACCCCTCAGTGACTGCTAATATCCTTATCATTTACAGTAGGGGGTACATTATCCCTTATAATACATGAGTGATACTCAGAGTTCCCTGTATAACTCAGCCTGCAGCCTTGTGCCTTTATATGGGGGGCACAGAACCCCTCAGTGACTGCTAATATCCTTATCATTTACAGTAGGGGGTACATTATCCCTTATAATACATGAGTGATACTCAGAGTTCCCTGTATAACTCAGCCTGCAGCCTTGTGCCTTTATATGGGGGGCACAGAACCCCTCAGTGACTGCTAATATCCTTATCATTTACAGTAGGGGGTACATTACCCCTTATAATACATGAGTGATAGAGTATATACCTATAGAGTTTTTTTTTTTCCTTCCTGAAATCCACCATTATGAAATTCTCCCTTTCAGCCGGTCGTCCTTCCCCAGCCAATGGAATGCCTTTATATTACAGCAGGCCAGGAACGAGTGGGTTATTAGCACTAGATGACTGAGTGCTACCTTGGCAATAGAGAACATTAATAATTGACTAAGCTTTCAGAATTAATTGATGCGGCGGCAGCCCCGGCTGAAACACAAGACAGTTACCGCAGTGGAGCGGAGATAAAAAGATCCACCTGTTGCCCATAGGAATTGCTCTCCCTTCGCTCTCCCCGTTGCCTTTGATAAAGTCATAAAATGACAATATGAGCCGCCAAGCTTATTTCTACCGTGTCCCCCCACAGGAGCTGCACCGGCGCAACCAACTGCACCCCGAGTCGGCCAAAACCAAGGCTCTTCAGACCGTTATAGAGATGAAGGTAAGTCTCCTCCTCATTATCCCTCGTTATATCTGCCCCTCCAATCCCACTGCCCTCTGGGGCAATTTATTGATAGGGGCACGGCCCTAATATTGTTATGTTCTCTTTACTAATCGTAATAATACAAAATGCGTTGCCAGTACAGGTATGGGATCCGTTATCCGGACACACGTTATCCAGAGAGCTCTGAATTACAGAGAGCCCGTCTCCCATAGACTCCATGTTAATCAAATAATTCAGATTTTTAAAATCTATGTACTTTTTCTCTGTAATAATAAAACAGTACCTGTACTTGATCCCAACTAAGATATAATTACCCCTTATT